>NC_052534.1:91031352-91340557 GCF_016699485.2 Gallus gallus | reverse complement strand
CTTCTTTTACTTTATGGCTCTCCTTCCTGCTTCCTTGTTCACGATCTCAAAGGACTACCATCTTGCTTTGTTACTCAAGGTATTTCTTTCATGTCTCATCTGTTTTCAGTGCTCACTAGTCTGTAATGTGAATACCATGTTCATTTCTATTTGTTCGATATTTACTTTTGTTTAGCAGGAATTCTTTTTTTTTACATCCCTATTAGATAAGGCAGTGGTGACTCTCACTCTGTTTTTTCATAATCTTTATTTTTTATTACTGCTGTATTTGCTGTTATTGCCATTAAAACCGGGGACTGTTATTCAACATCTAATGAAAGTGCAATGTGTTACTGAAATTCACTGAGAAATAGTTCCTCATTGCTGATTTTTTTTGTGTTCCCTTATGTATTGAATTCAGTATTGAAATCTGAAAACAGTAACACAAAGCTCAGAACATTCTTTTAAACAAAGCTTAACATAGAATAAAATCCACGTGGAATGCTGTAGTTGCACATACTCTTATGAAAGAGTCTCTCTGAAAAGAAATTCCCAAGACAGGATACACAGGACTGAGGAAGGTGAGGGAAGCAATTGATAATGTTGTTTTCTCAATGAAAAGATGGTGGAAATAATTACTCAGAAAAGGACTAGCTCTCAAGTTGTCATGGGAGCTTCATAATTTGGAGTTCTGATTAAAATCAGAGGAAGAAAACAATTACACTTGTCAGTAAACATTCTGCCTGGTGAATTCGTCTGTTAAAGCTAAAACAGAATTCTGAATTAAGCAGATATATGGAAAATCAATCTGACTTTAACACTAATGAACAGTAATTAGTAAACATAATTTCAAGGGAATGAGTTTTTTGGAAAGAGAAAAGCACGTGAAGACAAGGTGCTTGTGATTCTCCTTTTCCATGCGCATCACTTTGCTACTGTAGAATTGCTGTTCCATTTGTAATAACTTAGATCAGTTCCTTGCATTTTTTTTATGAAGATTGTTATTGGATCTAAAAAAAAACTTAAGTAAAATAAGCTCTAAAGAAGGATAAATCCTTAACATCTTTCCTGGAGACCTAATTCTTATGATGATGTTCTCCTGGAAACCAGGAGATTCCAGTCATAACCATGACAAGATACTAGATATCATTATTAGAGGAGACATTAGCAACTACCTTTGAGAATGTTTTTCTGCCGTAGCATTTCCCTTCCATGCAGATGTTGTGTCAAGATGAGCAAAATCAGTACTACCTTTCTCATCAGTATCTTCCCTACATAGATTAGATTCCAGGTAGGACTGCCTGTTTCTGTCCTTTCTTTTTTTCCCCATTAATTGAGCGAGCAGCTGGCTCCTAAAGGATACTGAAGCAAGTATTAAAAGAAGTGGAAGGATGAGGAGATATCACATGATATTTTCATGTAGTCAGCTATATTTTTAATGAAAAAGCACAGATAATAAATGCATGTATGGAGTAATCATTTCCATTGGAGAAGCAGAGTGCTTTTTCGAACATATACTTGGCCTACTGCACTTCAGTGTTGCCATACTCCCTTCCACAGACTTTGCATCTTTAACAGAAACTTACGTGAGCAAAATTCTCAACAAGAAATGTTCAATTTCCAGGTTCTTTCCTTCTATTAGCTAAATTGTATGTAATTTCATTTCCCATGGAAATAGAAGAAATGAAGACTTCAGTGGTCTTTGATCTCCTTACTCTAGCTTTCTTGCCCTACATGGTAAATTTGTCAATGCTGGAAAAGGGGGAGAAGCCTCTTAAAACCTGGAATGACAATTTCTGAGCCCTACAATGTCAATTAATCTAGATATTTGTTTAATCTCCATTTAACTTTGAACTGTGTGAGACCATCTCATTACAACTCAATTTCATTCCTGTTGAGGGGTCCATCTAAGGTGCAAAACTGAATGTTCCATAATGAATTATGATGAATTTGAATTTTAAATAATCAGACTGTTGTGTTGGGTTCAAGTTTCCAAAGTATTAATGGAAACACAAGGTTTGGTGAACTTGTAATGAGAAAGCCTTCTCATTTGACACCTCAAGTTCAAAAACTAGGAGAGTAAAGAGGAAAATTGACCATTCAATGTGCTACAGAATGCAATCTCTAGCCTTAAACTGATGGCTGTACCTTTCCCAGGCTGTTTTAGAAAGCTGTAGTTTAAATTGTCGTACCATGGGTTGAAGCTCACCCAACTGCTTGTGAACTCTGCTTTCCGTAGGGCAGCTCCCTTCTTTTTTTTATTGTATGAGATTCCACATCTTTACTCATTTTAAGGGGTTTGATTTCTATGCTATCACAAAATTACACCAATAGGTAACGATACGAGACAGTTCCTGACTTTGCACTAATTTGTATGTCCTGTCCATCTTATAGCTGCCTAGGTACAGTGATTACAGCTGGGGGAAAGATAGGAATGAAAGAGGAGAAAAATGTTGGGAAGAAAACAACAGAACTGTTGGCTGGACCATCAGATATACTGCTCACTGGGGGGGAAGTGTCTGCCCTTCACTTAGAAATCAAGGAGCTCATATTTCCCTTGAAGTAGTGGTTGATTTCAGTTTTTCATTAGAGTCAAGTTAGGTTCATAGCTCTTTAAATTGCATTTAATAGTGTATTTTTTTTAATCCAAGAGCTCTGAATCAGGCTCTGTTTTTGAAGGGAGGAGAGTGGGTTTTCCTGAAATCTGAAGCTGTCTCACAATACCACAAATGGGAAAGGCCTGTTTTCATAAGAGTTGAGTGTAAAAAGGTGTGTGTATATATTTTAAAGGACTGAGTTACTGAAAAAGCAAGCCCCTATCACTTTGTGTACAGTGTAAACAGTTGCATGTTGCTGTATGTGAATTTTTGCTTTCCTTTTTTTAATTTGAAAGAATAGAGGGATCGTGGATATGAAGACAGCTTACGTATTCTCCTTCATTTTGCAGGATTCGGGACACCCTTGCACAGCCAGTGACCCAAACACCTGCCTCATGCCAGTATCTCCTCAGCATTTCATTGATCTCTTCAAATTCTGAGATGCTCAGTAGCTGTTCTCCTGTGTTGTGGTCATTTTTTGTGAGGAGTTGGGCAGGGTGTGTTATGCTCTTTATGCCATGTATGTGTGGTGTTGTGGTTAAAAAAAAGATGGGGAGCTTATCAGGCAGGTGTACCTGGAGTGTTGTTTTTCAGCAGAAAAGAGCTGAGGAGAGGACATTAAAAACTCTGTGAGAAATCTATTGATCGTTTTAATCTCAATTTTAAATCCATTTTGATGCCTTAATAATTGGTTAAAATTACGTGAGGGGATTTTGAAGATTTCATGGAGTCAAACTATACTTAAGCTATACTTACAGGACCAAATGACTTCTGTTGTTGTTGCTAATTCTTCCTTTAAGGCACTGTTTTCAAAATGCTTCCATATAATTTGCACCATTATAAAAAGTAGGCTAATAATTCCCTTGGACTCAAACCAGTTACCAGCAAGGCATTAATCATTGTGAGCTAGTGAATAAGATGTAGCTGTTGTTGGACATATAAATAGAGGAAATTGACCAATTTTTATATGTACCTTATGCAAAAATATTTATTTTTCTGAAGAGGACTTTATTAAACATGTAACCTATCTCAGCATACTCCATAACTGAAAACAGAGATGGGGCTACTGGAAAAAGTGACCTCTGTGCTTGTTGCTACAGCTTTCCTTCATACTGCTCAGTATGTCTACAAATGCAACTGCATTAATTCATCTTCTAAGAAGAAGATGATGGCATTACTGGAATTTGATAAGAATGGAGTTGCCTGTTTCTAGACTGCGGCAGGACACGATGTGACAAACTGAGGCTCTAAGCTGACTTTGCAAGCTGTGGGAGATCCTGAAAGCTAGGCTGAGCAGGAGCACCTTCTGCTAGGTTAATCAGGAAGTGAATTCCCCAGGAAGCATCTTATTCTAGTCTGTAGTGCAAAAGGAATTGCCAAGCTTAGAGAGGTACAGGGAAAAAAAACTGCAGGAATTTTGGTTTTCTTGATGAAATTTAACCAATAAAAGGTAATGTACAGAAAAATAAAACTTATTCTATTCTGCAGTTGCTTGTTCTGTTCTGAATCTAGTTCTGCACAGTGTAATAAATCATGTTTTTTTTATTACTCCTTCAATCTGTCTTGCATAGAGATGAGCCCATTTGAATTTTATAGCAGGACTTTTCTATAACCTGCTCTTGGTAGTAATTGGTAATGGAATGAGAAAAATGCAAGTAGTTCAAGTACCGTTGCTTTCCAGTAAAGATTGTATCAGCATTTGTTTGTCTAATGGGACAGATAGATTGTTATTAGGCTGTGCAAGAAGAGGAGAATATTTACTTCCTTAGAAGATAGTTTTATTCGCTAAAATTTCAGTCATATACCACTCTTATCTACTGAGTTTGCAGATATGTGAGATTTTCAATACAGGTATTTGTAATTTATTTTCTTCCCATTAAGCTGTTTGCTGTGGTTATTGTAACTTTAAATTGTGGAGCTGTGCCATCCATTCATAAGAGTGCTGCAAGCCTCGGAGCTGTTCAACCTGCTAAGGAAGCTGCAGCTCCTCTTTGCTCTTACAGATTGCTTTCCTGCTTATGGGAGTATGTGTACCCTTGCAGTGGTTGGTGACTGCTATTCATCAATCATTTCTTTAAGATGGTTAGGGTTTTGCTTCTCTTCATGGGCTTTCCTGTACGTATCTGTCCAACCACTGCCTGCTCACAAGAAAGGTCCTGAGTGCTGAGCTCTCTATCTAGTGTGCTTGTTGATGGTCTCTAATCAAGGACCACCAAGGACAGAATGTTACCTTCAGGGAAGCTGAAGAGGTCCGGAGTGTGAGAGTTGACTGGCTGAGGCTGACAGGGTCCATCTGGCTGTGGCAGTGCTCCAGCAGGGACACCTGGAGCAGGGTGCCCAGACCATGTCCAGGAACTGTGGGAGCATTTCAAGGAGGAAACTCCACAGCTGCTGGGCAGCCTGTGCCAGAGCTCTGTTGCTGCATAGAAGTACTGGTATTTAGAGGGAACCTCCTGTGGTTCAGTATGTGCTTCTTACCTCCTGGTCTGGCGCTGGGCACCACTGGAAAGAGCCTGGCTACATCATCTGCATCCTTTTTTCTTCTGGTATTTGTGTGCATTGAAAGATGTTACAGTCTCTCAGAAGTCTTCATCTCCCATTGCTGGGCTCTTTCCAGTATGTCCATGCTTCTCTTGTATGGAGCATCCCAGAATTGGACTCAGCAGTTGGGTATAGTCTCACCAGTGATGAACGAGGGCAGGATCACCCTACTGCTGTGACTTGGCCTAATGCAGCCCGAGTCATGTTAGCCTTCTTAGCAGCAAAACCACGCTGCTGTCCATGAGGTGCCTCAGCTCCAGGAGTTAGTAAGATGGCTTTTCAAACCTTTTATTTAAAAATATATATTTCTTTAAACTCAGAGATGTGCAGACATCGCAGGAGAAGCATTGAAGGGCAGGGCATTACTTTTTGTTTTCTAATCTTACATAAAGCAAAGTCACACTGTCAGCAGCAGCATTAAAAGCTTTTAACACAGCAAAACTGAGCTTTGGAAGCAGTTCCACCATCTGATTAAATATTTAGTGAACTATTTCTTAGACTGGGTGAATTATCACGGAGCTTGATTAAAAGTACATGGTGTGAATTCATTAGCTGCATGAGAAGATACATTTTCATGGTGCCACCTAAGTAAAAGGCTATGGCAGTGGTTTTGATCAATAAAGTGTTTTACAAAGAGCTTTATTTAAAGCTCTTCATGAGATGGTAGGACTTCACCTTCAGGATAATGATCTTGTTAATCCCTCACCTGTAGTAAAGAATGTATTTTGACAACCTGAATTTATCTCCTTGTCCTTCCCACCAACACTTAATCATGTAACTTCAAGCTGTAACTGAGGAGAGGCGTTATGCCTTAAAATAAAACCTTAACTACTCTTAGTCCTCCTCACCTGCTGCAGATGAGCTCTGGTGGACAAAAGGTTGGCCATGATCCAGAAGTGTGTCCCTGTGTCCAAGAAGGCCAATAGGATCCTGGGGTGCATCAAAGAGTGTGGCCAGCAGGTCAAGGGAGGTGATTCTCCCCCTCTGCTCTGCCAGGGTGAGGCCACATTTAGGATAGTGTGTCCAGTTCTGGGCTCCCCAGGTCAAAAAAGACAGGAATCTCCTAGAAGGACTCCAGTGGAGGGCCACAGAGATGACAAATGGCCTGGAGTATCTCCCCTATGAGGAGAAGCTGAGTAGCCTGGATCTGTTCAGCCTGGGGAGAAGACTGAGAAGGGATGTGGTAAGTGTTTATAAATATCTAAAGGGAGGTGGGAGGCAAATGGATGAGGCCAGGCTCTTGGTGGTGGTGCACAGCAGTAGGACAAAGAGTAACAGCCTAAAACTTGAACATAGGAAGTTTCAAACTAACATGCAGAAGAACTTCTTTACAGTAAGGGTGGCAATGCACTGGAACAGGTTGCTGAGGGAGGTTGCAGAGTCTCCTTCTATGGTGATATTCAAGACCCATCTGGATGGCTACCTGTGTGACCTACTATAGGGTACCTGCTGTAGTAGGAGGGTTGGACTTGATGATCTCTTGAGGTCCCTTCCAACCCCTGCAATCCTTTGATTAGCTGGCATTCATCTATAAAGAAATGCAGCCTCTATTAAAGAGAAAATCCTACCTTAAAGCATGTCTGAAATCTGTCCTAAACCAGAAGAGGTTTATTTTGCTCCAGAGCTTCTATCCCAACACCTGGATCTGCTTTTCATATGCATATATGCGTTGCACTAACAGGAGAAGTCAGAACAACTAGTTCTGTCCCCTGCATTGGTCACTTCACATTCTCTGATGATATTTCATTCAGGTCTAGTCCTGAAAAACAACTCTGAAACAACCAGGGCAACCAAGCGTGCACACCCCAGTGTGTCACTAAGGGAAGGGGTGGGCGCTGGGCTTAAGGTAGGCAATTTAATATAAAGATAGCAGCATTAAATAAAGAAATCCATACCTGATGCTTGGAACTAGTTGCTAAATTACAGCTCAGAATACTGAGGTGCTTTCAGCTGCAAGGTCCAGGTTCTGCTCCTCAGAAGATGGGAATGTAAATCCTACCCTTCTGCAAATTTCAGCAGGAGAAAGGTGACCTTCACAGCTTTTAGCGCTGTACCTGAGGACAGGAAGGGTTCACAATGTGGCAGAGGTCAGTACCACTAAGCTGGGGCTGCCTTTAATTCTCGTGGCCCTTTCCCTTTCCAGCACTAAGCTGACAGTGCTGACTTCCTGCAGGTTTATGTGCCCATTCCTCTGCAAGTATGAATAAAACATGCTCAGCTTTTTACTTGCTGTACTTAATGGGTAGACATTGTGCCTTCAGCTCAAAGCCTTTCTAACAATTTCCAGGGCGTACACAAAGAGCTGCTACTTAATTCTAAGTTTACTTACATACTTCAGCTTCAATTTTCAGATGTGCTTTCCACCTGAAGGCTGTTTTTCTATAGTTTATAACAAAGCAATAAAGGAAGAATAATTCACTTGCTAAAGCTTGAGGCACTTCCCTCCCTCCAGTGTCAGACCCCGTTTGCTCTCAGACAAGGTGCAGTTCTCCTCAGACCATTTACAAGCAGAGACTTTTCAAGCTGTAAACCTGTAGTCCATTTCTTAACCTGACAGTATTCCTTTAAAACTTCCTTCATTTATCAAAGTAATATTTTGGCAAAGGTCCCTAAAAATAGATACGCTTCAATATAATGCCCAAGTTCCAAAGCAGTGTGTAGCTGCTTATCAGTAGTTATAAATAGCTGAAGGGTGAGAGCCAAGTGCATGAGGCCAGACTTTTTGTTATGGTGCCAAGCAAGAAGATGGAGCAATAGGCATGAACTGGAACACAGGAAGTTTCATCTGAACTTGAGAAAGAACTCCTTTACTGTGAGGGTGATGGGCGCTGAAACAGACTGCCCAGAGAGGTGGTGGAGTCTCCTTCTCATGAGACATTCAAGACCTGCCTGGATGCCTACGTGTACAACCTGCTGGAGGAGATCTGCTTTAGCAGGGAGTTGGGCTCAATGATGTCCAGAGGGCCCTTTCAACCCCTACGGTTCCATGATTCTGATTGTGCAGAGCATCGTGCTGGGAGCAGGAGGGGAAGCCAGGCACAGAGCTCCACTTCCTTCCATTCCAAACAAGCCAAGTCCCAAGAAGAAGTCTGGCTTCCCAAATTACCAGGTATACAGGTTGAAAGGCAATAAAACACAAGAAAAGCAGCACTAGGAGGGAAACAAAAAAGATCCTGACGCTAGTGAGGAATCATCAGAATCATGTGAGACACCACAAAGCACAAATGAAAGACAAATGCTGAAAGCAAGCCTCATCAATAGATTACAAGCACACAATGAGCAAAAGTTAAATTAATGAGAAATCAGTTGTGGAGGAAGTTCACCTGGACAGCAATAAAGAGAGAAAATCAGGAAATGTCCCACACTTACTGAGAGAGAAGAGATGTTCAAAGGGAATTTAATGACTGAGAGCTAAAGCAGAGTCACGGACTGGCTGAGGTTGGCAGGGCTCTCTGGATCCATCTGGCTCAAGCCCTGCTCAAGCAGAGACACCCAGAGCAGGGTGCCCAGCACCATGTCCAGGCAGCTTCTGAAGATCCCCTCCTGTGTTCAAGTTTGTACCCATTGCCTCTTGTACTTGACACTGTATACAACTAAAAAGAGCCTGATTCCATCCTCTTTGCACTCTCCCCTATGGGCACTGATGGGACCCTCGGTGCCTCCTCTCCTCCAGGATGAACAGTCCCAGCTCTCCCAGCCTCTCTCTATAGCACTCCAGTTCCCTGATCATCTTGGCAGTACTCTGTTGGACAAATTAAGTCTCATCTTTAGACATGGTAATGCAGATTGAACCTGGAGAAGTTCTTGCCATGGCTCATGCAGCACTAATCCTCACGGCATCTCCACCCCTGAAAAGACAGCCAAGACGCCAAGACATACACCTTATACCTGTGCACAGGGGACTTCCTCCCCAAGTGGTCACTGTAGCCAAAGATTGTATTGTTTAATGGGAACACCAAAGAAAAAAAATACTGCCAGAAGACCACCTCTGTCCCCACTGCAGGTCCCACTGCACGAGCTGGGAGCTCAACTCCTGCAGCATAACCTCACGGCCAGCCACTTTGCCACAGCACTTGGCTCAGCAGGCAGTAGCATGACAGCCGTGCCATACAGACATGGCAGAACACATCAGGAAACTCGAGACATCTGTGGCTTATCTTCTGGTTATAAAGACCCCCAGGTGATATTTTGTTTCCTCCTCCCAGCAGTGATTCATGAGAATTTCTTCAGCTGTACCAACAGACACACTGGGATGGCAAAGGATTACAGGCACCACAGGGCCCAACTCCTGTTAAACCTCAGTAAAGGCCTGTGACCACACAAAGGACTTACATATACACATATATATATGTCAGACACTAGAATTAGTTGTATCTTAGTCAAGCAATGGTAAGTTTAAAAACTGAGTAAAAATTAAATCCCTACTTTTCGAATTAATCCTACGTAAAGCATACCTGCATCTGCAGTATGACTTCTGGCAGTTTTGGAAATCTTGTGCTTCATCCTACCAAACAATAGTTTACTTCCTAATGGGAAGTGATGCTTCATTTGTTTTCCTTTGTTTGTCCCGTCAAATGTTGGCTGCCAAGTTTCTGCCCAAATGCTCAAGAGATAAACTGTTTACAGGCATGCAGCTTGAGTGCAAGTCGTCTACAAATGGGTGTCTGTCAGGAGAGAAGCAGCAGCGATCGGGTCTTTGCACAGCCCCAGGGGTCTCGGCATGTGTGACAAAGAAAGCCTGAGTTGCCAGTAAGGGACAAGCACAAAAACAAAGCAAGGAATAGTTAATATTATCCTGCACATATATTTGAACTCAGCATAAACAAGACTCCCCTCTCTCCAGAAAAGACATTTTCCTCTGTCTTTCCAATACCAGAAGCATTTAGCCGTGTAAGCCTGTGGAGAACAGCAAGTCTCCGAGGCCAACAAGATGTTCAAACCAATACATGGGAGGCTTTCACAGGATAAGAGAAGCTGAAAACCATCACTAACTGAAAGGACCGATTCTGTTTCAAATCTCAGCTTTTCTACTATACAACCCCAAATAATTATTACAGCCAATTCTCTGAAAAAAGCATTTAACCCCAGCTGCTCAGCCAGCCTTCTCAGCGCGATGGGTTAGAGGTACCAGAAAGCAAAACACCACCGTTATTTTCAGCAGTGGACAAACGAGTCTTGCAGAACACAGACACTCATTTCTCTCTGCAAAGCCTAATGCTTTTCTTTTTTTTTTTCTTCCCCTCCAATTGCAAGCTCATATTTCAAAATGCATTATTAAGCATTATTAAGCTTTCATTAGCGTTATTTCCTTCTGTAGAGCACAAACATTTCAAGTGCTAGCCAAGCTTTCACTACGTGTTGTGCACATGAAAAGCATACAGTAGCTTTCTAGCAGCTCTTAGTAAACACTGGAAATGGAAGAGAATTTTCTTCCCAAATACAGCACAGGTATTCCTTTAGTCAGTATCAGCAGTAAAAAGTTGTAAATACCTTATGGAAAACCTTTCCTTATGCTTCATTTCCTATTGCATATTTCATATCACTCTCTGTTAATAGTATTTTTATCCCTATTTCATTTTTTTTCCTTTAAACTCTTCATTGCTTTGCAGTAACTGAAGCAGCACCTTTATTTGGTGTTACTGTGCTGACTGCGGCCACACTAAATGCAACTGTTTTTTCAGTTCTACATCTCTGCGTGGTCGGCCTGTCTGCTCCACCCCATGTCTTGTATGGCACATAGCAGTCATGCTGCAAGAATATTTGTTTTAAGAGAGACGGACAAACTAACGATAAAGGCCTTTGCAAACTACCACCAGTGACTAAGCCTTTTCAGGAACTCATTTTTCATCTTGACAGAGCAGGTTTTGTTTCCCAGGCACTTGCACGCACATCAGAATCCAAGCAGCAGGCATCCAGGCAAAAATAAGAGAAATGAAAGGAGAATGGTTCAGATGTAAAAAAAAATAATAAAATCTCAAGTCCATTCATGTTCTCATCAGACTTTTTTTACAGAGATAGGACAGAGAGTACTGTGAGCTGATGTTCATGTACAGGAACAGGCACTTCAGAACGTTCTGGAAGCTGAGAAAGCTGCCAGGCAGAATTCGCCTGGGCTGTGCTAACAGAATTTGGCAGCTTCCTTGTCCCACCACAGCTTGGAAACGTACATCCTTTTCTGAGCCCCCACGACAAGCCAGCTGCAGGTACTGATGGGTACTGGTGGATACGCACTGGAACAGGTTGCCCAAGGAGGTTGTGGATGCCCCATCCCTGGAGGCATTCAAGGCCAGGCTGGATGTGGCTCTGGGCAGCCTGGTCTGGTGGTTGGTGACCCTGCACATAGCAGGGGGTTGAAACTCGATGATCATTGTGGTCCTTTTTAACCCAGGCCATTCTATGATTCTGTGATCCTTTCTTCCCTCTCCCTGCCCAAACATGCAGTTGATCTACCTGCATACTGAGGTATCCCTATGGAAGGATTTTATTCCCCAAGAATGCAGTCTGAATGAATAAAATCTTCTCTTTCAGTTAATTCACCCACTTTGGTAAGAAGTGACAGGACAAGAGGTAACGGCCATAAGTTGCACCAGGGCAGGTTCAGGTTGGATATTAGGAAAGACTTCTTCTCAGCCAGAGCGGTCGTGCATTGGCACAGGCTGCCCAGGGAGGTGGTGCAATCACTGTCCCTGGAGGTGTGCAAGAAATGTGCTGATGTGGCACTGAGGGCCATGGTTACTGGGCTTGGTGGGTACAGGCTGGTGGTTGGACTAGATAGACTTAGTAGCCTTTTCCAGCCTTAATGATTCTATAACTCTATAAGCACTTCGCTCCAACAATCCCTGCTAAGTCTGTTTAGATGACGCAAAGTTTAGAGAAGTTGACAATAGGCTTTGTGTACTAACTACTGGTATCAGCAGCTATTCTTAACTTCTGTCACAGTGCAGGATGTGTGGGTCTCACAAGCACTCTGCGTCCTCCAGTTTACAAACGGAGAGTGAAATATTTAGGAAAAATCCTGCTCTGCCCAAGCTTCCCTAACAGCCAACAAACTAAATAAATCTTTTAAACCAATAAACAAAGTTAAGCAAAATATTTTCCTTTTGTCAAAACTACTGGATTCTTCCCAGTGTGAAACCGTTGGGTGATGCCTTAAATGCAGGATGCTGTAGCTTTTAAAATGGTATGACTCACTGGTTTGCACAGAGGTGGCTGTTCCTTCCTTGGCCACATCCTACAGCAACGTAACTTACATCCACGCAGACGGCAACAAATCCGTTTGACCAAATGGAACAAAAAGATCAAAGAGAAAGGCATTTCAGTTCAAACTAAATCTTTATTCATATGGAAAATACTATTTTTCTTTCTGCAAATGATGCTAATAAATAAAAATACTCAGAAAACTTTGCTTAGAGTTAAGTGACTACTTACAGCCACACGAAGCTTTTAATTCCCGTTAAAACCACGCCAACGATCATGCAGATTGGCTACGAGAAAGCATTATAAACTATATTTTATTTTGTGCAATCTTATGATACAATCTCAATGCTATCTTCTTCTAAACCATTTCACATAGATTGAAATGCAATTTCAAAACAAATATTAAGGGACATATTCTACACTTATTCCACACATGGAGCCGTGTATAGTTTAAGCCCATCAATGTAAATGTAGTTAAGCATCTAAAGAAGGTAAAAGAAAAGAGGACCCCGTTCTGAGAATTCAGACAAGTTTAAAAACACAGGAAAAGAAAAGCTCACACCGGTGAGTTCTCAAGACAAATAACATTATCAAATCATAACAATAAATTATATTAAACTTAATAATGTTCATCCTTAAAACATTTTTTTTTTCTGAGGAAATATCACTTAGAAAGCACACCCAACCTTCCATCAGTACGTCATACCTTAAGTTTGCATATCTCGATTTCCCACTCGGATACAGTTTTGTTTTCTACCAGACTTCAGCTTCGCGAGCATAATCTTTATCATAACTTTAAAAACAAATCAAAATATTTTGCAGTTAAGCTGTGCATCAAACACATCATCAAGGTGAGAAACAGGCACTTGACAGTATAATGTGCAAGGCAAAATCTTTACTGGTCACAGTATAAATAGTTTCTTCAGGAGGGAAATTAAAAGCTCTCAGCCCACCTTGGGTAGTGAAATACCAAGGGCTGCCAGCACATCTCCTTCTGGTCTTTTAGGTCAGCACCGACAACCAAACTAAACACCAGCTCATGCCTTTGGCTTAGAGGGTATTCCATTAACTATAAAATGCAGCATACTTTACCCTAGAACCCTAATGCTTTCCTATAATTAACCTCAGCATATGCACTTGCCAAAGGCAAACACTGAGTTTATTCACAGACTAAATAACTCAATATAAATGCTAACTCTTTCTCCTCTGTATTTTTAATATATAATGCCAATTTATAATACATTTGCCAGTTACAAGATCCTGTTTTGTAGCACAAAACACTGATGTTCTTCTATACAAAATTAAGAACAATATCTTTTAACATCCTATTAAACTCAACCAAAAAAAAAAAAAAGACAAAAATCCATTTTGCTACATCTCTCTAGGCACATCTCAACAGGAAACTCCAAAGAATACCTATGCAGGAACCGTAAGCCAGAGAACCGTTACATGAATTGGAAGAGAGAGGAGAAAGAGAGCACTAAGAAAGGAATAATGTGGCAGGAAGAGAAACAAGGTACAAGCTTAGAAGTAAACTGCATGCATCCCTTTTCATAAGCATAAGCTTGTTGCAAAAATATGTTAACAGGATATCTATTAAATATAAAGGTATACATTTCCTTGTAAAAACGCTGATTTTCTCTCCACTACTAATCTGATCTTCCTATTGTACTGGCCACGTTGCTAGGCAGTCGACACAGGTTTTCAGTTCAGTTTTACAAACAGGAGAGAAAAGGCTTCTGTTTACGTCTGCCATGAAACTTTTGGTTTGATTTGTTTTCCACAGATGTTAAAAGTAGTATTTATATAGGTCACAGAAATGAAATGGAAACCAACTTTGGATCTGACATTGGCTGCGCTGCTGATGAGAGACAGTATGCTAGAAAGAGGCACTTTAAGTATTCTATGTACATTTCAAATCTCCAGTTTAACACTTCACCCTCTTTTACCAAAACTGAAAGTCTCAGTAGCAAGTGAGACAGAGCTTTGTAACAAAATGCTTCAGAAACTCTGTGCATGCACAACCTTGTATTGGCTCAGTTAGCTTGGAAATGCCGATCTGTTTCCATCACTGCTTAGGGAGGGAAGGGTGAGGGGCAATCAACAAATTGTACAAAACAAAAAGTTGCTTGTAGAACAGGGACCTGCTGTTGTCAAAAGGTCGTTTATCCTTCCATAAGAAGCGACTTCCCCATAGATTGAGGACTACACACACTGAATACTGAGACCTTACACTCTGCCCACTGCCGCTTTCCAAATCTACAATCACTTCTATTTTTGGCATGACACGCGTCTTAACAACTGACAAGTTCAGCTTTGTCAAACAACATTCAGTACAAAAAGCTCTGGAAGACCCATTTGACCTGACTACTGGTGAAGTTCCCGTGACAGAAGGAATTACACTGGAGTCATATTTTCCCATTTCACACACGGTACATTGTGACAGTTGAGCATCTCGTGTGCACAAGCTGAAGCATATGCTGAGGCTGATGATTTGGAAAACAGTCTACTAAGTATAAGCATTCTTCCTGCAAGCTACACATCACTATTCTTACTTCAGAAGGGACAGCATCAAAACTAAAATTTTGAGTGACCCTCAAATACCAGGAAAATAAACAAGGACCTCAAGCTAGTGGAAGTTCCTACATAAGGCAGTCAAATTTACAACCAGTGTATACATTCACTAAGGAATTACTCTTTTTTTTTGGTAAAACCAACAATCAAACAAACCGCAGAGTCTGGATGTGAAATATAGGCACAAAATAGATTCTCTACTTTTGTTTTTAGTGTGGAAAACATAGCTATTTAACAATGTAATAAGAAAATTTACTATCAGGTGAGCAAAAATTCGTAACAATCGGAATAAAACAAAGTACTGTATAAAGGTGCAATATTGAGCAGATTTGATTTTGGTTTAAACATACAAGTAAATCATGGAACCTTTCTCTTCTTACCTACAAAGTATTTCACATCACCAGCATCATTCCAGCTCTTCCCAGTTGTCAGTAAGGTTACCTTTGCTCTGACGTCTAATACTAACCAGCTTTCCAGCTGATTTGATACTCCACCTGGAACTGTTTCCTGAGCTGGCCAGGTTTGTGTATTTTGTGGAGCCTTTGGTTTCATCTTCCCAGCCTGACCAGGCTGAATAGTCATTTAAAGCAGTTGCTGCATCACTGGCAGAGTCAGCAGCAGTAATCTGTGGTGGTTCCCAGCCCTCAATCTCATCTGGTTTCCTAGACTGGACGTTCTGCTTTATCACCAAACTGTCCCAAAAACCTGGCTTCTTTTCTGACTTCATCTCTTCCTTTAATTTTAGGTTTGTTCTAGAAAATAACAATGATTAGGTGATTAATTTCTTCATTTAACAATGCCCGTAACAGTTATTAATAACATTCAATTAAATAATTATGTTTTATAGGAGTGAATGCTTTTATTCAACAGAACCACCTAGAATTTTACCCAAAGCTAGCTCTGCATCTTCACTAAGAAGTCAGCTGTTGTTCTATGACAGCACATCCATAATTGCCATCTTCAGGAAAAATACTTCCTATAGGTATAAGGTTAAGCACAGCAGACTCTTGCAGTGGGAGAATGGAACTGGACTGAGTATCACAATTTATTATAATAGAACTCCCCACCCCTAACACATGAGCGCAGGCCTTATGAGGAGGGGCTGAGGGAACTGGGATTGTTCAGTCTGGAGAAGAGAAGGCTCAAGGGAGACCTTATGGCTCTCCAGAACTACCTAAAAAGAGGCTGTGGTGAGGTGGGGTTCGGCCTCTTCTCCCACGTAACTAGCGATAGGACTAGAGGGAATGGCCTCAAGTTGTGCCAGGGGAGATTCGGGTTGGATATTAGGAAAAGAGTGGTCAGGTGCTGGAATGGGCTGCCCAGGGGTGGTTGAGTCACCGTCCCATGAGGTGTACAAGGAATGTTTAGATGTTGCACTGAGGGACATGGTTCAGTAGGGAAATAGTGGTGGCAGGTGGACAGCTGGACTGGATGATCTTGGAGGTCTTTTCCAACCTTGGTGATTCTATGGTTCTATGAATTACACAGAAGTGCCTCTGGAAACATATGGAGCATCTTAGCTTGCATTAGAACAATTCAGGACATGAACCAAAACAAACCCCAAACCCAGCACTAGGACAGCGGAAGTATTATGAAGGTATTTTGTCTACCACTAGCTTTAAACACCCACTCGGTACTTTCCTCAGTTTCCTATTCCCGTTACCACATTTGCAGTTACACATTATAACCTAAACTATTTCACGTGCAGTATTAGGACTTTATAGAGACCAGTACTTTTTTTTTCCCCCTCAAAGATATGCACAGTACTTTGAAAACAGTTGTTTCATTTTTCTGAGAAGAAATTCCAAAGTTCCCCTCCCAAAAATGAGAAAAAACAACCTTTGTGTGTAATACATACAAATAACCTCTCTTTCAGAGACATTTAAAAGGCTATTTATGCTAATAAATTTCTTATCTCATACTAAGAAGATTATGTAAATGCAGTGAGTAGCATTTAAAGTACAACAGGTACAAAATGTCAAATGTTTGTGAGTAAGTTTATGTACAAGGTTATAGGTGCAACCAAAAAACAGAACACAAAAGGCTGAGTACCGGTGGTGAAACACACAATCTTCATGGTTCAACGAGCTAAGAAGAAAACTGAAAGCATTATCTACTACTAGCATACAAATTAGCCACAAATAAAACACCCACTGAAATAGTATGAATATTTCTATTAAAAGACTTTTTTTCCACGAACAAAAGCTTAGCATAAGGAGCTCGATGCTATCGCATTTTAGTGGAAGCAACAGAAGCAATAGCTTTAAAAGGGCTTTTCCTTCAGTGAACTTAGCATTTGCAGAGTTGTCACCTTGTTAAGGCCAGACCCCAACCACTATTCTTATATTTTGTGCCTACAGCACTTGAAAAGTTACATTTTCTTAGAAGTGAAGTCATGGCATATGGTTACAGGAAGACACTCCCAAACATGAAACACATACATATAATAATAATCACAGGGCATTAAAAATCTCCTTCCATATTTACTGTAACTCAGTCTTCATACTGTCTCCACTCTCTTCACTGCGTTATTTCATCCCTACTTTTTGCATGCCTTGCAAAGGATCCTGTAAGCAACCTTAGCATCTTAATACCAAGAAAACTGTACAGAAACTAGAGCCAGGAACTTTTATTGGACAGGCTCAAAATGACATGGAAATATACGTATTTTAAATACGTGTGTATATATATACACACGTATGCATTTATATGCACATAAATACACAAACATACTGAAATGCATGTGTTTCAATGCCAACTGGAAACAAAACATACAATGACAAGTCTTAGCAAAACTTTTACGTGGCTGGAACTGATGAGTGGCACACTTCTTCCTGTTCACGTCCAACGTAATTAGTCAATGTATGGAGGTAAACCCTACATGTGCTGTAATCGGGAAAGAGTCAGCCCTGGGAAGAGGTCTGTCTATTCAGACAAGGGCTGCAGCCACAACACAGTACAGAACTGCCCTGTGAGCATTTCAGCTCCAGAAGGGAAGATGTGACACATCTACATCATTTGGCCTTTTCAGGTGTAGACAAGACTCCAAAAAAGGAAGTAAAGCATGTTAAATAAGGAATTCCTAAGCTCAACTGCAAATTAATCAGTAAGAGGAAAGAAGGTCACGGATGACTCTTTAACT
Organism: Gallus gallus; assembly: GCF_016699485.2. NCBI lineage: Eukaryota > Metazoa > Chordata > Aves > Galliformes > Phasianidae > Gallus > Gallus gallus. Next base: position 91,322,527 of record NC_052534.1, on the reverse strand, counting down.
CAGAAACCTTTACACAGCTGAATTCCCTCTTCTTCCTGACATGCCTAAATAGGTTATCAACAATACCATCCTTTCCCAGCACAGCAGGCTTTACGAGTGTTTAACTTACAATGAATAGTTCTGAAATGCACATAAACCTTTCTCTGTGGTTTAACTTCCAGGAGCTGAACATTACTGCTTTTCAGCCTCTTCCTTCAATGCTTTGCAGAGCTATTTTCTGTTCCAGTTTGTGTATTTTTACAGCAGATAGAACAATCAGATTAACTCACCCTTTGGATTTTGGAGACTTGCATCCGGCCAGCAATTGCTGCTCATCATCTTTATTGAACATAGATGTCACTTCCTTCCAACCCCGGAAACTTGCACCTTGAACCTATGCAGAGAAGTAAACATACTCATAAGCATGCATTACCGAATTTGAGTAGAGAAGTGCGTGCCAGTGCTGACTGCTTGGGTGACTGATGGGCAGCCACAGTCCCACTTCTCTCGTGCCATGAAGCTGGGAACATGGAGGCTCTCTCCTTTTGAAAAAGACTAGATTGGGTGACTGCAAAAAGAGCTGTTTCGTGCTGAGTAGAGAGAACAAAACCTTGCTGGTCTGCAGGAGCTGAAAAGTGATGCTGAAGAGTGCAGCTGGGCTCCTGGATGCTCTCCTGCAGCCAAGAGCTGCTGGCTGCGTGTTCATCTATCACACATAAGAAGGGTGACACTGGGAATCTAGGCACGGAGACACGGGGAATCTAGGCAGCTGAGCAAACACTTTAAGAGGTTTCGGTAGACAGAACTGAAATGAACAGTCATTGCTAGAAGGGGCCACAACAGGCAGGACAGCTAGCTGAATCATGAAACTCTTTAGATTTTAGCTGCTTTGCACAGTTGTTCCTATTTTTAAACTCACCCAGACTACATCTTTTGGCCTTGCAAACAGAAGGGGATGGTATGTCTATTGGTTCAGCAGTGAGATGTGACACAGGCACCACTGGGTGCATTACAATGTGCTCTCTACATTTACACCGTAAGTTTAACCATTCCAGCAAAAAGATTTCCAACAGTATTAAGGGTTTCACTCCTTCTCCCTCAAAGAAAAAGTTACTGCTTGTCTTTCTTTTGATAATACGTTTAGTGACTATAAAATGCAAGCACACGTGCCTAAGGGAACATAGAAGTTGCTTGTCATCTCTTGCAGAGTCTAGTAAGAATGGCACAGTCTATTAACGATAACCTGATTACATTAAAAAATACAACAATGCATTACGAGATACATAAACAATCAAAAGAAAATTGTAGTTGTCAACATAAGTGAAGGCTAATTTATCACCTATTATTATGCTTCGTTCTTTCTGCAGAACTCACTGGTACAAATTAGTCTAAATTTGACATTTTAAGCAATTACAGATGATAGCTGGTATGCCCACATAGGTGTTGAAAGATGCATGAGAATATCACCTACGAATTGAGTGCAAACCAGGTAGGAAAACACAGATACTGCCAACTCCTCTGCTTGCAGAAACCGACAACTTCCACAGTTTAGGAGAGTAAATCAGTGCCCTCACTGTTGTATGTCAGCCACAGAGCATTTCCAGCTCGTGCTCTCCTGTCCTTCTGTGCTTCTTACCCACCTCCATACTCACTCCTGAACAATCCCAGACACTAAGGGCCAGCAGACAGAGCAGGCCCACTTGAGTATTAGCAGGAAGGTCTCATCTAGACCTTCCCACCACTCCATTTCATTTTGGTGGGATCCAAACAAGGATCCAGATTTAAGCACAGCTCAGGGGACCTCTGAAGACAGAAGGCTGAGCAAGAAGGGGACAGACTCTTTAGCAGGGTCTGTGGAGACAGAACAAGGGGAAATGGTTTCAAGCCTAAAGAAGGTAGATTTAGGTCAGATACAAAGAAAAAATATTTTACAGTGAGGGTGGTGAGGCACTGGAGCAGGCTGCCCAGAGATGTGGTTGATGCCCCATCCCTGAAGACTTTCAAGGTGAGGCTGGATCAGGCCCTTGGCAATCTGATCTAGCTGTGGTGTCCCTGTTCACTGCAGGGCAGTTGGACTAGATGGCCTTCAGAGGTCCCTTCCAGCCCTAAGGATTCTATGATTCTATGAATTCCTAGCTCACTTGTAGGATATGGACACACCAGGCACAGGAAGGTTGTGTTCGCCATAATCCAGTGCTCTGCTACTGCTCTGCCCACCTCTTCCCAAACCCACATCTGACCTTACAGAAAACCACAGCTTTCCTCATGGCTCCATAAGAAAAGCAATTGCTTCTACATATGTATTTTTTTCCACTATTAGAACAAAGTGAGTACAGGTCATAAGAAAACTCTCATACACAAACATAGGCTATTTTTAATTCCATTAAAAATATATAGACAGCTAGCTTCAGCTTTCTATCCCTGCGGTAGACTAGTCCTACATATGCTGCAAACAACTGGTACTAGCAATAGCATCAGACAAAACCAGGCAAGCTGTGGATGGTGCCTTCAGATACCTTACCTCTCCATGCCAAGTCCTTGCACTGAAGCTAGGAGCCTCTCCAAGCAATAGTTAATGCTTGGAAATGCCATGGTCTAATAGACCAATAGAGGTCTAATATTCAGTCCTAGCCTTTAAAGGCCCAGCCCTGTCAGCTTCGTCTGTTGTTCTGTTAAACACATTAATAAGTTTAACATGAGGATTTTGTTACTGTGTTTTGGATTCCTGTCACTGCAATGCAGCTCATCTACAATACATATTCAAAAAATGGGGATCTCCACAATGTGAGATCTTGAAGTAGCCTTCACCTTCTGCTGCCTTACCATTCTGCTGCTGCTCTCCCATTTCAAGCCTCTACAGGCAGGAACCTTTGCTAACAACTCCTACTGCCTTAATCCTTTCAGCTTGATAAAAGACCCAATAACTCTCAGTGGTCTAACTTAGACATAAGCTTATCTATCTTCAAAAATAATGGTTCATCTAACGTAATAAACCTGCAGATGAAACAATGAAAATCAAAGAACCACCTCATTACAGTTTTCAGATAGAAATCTAATACATAGACATGCAACTGGACTAACCTAAATTGTATGTGCCTTTGAAGAACAGCGTTGACAAAAGGCCATTTGTCACATCTATGAAGAAACATCTGTGCACACCTATGTTTAATGTAGAAAGGGTATACCTTTACACACACACCTCTTCTTTTAATCTAGAAAATTATGCATATTTCACTGATAGAACTCTAACCTTTGCTGCATTGTTTTGGACACTCAAGTAATCCTACATCTAAAAGAAAATTTAAAAAGAAAAAAACACCAAAGTCATTTTGTAGTAAAATCCTGTTAATATCTAGACACACATTTCCCACGTTTATACCTTGGGATATTTTTACATCTAATTTCATGAAGCCTGATGCAGATCTGCAGATGACTTCAAGAACAATTATTAGAAGAGGCCCATTCAATGCCAAGCAGATGCCGTATTCAGGTCTCTAGATAAAAATGTATAGAATGCTGGCTGGTGGTTCTTTCTACCTGTGTGTAAATCAGTAACTACGTATACCACATTGTACTATTCCTTCAGCATCTACCAACTTACATTTCAATAAAGTATGCCCATACAGTTAACCTTTAAGATATACTTCCATCACTTATTTTCAGGCTGCTGAACTATTGAGACAGTGATCTTTCTTTCTGATCATGACTGTCATATATCTGTCATGTACTAAAAAAATTCCCTAACACAGCAAGATGTGTTTGCTTAAGCCAGAGGTACGTGTGACTCCCAGTGCAGCTGGAGTCATTACAACTGTATCTGCTAGTAGGTACAAGTCAGTGAAGAGATCCTGAAGTCACTGTTCTCCAAAACCTTGAGTTTGACACGCAGCAGTTTCAACAACTTTGCAAAGTTATGCAATATATGAAAATAAATTACCAATATTGTCCTTGAGCATCAAGCCACTCACAGAAGTTCTGTATTTCATTTTTATGATGTAACAGTCTACACGAAGCTCAGAAGTACTACTCCTAAAGTTTTCAAATAAGTCCACATTTACAACTAGTTCATATTCACAAACTTTTAAAGTACTTCTTCCACGCATCAATGGAAAAAGAAATCATTCAGCATCCAAAGTTCAAACAATCCCAGAGTCCATGTGGATGGAAGAGACCTTTGGAGATATCTACCCACCCACGCTGCTCAAAGCAGGGACACTCAGAGCAGCTTGCCCAGGACTGCATCCAGCTGGAACCAGAACATCTCCACAGGTGGAGACTCTGCAGCCTCTCTGGACAGTGAGTACTCTCTGTGCTTCTGAGGTACCTGCAGAAGCCTTTCATTGTTGCTCTTTATTTCCCTCACCAGATTTAACTCTAAGTGGGTTCTGGCTTTCCCAGCTCCATCCCTGCATGCTCACAGAGTGTCTTTATGTTCCCCTTCCACCGCTTGACCCTGCTTTCACCTCCCATATGTTTCCATTTTATGCTTTTTTTTTTTCCAGAAGCATCCTGCTCATCCACACAGGCCTCCCGTCACCTCTGCCTGCTTCCCTGGTTGGCAGGACAGACTATTCTGGAGCTCGGAGGAGGAGAGCTCTGAAAATCAAAGCTGACAACAGTAGAAAAGAACAGGGTGTACGGTCAAAACTCCACGTTTAAAACAAAATAAAAACTTAGAAACAAAAGACAAGTGAAGTGCTCAGAGGGGACTGCTAAGAAAACAGATTACAACTAAGGACTAGTATTGTAACTTCAGATGTTAGAAAGGCTAAGCCTTTAGAAGGCCAAGTTGGATGCCGCAGTCTACTGTTTTTCAAAAATGCCCGTGAGAAGCAAAGTAGAAACCTCTCAAGAGGTCATTTCAGCGCTGTGTGAAATAGGCTCGCAGGCTGCTCTCATGCTAGCTTGACTGTGAGAGCGTGGTGTACTCCCATCATAACAGCCATAATATGCTTTCCCCCTAACATCCATTTTTGGCCTTGAAAATCTGCATCGCAATGCTCTGTGCAATCAACTAAAAGGATCAGTAGAAGTGAAAGGTAGATGTGAATTAATCCATCAACAGGCAGACTACTGAAAAACCATCATCTTCTTCCTCTGCATTCAGTAGTGTTAATTCCAGTTTATGAAGGACTCTCCCTACGCTGAAAAAGCTGCCATTTAATTAGTGTATCTTCTGACACTGGGAGTACAAGCAGCCACTTCCAGAACATCATGAAAAGGATGCAGTCTGTCCATCCCTAGTCCAACTGCCTGCAATTTTCTCCCCCTCGCTGCTAGTCCCTCTGCTTTGCCAAACCTTTAGTATTGGTGCCCATCTGTCAGACAGATTCCTGAAGAGAACTTTCGCAAGATGGCAGATCTGGTTTATCAGACACTGCTGCCAAGAAAGGCAGACCCAGTTCATTACCTACTGACATTTATACCACCTTCCTTATCCCATGGTTTTGTACCCGTGTGATACTATGGAAGATCAGATGAAATTACTAAGTAAGCAGAAAACTCAGTCATTTGTCTTTTGCGTTCTTTTGGTTAATGATAAGAATCAGCTCAATAAAAGATGTCAGAGTCAGATAGTCACTAAACAACATAGAGGCTAGGGGCAACAGAACTTTTTTTTTTGTAGCAGAAATTACTATACGAACTCTAGCAATAAAAATTGCAGCCATCTTTCTTACATAGAGCTTTGTAGGCACAGCGTGGCTTCCCTGAACTCACCCCCCTAATCTCAACCCTTATAGGAAGGTTTTTACGTTTCACTGCCCATATTGATCCAAGTGAATTAGCTATATATAAACTACATATGTTGACCAGTTGACAGCAGGAAACAAACATCTATCAACAGTTAACTTGATATGCAAAGTACACCAGAAAGGGTCAGGTCCTCCTGGTTGGAAGTCTCCTATAAACTTGAGAAGTACCACTACAAATAAAATACTTTAAGTATACCAGTTTTCACTACACCAACTAATTCAGATGATTGACACGACCCTCAGCTTCCCATACTAAGCAGACAGGCAATGAGTAATGAATCGTAGTCTACTGGGAAACAGTAAAGCATCGTTAGGATGACTTTTCAGTTAATTTTACTGTAACAGGTACGTAATTCACAATTAGAGTTCCACATAATGTTAAGAAGGTTCATGAAAAATTAGGCTAAAAGGTGACAAATGAGGAATACTAGCAGTTATATACAAAAGAAGTAGAACACTCCTAAAAGTAAACAGTATGTTGCAGAAATATATATATGCACATACAGATGAACACATACTAAAGAAGATGACTACACTTAACTGAAAATAGTTAATTGTACATGAATGCTGCATTACGGTGGGAAGGGGATAAGCATAGTCTCAATCAAGTAAGAACAATAGTAAGGATTTGGGACATGCATTAGAGGTATATGATAAATAGTTAACATTTCAAAGCGAATGATTCAAGTATGTTTGAACATCACTCTGACTAAAACAGTACTGCTTCATGAATGGGTAGTAGTACTTGCAATATATTCTCGTTAGACTTTTCTACTTCTTGACTGCTAACCAGCAGGGCTCCGGGGAACAGAAGTCACTCTCTGTGGGCTACAAGAAACCACATAACAAGAGTCTTAGCAACCAAAAAGAGCAATTTTGTGCTCTGCATACCTGCAGTGAGAATCAGCATGTTCAGTGCTGTTGTGTAGTTAAGCAGCTAATCCCTAAAAAGCCTCAACTCAGCATGTATGAAATGAGATTTCTAGAAACGTATGTTTTGGCCAAGTTTGAGCAGACCATCACAAGTACTTTCATGCAGGATTGACAACTGGTGAATCAAAATCCTCCAGCAATGTAGAAGCACTCCACAGAAAGAGTTCACAATTTTCTTTTTTAAATGGAAACAAAAATGGATTTTCCTCTCAAACATGACTGAGAAGAAACAACTGTTTGTTCTGCATCTTTCCTCCCTCCTCTGCCACCCTGGCAAAATGAGGCTAAAATAAAAAGCCAGGGAGGAATTTTCCGTATAAATACTTTACAGGTCAATAAAGTTACAACTGAGTGTTTTATAATAAAAAATGCCAATCAGCTTTAACTAAAGAAATGCTGTTCCCACATTATAGGAAGCCTATTCATAACATGCAAGAATCCAAACAACAAAGAACTGAAAATGAAAAAAACAATCCCCCTCCAAATTTGTTTCTCAGATATCAAAGCATTTGGGGGGACAAATTTCTCAACTTCCTTGATGTGCAGACCAACAATTACTCTGTTCATGAGTGAAACTCCAGAATTTGGCCCTACTGGATTTCCCAACATCTCTACTACCATTATCAAGATAATGTATCTTGTTTCTCCAAACTATCTGCCTTTTTTCAAAAGCTGGCCTGGTAACAATTGCAGGTGATGCCTCTGCTGTGCTTCCAACTCTGAAATTCAGCTCTGGGGTCGGTCCACTGAGATGAGCTTAGCTGTGGCCAAAGAGCGATGTGCTATGGGTTCCAGCTTCTGCCTTTCCCACTGTACCGCTACAGATTGCACAGCTCCTCCAGTGGAGATGCCACATGGCTTTCTGACCAGCTGTACCTGCCTTCTAGGTGAAACAGGAAGAGGGGTGCAGAAAACTCTAGCATTGAAGCCAACATGTCCTCACTACAGGGTGGGCAACTTCTTGCATGAGCACAGTGTAATCTTATTTTGCAGCCTATGGCTTCAGGCGCTAGGACCAGCTCCTGCTTGTGCACCTTCAAAGGCATTTCTGTCAGACTGGGAATAAGCATTGGCCTAAAACCTGGGCTTTAAGGGCTATCCATAAAGGCTATCTCCCTAAAGGGCACACATACCAACTTTGGATCCCTTTTCTTCAAGAACTTCATTGTTCCTCATTATACTGCTTCTACATGGAGACTCATTCATGAAATGCATTCACTGAAAAGGCCACACATATAAAAAGCCTTCTATATTAAGGATTTGGGAACTCATGGGATACCACTTTACTGACAGCTTTTAAGACAGAAGAACCAAATAAAACTCAGAAGTGCTTTCCGAAACAACAATAAAGAAAAATAAGATGAGAAGGATAAGGAGAGGTTTTAGTAAATACATTTTTAAGAGAAGGGGATTTTACTTTACAACAGAAAAATACCACAGCTCTGTGGTTTGCCCCGGGGCCTTTTTTTTCCCCTGAAACCAAAACACGCACTTAGCAAGTCTTCCTGAATGACTAAGAAATGGACAAAAAAGCTTCAATATAAAAGAAATTGATGTCAAGGTTATTTTCCTAAACATTTATCATCTGGTGTAAATAACATCGCAGTTTACATCTCCAGAAGGAGGAATACATTTTTATTTCTAAAAAGCAGAGAGATATAGCACAACTGCATTTCTATTTTCAGTGAAAATCATGCTGCATCTCAAGTAGAACAAAAAAGAAGTAACACGGGCAGATGTTCAGTTTCTACATGTTAATGTGAAGTATTCTATTACGCTAATGACACTGTTTTTAAATGCTTTTCTCTATACCTATGGAATTTCAAAACAAGCTCTGGCATATCATAGCTACTTCCAGTTCTTTCATCTTCTATCAGTGTAGTTTAAGAACCTTAAAAAAAATTCCTGGACACATATCAAGGTAAAAAAACATATAACTCAAATACTGACTTTCCTGAAAGAGACACAAGTCCTTGAGGTCACAGAGCCAGCTGAGTTACACGTATAGTGGAATATATACAAAAATCTCTCCCACTGATCATATTTTCAGCACAGGTAATATTTAGTTCTTCTATACTTTAGATTTCACTTCAGTTAATTCCTGTGGATTCTTATTTTCATTTCAACATATACACGTTTTAATATATACTACATGAAAGAATAAAAATAAAGGAACTTTTCTTTCAAAAAATAATTAAAATGCTGCTTTACTTCTTTGCAACTACTACACTGCTTAGATTACTTCAGGGAAAAATCCGTGACAGTATGAGAAAGGACCATAAGTAACCATAAAATCAACAATAAAGTACACAAATATCCTCCTTAATTCAGGCTGCAGACGATAAACAGCAAAGTTCCTAACACACACCAAGTGAAGTGTATATATATGATATAAAACATTCTACACTCCCAAAGAACAGGTATTTACCTTTGTTGCAAGTTGAGACACTGAAGATGGAACTTCATCATGAAGAAACTGGTCTTTATTCTCCAAAAAGAAAAGAATAAAGATAAAAAAGGCTCATGGTCAGTTCAGTTTGACAATAAGCAGCAATATTTTAGAATACTCATAAATGCTTTTATTCTACTCAAAACATCATGACAGGAAATTGACAGAACATGGTCACACTGCAGAACTAAGCAAACATCACAGCTAATGCTGCACCAGGAGCAAAAACACAAAATCAAATCCCTACAAAACCAAAAGCCCCACACCAACCAAAAAGAGAGCCCAAAAACTTCTGTCAGAAGGATTTCCACACAATTGGATTTTAAAATTTTAACTTGAATCTTAAATTAATAGTTATGTCTGCAGTTCTTTGTAGATGTTGCTCTATGCTGTGTCCATCCAAAGATCTCTTCTTCTTCTTTCCCATCAAAAAGCAATACACTTCCCCTTCATTACAGACTTTTGCCTGCATTCCTTTCCCTTCTATTTTCAAGATCTGTGACGAAAACCAGAGTACTGAGGATGCTAGCAAAGGAAATTTAATAGGTCAGCATTTCTGTCCATCTCTGAATCAAGTTGGTATCTCTGTGCACTCAAGCAAGCTATCAGCAGGCCTCCCAAGACAGGACAAGTAAGATCAGTACCAGGAATACTTTACAGGTCAAAGAAGATATGATAAGTGAGCCATGGTATATTAGAATTGTGGGATTTTTGCTTATTTCAGCCTATGTTTTAAACAACGTGTGTATATACATACATATATATATATATATATATATATAGCTCTACACATAGCTCCAAATACCAGTAGACCCTAAATACAAAATAAGAACAGAAACCTACAACTTACAAAATTTAAGAGCAATTCCAAAAAAAAAAAAAAACAAAAACAAAAAAACCTCTCACAAAAATTACAGGATAATGGTTTACAGAAAGCCTCTCTGAAGTGACCATTTCACAGAATTCCCAGTAGCTACTTTTGGTCCCTTCTTTTCTTATGACAGACAACTATCACTTCAAAATCAAATTTGTCAACTCCTCCTTTTTTCAACTAAAAGGAAATGTTAACAAGTTTATGTGCTCAGAATTTTTCTTTTGCTTTTTTTGCTTATTTTTTAAGCTAACTCCATATAAATAAAACCACACATCTCTACACAAAATGCCCAAAGACCTGTCACTTTGCTAACGGCATTAGGAAGAGGTGAGAAAGTTTACAAGAGAATTGTTAGGGGTATCTAGTCATGGGGGACCCCAGAAGTATCAGCCTCCTCTTGGAGAGGCCACCTTCTCATCACACATCCTTTTTTAATTATATTTATTGTAATTTCCTAGTAACGTTTCCATGTACAGCCAATCCTTCACGTTGTACAAGGGGTGAGGAGCATTTCTAGAACCAGTATGAAGACCATCCTGCTGTACTTCAGCAACAACTGTATGTTGGAAACAGCAATATGCAGATAGAGAGGAGTACTTGCCGGGGCAGAATACAAAGTCACGAACTCCTAACATCACCAAAAATGAGACTATTGCTTTCTGTGCATCTCAGAAAGTTACTGAACTTCTGCATTTAGGTCAACTGTCTTAACACAGGATATCATTGTAGATGAGATACTAAAAATTACAACGTTAACATTTGTGCAATACTCCAGAATGAAATTTAGAGGCTCAGGGGAGCCATCTAAATCATTGCACTCTACAACTTCCCGAAGGGAGGCTGTGATGAGGAGGGGGTTGGCCTCTTCTCCCAGGCAACAAACAGAACTTGAGGAAATGGCCATAAGTTGTACCAGAGGAGACTTAGATTAGACATAAGGAAAAACTTTTTCTCTCAGAGAGTGGTCGGGCACTGGAATGGCTGCCCAGGGAAGTGGTGGAGTCACCGTCCCTGGCAGTGTTCAAGAGGTGTCTGGATGAGGAGCTACGAGATATGGTTTAGTGGCTTGTGGTAGCAATGGTAATGGGAGGGTGGTTGGACTAGAAGATCTTGTAGGTCCTTTCCAATCTTGTGATTCTGTGATTCTATGATTTAGTTACTTTTTTTTCACCCCCAGTTTAAAGAGAGAACTGTGGAATCATTGGCAATATTTTGAACAGAAATGCCACACAGAATTCCAGGGTAAGAGCTAGAGAACTCCTATCGCATTTGTCCACATTTATTTTACCCAAAAGAAAAAAAAAAAATCAAGTACTAGAAAAGCCTCCAGGAAAAATACAGTAAAAGTGGTTTCAGCCACCCAGAGCTGTCAGAGCCACCAGGTACAACAAGCACAGTGCTATCTCCAGAACAAACAAGGCACTACTGGTACCTCCCAGAGGAACAACACCTCCCATTTTCATTCTTTCAGCTTTTCAAACATATTAAGAGGGATTATAAAAATAGGACAATGCATAAAGAAAAGATGGAAGGGTGAAGGCATACAGCCTCCACCAAGCCAGAGCATACAGAAACAAAAGTGTAAAACAGCTTTCACAGTGCAAGGTTTTAGGGAAAAGCTGAGAGATGCGGTGAGCATCTGACAGGGCTGGGGAGCCAGATAACAGGCATAGGAAAACTGGAACACCATCTTTGATAAAAGATGTCATTCACAATGAACAGTTAAAAAAACAATAAAACCCAACCTTTTCGACCAACTGTGACAAGCAGGGTTGTGTTGCTGTTAATACATCCACGTGTTACTACTCACAGACATACAGTGTGATCCTCATAACAAACGGGCAGTAGCTCCCAGGAGCATGCTCACACAGAGGAGGACTGACAGCTCAAAGGCAACACAAAGTTAAAACATACAAAGTACGAAGACAAAAAGATATTAATCCTTCAGAAAAGCAACTGGGGTGAATCCATTGCTCAAAACACATTTTACAGGAGTGGAAGACCTATCAAGAGGCCAAAAGCCCCTGCGCAGGATAGGGCCCTCTGAAGAACTCGTAGTAATAGGACAAGGGGGAACAGTTTTAAACTACCAGAGGGGACATTTAGGTTAGATGTTAGGCGGAAATTATTTTCTAGAGGGTGGTGAGGCACTGGCACAGGCTGCCCAGAGAAGCTGTGGATGCCCCATCCATGGAGGTGCTCAAGGCCAGGTTGGATGGGCCCCTAGGCAGCCTGAGCTGGTGGGTGGGAACCCAGTCCATGTCAGGGGGATTAGAACTGTATGGTCTTTAAGGATCCTTCCAATCCAAGCCATTCTATGACTCTAAGAGACCTAAGAGATGAAGAGTTGGTCAACTGTGATGAATGTCTGACATCCATCCGTATGTCTTATATGCTTTCAGTAACATGTGACTGACACCAAAGAGCTTTCAACCAACCAACACTAGTAGGTTTGAATCTATCAGTCTCAGGCAGACATGATTCCTACGTATTTGCTGGAAAACCTATGGCTAGGGAGAGTAGAGGAAAGCAAGGCAGCAAATAAGGATGCTCCACGGCAGCCACAGCATTCACTGACTGACATGGCCAGGGGAGGGACCTGTCCGCTGGGTGACAAGAAAAGTGACAGGGATTGGAGCACTATGGGGAAAGTCTGAGAAGAGATAGGAAGGCACATACAGTCCATCTTCATGTGTTACCCGGCGAATCACTTTTTTCCCCTCTTCTCAAAGATATGGCCTACTTTCATCATTGATTAGGGACCAAGGAACCTACAATTTCATTTTTCTTCTTTTATTCTCCTCTAAGGGGACAAACTACCACACAGCTATTTGTAAAAAGTGAAGACACGCTTGCTTTATCACACTGCATAAGAAACACCAACATTTACACATTATCCCAGTTTACTTTAGTCTGAATGGTTTACAGTTACTTTAACTTAAAAGAAAAATGAGGAGTACATTATAGCATTTAGTAATGAAATGGGCAACTAAATGCTAAGGCAAGTGGGAAATGCTGATCAACATGAATAGCCTTTCAGTTCTGGCATGGGAATGTTGGTATGCACAGTGTGTTTTCGTAAGGAAACAAGTGCCCTTTTGTTGGACACACTGCAAACCATAGGGTACTCAAGGGATTAATTCAACTAGCACATAAAACTTTTTGTACAGAGATCAAAACTGTAATCTACTTCCCTCAGCTTCCTTTGCGGTAAAGTAATTAATTAGTCCCTTTAGATCATTCAGTCCATGATGAGAAACACTGGACACCAAAGAGTTAAGGCAAATACTACCATCATCTCGCCCTGCATGTCTTTCTCCTGCTCTAGTACATTAAATGGTATATTATCGATTTTCTCTACTCGGTTATGGAGCCTTCCTATCACACATACACTGGTTGTCAAAGTAGAACACACGTAAGAATAAGTGGTTATTTTAGGAATAGGTCTTTTTGGTACAAATTACTGCCCTTCCACTGATCTGCTACATCTCCTGTGCCTACTGCCATGTCTCATCAAGGACTAAGTGGAATTTAACGTCTAGGTCATCATGCCTGTAAGTGCAAATTAGATTATGAACCACAAATGAATAACTTAAGTGGAACAAAAAACAACCACCAGCACCTGAGGAGATATCTGCCGTGCAGAAATTAAGACAACTCCCAGTCCTCCCCAAAGCCCCAAAGTAACCCAGAGATAGGAGATGAAGAAGGAAAAAAAAAAATTCTCAGAAGATTGTAGACCTCAAAGTTAACCTCTGAAGCTGGAAAGATTCCCAAAACGCTGATTACAAACCAAACAGGAGAACGACTCTATATACACAGCCTGACCGGAGACGGCCAGCTCACGCTCAGATGAGATCCCGCTGTCAGATCACTATCTTCAACCTCAGCTAACAAAAGAACCTGCTTCCTTCGGTTTAAGCAGGATTTTGCTATAACATCAAATGAAAGAAAGAAAGACTACAACAGATTAATACAGCAAAAGTCACTCCGCTTATCTGGTTTTAGATCTGAAACAAAACCAGCGCAAAATGCACTCCTCAATGGAATAAGGAGAAAGTTAGCAGTAGGTAACTTTGGTCGTGGGCCTTGCATTCTTGATCACACACACATACACTTGGAAAATTTGACGTGTGGATATAAATATGCTTTCCAAATCATCAGCTTGAAGCAACTGTGATCAAACGTAGAGGGATAGCTGGAAATAAAACAGAAGTGTACCTAATGTTGATGCAATGTGGAACGTGCCCTTCAAGGACATGAGGCCTGCAGTCTGAACTGCCAAGGGGTGCGTTGCTCAGTCACACAGCTTGCTTTCATGCAAGGCCAGGTGTTCAACAGATGCAACTCCATGTTGAACTGCGAATTTCCTTTCTCCTTGATATCAGAGAAGGTCAAGATTAAGTCCAAGACCAGTTCTAGTCTTGTCCACGCTTCATCTACTGCTAGGTCTCAGTCTTTCAGTGCTGTTTCCATGTTCCTAAAACAAGTGAACAAACCAAACTAACCATCCAAACAGCTGGCATACACTGAAAACTTATTAATATTGCCAACGAAAAATATCAAACTAGGTACTTCCAAACTCTTTTCACGCTCGAGAGTTATTTGGCATTTTAAACTGGTTTGTCAAAAACAATATAGAGAACATTCTAGTACTCTAAATTGCTCACTAATGTTACAAAAGCATCTCCATTATAACAATAACCCAGTTCAGATACCACTGTGACTGAACAGTGACAGTGACTGCCACCCTGGCAGCCTCCTCTGCCACTGTGTGGCAAAATGGAAAATAATTTGTTCACAAAGAAAAGGAAAGCTTAAAAATGAATTATGTTAAAGAATGTGCTTTCCTCTTTTAACCTTATGCTTTCATCTTGCAATTCACCAGACCATGTGCAGAAGAGCTTGCTCCCTGCTGCCTTTGAGAAGCCCAGGTGACTCTTTCAGATACAGCCGACAGCCCATCCAATGCATTCAAAACTGCTTTCATCTTCTAGGTCCCCGTCTTCTGCAATTAACTATTATTCTCCAGATTGACCGGATGATGAAAAACAGTTTTCCTATCTTTTCACCCTTTAAAATATTATTAAGGCTGAATAAATCAAAACAAAGATGATGTTTTTCCCATCAGCATTCACAGCTGTCAAAAACTTGTTTAGCATTTTGACAAACTGTTTCATTCAACCGTTTCTTCTTCAGTTATTGCTTTGCGTTCTTTTACACTTCAGAATAGAATACCTAAATTATTTCCATATTCTTACTGTCAATCGATACGAATGGCAAGAGTTCCAAATGTAAGTATTTACACAAGGATACTTGGGTAGCTCTGCATTTTATTGGCATCACAAAAAGAAATATCAGAGCAGCAGATTCCGATGCTCCGTGCTCTCGTCACTAGAGGAGGTTAGTTTATTAATTGCTCACATTATTGTGCCTACCTGAAATAAGTCATTAAAATACATCTTACTCAGATTTTGCTTCACATCATATTTTTGGAAGAATGTTACTTAACACCTTAAAAATAATGTTAAGGACTGAGCTCATTAAGAATACGCTTTTGCCCGATTTTTAATATCTAAAGTATGCTCCAAGAACTGGAAACGACTATATTGAGAGGGAAGTAACATCAATGTCACCGCTGAAAATATGGTCAGATAATCGATTGGACTCGAATTGCTGCAACAATGTAAATACTACAATGTAGTTTTTGATTCTGATGATGTTTCTGATTGAAAATTTCTCTGATGTAATGACACCAGAAAATGATGACAGTTCAAAAGACAGTATCTGACTTATGGTTTTTTTACTCAGTCACGCATGGCATTTGAAATTAAATTACACATCCCCCAGAAAAAACCTCCTGCATGAGTAATGGTAATATTTTCGTAGAATAGCTTCTGCAAAACAGGTTGAACACTTTATTTTTGGTTACGGTGTTCAACAGCAAACACACCACTTCCTTTTGAGATGCTGCTTTCATCTCCACGTGCAGTGCTACACTCACAGCCCAGCCTGGCCCCTCGCAATGAGTTGGAAGAATCACAGCATTGCTCAGGTTGGAAAAGACCTTCAAGATCATCGAGTCCAACCTCAACTACCCTAACTCTAACAACCCTCCGCTAAATGACATCTCTGATGATGTCAGGACTGAGAACTGCTCTACTTGGCAAGGGATCCATCTAACTGCTAATAACTCTGCACATGTTATGGATGCTTTTATGCAATCGGACAAAAAGTTTCTACAGAAGTGAGGGAAAAAAATCAAAGCTTTATTTCGGTAGTAGAGAATTAACTACAGGAAAAACATTAATTCTTTCTCAAAAAGTACTATGTACTAGTTTGTTCCCATATTAATGGCACGCAATCTCCACGCTGCTGGGAAAGTACGCTTCTATTAACTTTGCATAAGCATATCACAGAATGGTAGAACGGCTTTGATGAGAAGACCATCCTGTTCCACCCCTCATACTGTGGGCAGGGCTGCCACCCACCAGACCAGGCTGTCCAGGCCTCCATCTAACCCAGCCCTGAGCACCTCCAGGGATGGAGTACCCACAGCTTACCTGAGCAGGCTGTGCCAGTGCCCCACCACCCTCCGAGTAAGAATTTCTGCTTAAAATTTAACCTAAATGTCCCCTCTTTTAGTTTAAAACCGTTCCTTCTCATCTTATCGCTATGTGCCTGTGTAAATAGTCAGTCTACGTCTACAAAGATTCAGCAAAGAGATTAGGGATGATGGATCTCCAGAAACGATTTTGAGAAGAATGGGATTCTGCATCAGCCAAAGGGAATAATTCCTTATGGCGCTTGCAGGGATGCAGACAGACAGGGCTGAGGACAAACAGAGGCTATCACAGCTAGTAAAGCAGAACTGGCACCAGAAAACATACAAGTGTTAGAAGTGACAAATGGGCAAGAGGAAGGGGATGTACTGAGAAAAACCTTGAAAGCAAGGCTAGAAATCTGAATGTAAATGTCCTGAAACAATGGGAAGCCGGCTGAAGAAACTGAACCAGAAAGATAAGGACAACTTAAGCTTTATGCCATAAACAACAACACTAATATCAGCAAAAAGACACCTCAAGACACCACCAGCTCTCTGCAGGGCTCCATGAAGGCTGAAAAGGGATCTACTCAAGAAGCTGCTGCAGGATGTGAGTGATGAAAACAAACAGGAAAGGCGAGTCAAGGGAAGCTTCGGGAGAGTTTTTGCTGTCAGTCCTCCCAGGTCAGGAACGACGACAGAATACAGGTGATGGATGTTAGCCAGGAAAACGTCACAAAATGTCACAGGAACTACTTTGATGGAAAAACAGGCTAGAACAGAGGAGTACGTATGAAGGAATTATAAAAGTACCTCATGCAAAGCCTGAGACACATTTAAATGGCTAGAAAGTGAAGGGAAGACGTTAGCTGGATTAACATTTACTACTTTTTTTTAATTAAAAAATAATCTTATTCACTGTATTAGTAGAGCATACCAAATGCTGCACAGCACCCACCCATTCCTTCAGGGCCCGTCTGCGTTCAGCTCAGACGAAGATGAAAGCCAGTCCCAAAATTGTACCGGAGATTTAAACATCTTAATTAAAATAGATAACTAAAAATCTGTATACCCGACTTTAAACATATTCAGTGTGCAAGTCTAAACAAAACTCAGCATTAAACATGTTTTTGCACATATTCCCCGTGAACATAACCAAAAATACCATCAGAGGGGAACAGGTCAAGCAAGACGAAGGATCTGGAGCATTTTACATGAAAGACAAAGTTGTAAATATAATACAACTTAGCTGGATACTCATCAGCTGTCCTAATATATAGGCAGATTCCAAAGCTGAGCACCATTTTACGTAAGAGTTGCATGAAATATTGACACATCATTGACATCTCTGAGGCCTGATTAGATTACAGCAGACTTTAATCAAGGAGAATACAGCCTGACTGCCAAAACACTGCCCTGCCGAAGTCAAAACCAAACATTTTTCCCATTCCAAAAATATAACTCCAGTTTGAAACATAATGAGTATATTACAAACCGAATGCAGGTTTGGCAAGCGTCACTGTATGTTTCAAGCATATTTTGAGAGAAAAACGCAAGAAGACATGAATTTCATGTTACACACTCGCACTATTCACATGTATTAAGTTGCCTTCATGCATTAATTGCAACTCTAAGCCAATAAAGAACCTTCACTGCAAAAATGTAAAATATTTATGCTTTGAAGAGTAAACTAAAATTAACCTTTATAATTCAGCCTAAAACTGTCTGATCTAAACAAATAACAATATACAACAATTGTGCACACGTACACAAATCGTTTCAGAATTTACTTGTCTTTCTTATCTCAGGAAACAGCTTACTATTTTAAATAAGTGTTAACAATTCAATATACTTCAATGTATGCAGAAACTTTGGCTAAGAAGCAGCTAGAGGCTGTCAGTTCCCTCCCGCTGCCATTCTCATGCTCTGAAATTTGTTTTCCTTCTGCCTGGAAACAAAAAAACCAACCCACTCTCCACAAAAACAGAACAGTCACAATTCTGGGTTTAGATAAAACTAAGCTTTTCTGTGTAAGCAAGTGAGACCGTGAACCTCTGCAAATCCAAACGTCTGCTTGTGCAAAGCCCAGATCAGCCTTCCATATCTAAATAGGATGATTAAAATTTCTGTAGAGCCACAAAGGGTTTTTTTTTTCTTTTTTAATTCCAGCAGCCTAATTCTTTGTTGCTGTCTGCTCCTGAATGTCCTAATTACAAGGTTCTACAGCGAGAACTCCTTCACTCTTTCCCAGCTTTGAAGAAACCACATAGAGCAGCATAAATCAAACGCAATGATGACAGTCAATCTTCCATTTTAGCAACTGGTGTATCCACAAAGAACCTAGAGGAAATGAGATCTAACAGCAAACTTCTGCCCAAAATCCAATGATGGGCTTTTTTAACCTACTAAAGATCATTCCCATCAATTATTTAGAGCTTAGCCCTCGAGACAGAAAATGAGGGGAGCTCTGGATTCTTTTCTTCTTGATAAGAACATTCTTCATCCGCAGTTCAGACATTCTGCCCAAGACAACTCCAACACCGCAGAGGCAAACTGAGTTTCTCCTGCACAGCCGCCATACTGGAACCACATCTCCTCCACTCCGTGGCCCTCCTGCAGCTCAGGACACAGCCACGAAGCACAGCTCCCTGCTGAACCCCCCTGCACAGTGCTGCACTCCACTCCCCTGTGACCCTACTACTAGGAGCAAACGTGGGTTCTGACGAAATGTCAGAAATCACAAAGGCTACAAGTGAGGCCCTTGAGCCTTATCAGATCTAACAAGCTGAACAAGTGCCTTACGTTACCTCCCACTTACTCCTTGAGGCCCACTTGAATCACACCTCAGAAACACTTGCACCTATGGCTGATCTAGGAGGCCGCTAGGAGGCCGATCTCTACTTTTGATGGATCGCAAGAAAACACTAATCAGACGATCACAGTTCTCCATATAGTCATTCCTTAAAGCTTAAATAAAATCTAAAACAACTACTTGAAAAACAGTTTTTTCTCAAATTTAAAAATCAAGAAGACTTGACATAGGCCAAACAACAGTAACTGTCTCCACAGCAGTTTCTGGGTTAACCTACGCTAGAGCCCTGCTAACTTCCCTAAATCATTTGTCTACAGGAATATTTCATCTAGGGTTTTGGAATCATTTATTCTTCCCCTGCCATCTCCTACACCAAAAAGTAGACTTTATCTGAGTGCCACTGGTAACAGACACTGTGGGAGTAGGAATGGAGTTTTATTAAAATGGATGAAAATGGCAAACCATCTGCACCAGAAACTGTTGTCAATACCATTTTGAGATCCCCTACTAAGGAGAGGGAAGCTCGTGGTGGGAAAGACAAAGAATGGTAAAAAAAATAAACAAACACACACACACACAAAAAAACCCCACCAAATCTCTGCTGCTAAGGTTGAGGAAAAAATGATGTGAGAATTGTAAGGATGAAAGATCGAAGAACCACCTTCTGATGTGGGGAGTGCTAGGGTCAGGAGCATCAGAGGGGTATGGGAGCTCTTGTGTGTAGAGAAGAGCAGGGAACGGTCCCTGCAAAGCATGTGGTGACTTTCTGGATGTTCGTGGTGGGTTTCAGGAGGTAAGCAAGCCTAGGAGGGTTGTGGACAGCAAACCAGCAGCTTAGTGAAAACAGCACAAGTTTGCAAGCACCTGAGGACAGGAACCATAGAAGTAGAGGCTACATATGGTATGAGAAGCTGCAGGAGACATTTGGGGTTCCCTCCAACTCCACAATCCCCTTCATCCCTTGAAAGACTCTCCAAAATAAGTATCCATTCCTCTTACAGAAGATGCCATTTATCCACAAGCACTTTCACATCTGGGGACAGGGCTCATGTGGCCACAGGGCAGAAGAAAAGCCGAGGCGAGGCTGCACTGGAGACCAGAGCAGTGATTTTGGCTCCTGGGAGAGGGAGGGAATATCTGCTGTGACTAGGGGAGGCTGCTCGTCAGCAGCAGCCACGTGTTGACAATCCATCGCAGCTACCAACCAGAAACTCAAGCAGAGATAGGCTGTCCAGCTCCTCCAGTAAGGCAGGTAAGAGGCACAGGGCAGGCAGTGGGGTGGGTGTTCGTACCCAACCTCAAATACAAATCCCACCAGCCCGCAGCCCTGGGCAGCCGCCTGCTTGGGCTATGGCTAATCCCAGCTTGGTGGCAACGGAAGATCAGATCTGCAAGAAAGCTGAACGGGCTGCTGAGCTGGGCTAATGCCGAATCGCTATCAAGTTCTTGAAAGCAGTCAGCAAACATTCTTATAGTTGTTTTGCCTGGTGCTCGACCGATGCCCTTCCTTTCCAATTGTGTTTGTTTGACGACAGTTCATTGGGAAGGTCGCTGCTGGCATGCAACTTACCATTCAACAGCGAGAGCCTTCAATAAGATCGCGGCTATTTACAGATAACCAACCGCTACGGCCAAAAACTCTAGCAGAAGCCACCGTGACAGAACTTAGCACCGCACACAAACGCACAGCCATCGGCAGACGCAGGCTGCTCGCCTAAGGATGGCCGCGTAATTCATCGCACCGGGCGCTGCGCTGCCCAGGGCCGGGGCTGAGGCACGGGAAGGAAGGGAGAGCCGGGCAGGAAGGAGAGGAGAGGAGAGGAGAAGAGAAGAGAGACGGCGAACGAGGACCCCAACCCGCTGACAGCCGCACGCACGGCACCGGCACCGACCACCTTCGCCCATCGCGGCGCGCATCCCGGCGTGGAAAACTGATTACTCATGTCGCCGGCAGGAGAGGAGGGGGGCGAGCCTCGCGGCCCCCGGCCCCGCTCTTACCTGGGGGGCCGCGAAGGCGGCGGCGGGCGGCAGCGGGCCGCGGGGCCGCGTCTCCTCCTCCTCGGGGGAGTCGTCCAGGAGAACTTTGCTGCTCTTGTTGAGCTTCCACATGGCGGGCGCGGGGAGGCGGCTGTCGCCTCGCTGTCGGCGAGCGGGCCGAGGCCGGGCAGGGCGGCTGGGCTGGGCTCGGCTGGGCTGTCACCCCGCCGGGGGCTCCCGGGGCGGGAGGGAGGAGCGCTGCCTGCCGGGGCCGGGAGCCCGCCCCCCGCGCCCGCCTCGCCTCGCCTCTCCCGCCGGCCTGCGGCGGCCCCAGCCCGCGGGGCCCGAGCTGAGCCGCCGCCCCGGCCCCTCTGCCGCCACGCCTGAGCGGAGCCGGGTGCCGAGCGAAGCGCGCCGCCCGCCCGGCACGGCTGCTGCGGCCGGGGCCGGGGCGACACCTCCCCGCCGCCCCTCCTCACCTGCCGCCGCTCCCCGCCGGAGCCGACCGCGGCCGCCGCGCCGCCGCTGCCATGTTTGCGGGGGCGGGGGCGCGGGCTTTCCCGTCACCGCGGCAACCGGCGCGGCGCCGGCCGGGCCCTGACAGCGCCCGCAGCCCGCGGCTCCCGGCCCGGGGGAGCGTAGGGCCCCGGCCGGGCCCGCTGCCGCAGCGCCCCTCTCGCTGCTCCGCGGCCGCGCCCCGCGCCAGGAAAGCCTCGGCTGCCCGGGGAATGCCGCTGCCCTCAGAACACGAGGCCGGTGTGTCCGGCTGAGCAGCCCCAGCCCCAGCAGCTCTGCTTTGGTGCCCGAGTAGCCCTCTCTGCATCTAACACTGTTGGTGTTCCCTACAGTCCTCGTTTTTACACAGACATGCTTGCCTGTGAAAATCCCTGCCCGAGCACTCATTTTTCCATCATTCTGAACTATGGGCTAGGGTCAGGTGTCCAAAGAACCATGAAAGCGCTTTGAAATACCTTTTTTTTTTTTTCCTTATCTGCTGCTTCTTCAGCAGAAGTTTGTAATGCTTGTGGGTTCCTCATGCATCACGAAAAGACCTGCAAGTCTGCCTATGGCTGCCTGAGCATTTCATAGTACCATATAATTAAGCATCAAAGTCACAAAGACCACTAAAGATGATCTAGTCCAACCATCAGCCCATGCCTGTGAGTGCTTTAGGCCACGCCCCAAAGAGGGGTGAAGTGGCAGCAATTGGGCAACAGCAGTGCGTTTTGGGCTGCAATGCACTCATACCTGCTGGGCTGGAACAGGGCTGGCCCCAGGGAGCACGGGCTGCTCGGGGCCGGTTGCTCCACATGCTCTGCATGCTAAGGGAATGCACATCCTCTTCATCCAGGTGCTGTGCCCACACCTGTAGAGCCAAAGTTCATAAAGCATTGAAATAACGTTGCTTCTTCCACCACAGGCATCCTTACCAGTGTTGTAACTTCAGAAGCATCATCTTTGATCACTGCACAAGTGAGCTTACAGTGCTGACAAAGGATTCCTGTAATGGCTTAGGAATGCTGTAATGCTAACTTTAATTTATTACTTCACCACACAAAAGACACATTTGCTTCCCTTGAACCTGAAGTCATAGAACTTACACCGGTGCTGCTTTAGCCCTCTCTACTGAAAATGAACTTAGCAAAGCAACATTTGCATTTGTAAAGCAAGTGCACAAATGTTGGAAGGGCTGGGAAAGCTGGGAAGTTGTGCAGTGCATTTCTAAGCAAAATCTTTATCTCATTTTCAGTCCCTAATTTTGCAAGATGAAAAGTTCTTAAAAGCAAAGCTCTGAATTCCATTGCCCATCTTGTGTTAATATTAACCAAATCTCAAGGGGGCAGGAGACAAAATGCATCCCCGGTTATTAAAGACAGATCAGGTTTAGCATGAAGTTCCTCTAGAAGGCCAGTTCTTTATCTGCTCACTCCTTGTTCAAATTCATAAACGAAAAGACCGAGAAGGCAGAGTGCAGTATTCCTAATTTACATTGACTCATATTTGGGCCAGCTTAAGTAGTAAAAAAGCAATTCCTTTTATCTGAGTTCTCCATTTAGACTCTTAAAAAGATCACATAAGTTATCAGTCACCACATGACCCTAATATTTTAATCCATTGCCTTGCGTATGCTGTTTTTCTTATCCTTATCTGAAACATCAGCTCTACCATTAAGCTTAAATCCTCCAAATACTTACAACTGTGCTCAGTTTTGGGCTCATGAAGAAATCCACTCTGCATTCCCAACACAACCATGCACACAAAACTAACTACATGCCTTCCTGGGGGTCTTTCTTAGTTTTCTCAAAGGTGTTTGTTTTTGTTTTTAATTTCTGATTAAAATCTGTTTTATTTATTTATTTATTTATTTTCTGGGCAGCCTGGTCTAGTATTAGATATGGAGGTTGGTGGCCTTGCCTGCAGGAGGGGGCTTGGAGCTTGATCCTTGAGGTCCCTTCCGACCCAAGCCATTCTGTGGTTCTATGATTCTGTGATCCCCTTAAGCTCCTAGACATTGGTGTGAAATTGTGGCTTTAATTGGGTCACTGAAAATAGGCCCAGCTGGCTTTGAGAGAGCACTAGTCCAGATTTTCCTATTTGTCTTTGAGACATCAAGGCAGAGTTGAGCACTAAAATGGTCCTCTATCTTTTCGCTGATCTGTTCTACAGACGTCATGCTCGCAAATTTATTATTTCCTTTTAAAGTAATTACGCACATCTAATCAAATTTTCCAGAGTAAAAAGTTGACATCCACAGAACTGCCCAGGATGAAAAAAAACCAACAAAAAACAACAAACCAAGCCACTCAAATAGGAAGTTTCTTCCTCTAAGCAGCTGCTTTGCCATGTTTTCTTAAGCTGTATGGAGGGGAGCGCTGCGAAATCCTGTTTGAGAATCTTCTTGGATGGTATTTAACATGTCACAAACATCTTTATTGATGTAATTATGAGGAAGATTTGATTATTTTGCTTCTGAGCTCTGATCCCATCTTCCTTAAGGGAAACAAATAGAACAGGAAAAGAAAAGAAAAAAAAAAAAAACCAAGATGAGAGAAGTAATAGAAAATGCAACCTTTGTCTCTGGCTCTCATAGAGGCCAGAGCTGTTTTGAAAGCAAAAGCCAGACAACACGGCTTTAGCAGCTATTTCATCAGCTGGCAAAATATTATGCCACTGGAAATGTCATTTCTCCTGTGCTCTTTTCGTCCAGGCTCTCACCCGGTGGAGGGCTGGGTGGAGTTGCTGACTGAACCAGACTCTCAGAAGACAGAAAGCAAAAATGAGAAAGGTAAGAAGTAGGGAGGTGACCTGCCATGTCGTACCACGATAACTGTTGGAGACTATTGCCACCAAGGTAAGTTTCACCATTTCCCAGTAATGTTAGGCATGCATCATGAGTCTCAGAAACATCCTTCTCCTCCAGCAGTGGCTCATACTTGGCCATTTTATGGCGAAAGCTGTCTTCACGGCTCTCTGCCAGTGCATAGCACAGGCTCTAGAGTATCCATATAACCTTTCCTGGATTCTTGTTCCACTTTAGCAGCAAGTGTTTTTCGCTTTCTGGAAGGTGGTTGTGCCAGAGTCCTAGGCTGGAGTTCATCTCACGAAATTTCGAACATCCAGATGTGTAATCTGATATTCCCCATTTCTAATCAGTGTGGAGAAATCGTGTGTATTTTTGCCATTCTCACCTTACTTTTCTTAGCTGTTTACTGTAGGCATCTAGCTATAACCACAGCAAAGCTCGTAAAGGTGAGCATTGCCGGTGCTACGTGCTCAGAACTGTAGGGGAGGTAAGATCAGCAACCAGTGGGAACAGCTCAGGGATGGCAAGACTTACTTCATGTTTTCCCCCATACACTTTCTAGTGGTTCCCTAGCAATATTTTAAGCTAAAACATATGTAATATGTATGAGAGAATACATATTGCGATACAATACATTTTTCTGGATGAATACAGTACTTGAGTTCTGCAAGTCATCACAGTGTCCAATCTTATTGAAATGAAATATTTATGTTGTGCTCTCCTGTACACACATATTAGTCACATTTATCATGCAAATTCTGTTCCAAAGCAGATTGCCGATGATTGCATTTTTAATTTTTTGGACCTGAAGTGTAATTCCTAATTAAAGCAAATTGTAAAATACATGCCAGAAAACCATCTAAAATGGTCTAGCTTTATTTTTTTATACTCTTAGATGTCTATTTTAAGCCTTTTCATTTTGGAAGTGAAGTCCAACCCTACAAGGGGCAAGAAGAAGTCTTCAGTTTCTAGCCAAATTCAGTTCTTATTGGTAGAAATAAGGCTTGGAAAGAAAACCAATTCAATTTAAAATACTGACATGTAAAGGAAAGCTGTTTGTGGCTTGGCATATTACTTATTCAGTCTGGCCCTTTGTCCAAAGAAAATGTGCGAGCGAAAAAAGCAAATGCTTCTGAAAAAATCCACTTATTAAAAAAAAAAATGACAGCCAGTTGAAATACCAAAAGTTTTACAGGAAGCAGATTCAGTGCGTGGAAATGCATGCTAAATTAATTTACACTCTTTCATTGCAATTTATTATAGAGATTTTGTGTTCCCAGGGGAGGCATAGCAAAACCAGAAGACTAGAATTGATGGCAAAGATTGTTAGATGTGGAAACACATTTTTACGAAGATAGATCAATGCTATACTTTAAAATGGAAATAAATAACAGGAAATTGAATAAATGCATGCAGAAAAATACTGAGAAGGTACTGAAATAATAGAATGGCCTTTTCTCACCAGAAATAAACAAGTAAACATTCATTTAATCTAAAGATAACACATTTATAACTGGCAAAAGGAAACAGGTATTTTTCAGCTGTGTAAATGCACAGTGTGTCAACTCATTTCCAAAGGACGTCATTCCTTCCAGAAACAGGAAGTTTGTGAGGGTAACAAGAACATCAGGTAACACAAGTAGAAACCAGAATATCTAACACGACGCATAAACTTCGTATTTCAGGGAATATGCTGCTTTTAAGAAGCTACGTGATAATAAGAGAGTTTTCATATGACAGTATACTCCATTATTTTCTACTGCAGGATTTCCTGCTGTAATGTAAATCAAATTGACATTAACCTCTATTGGAAATAAGATATTAAGGTATAGACTGATTAAGTGTATGACTGCCGGACCTCACTGTTACTCTTTCCAAAAGGTTTTCCTAAGCACAAAAGAGATAGCATATAATAACCTGAAATAGTTCTGTTCTCTGCAGTACGTGCATTGGATAGAAACTACACTCAGAGGACTGCAAGTGCTAAAATTTCATTGCCTACAGGAAACAAATGTCATAACCTCAAAAGGATGCATTTCATCATTTCTGAGGTATTGTATTTTTGTATTGTTTCATTCAGAAAGAGTTTTTCAAAAAATCTAGTTCATTTACAATTCTGAATTATCAAAAGCTGTTGAGAATGGAAATTTGTAAGACTAATTCTCAAATACTGAAGCACGTAGTACAGGTAGTATCCAGACTCACACCAGAATAGCAAAAATAATCAGACATGCATCATCCTCTAAATGACTCAGATAAGTTTGCAATAGAATTAGTAGAGTTAAAGAAACTTCCCCAGCATGTTATTTAGTTGTCAGTAAGACTTTGGTTGCAGAGTTGCAGAGTCAGCCTGTTGGACCTGAAATATTTTCACTGATAGCGTAGAATCATAGAGTAGATATACCAGCAATCCAAACAGGCAAGGTACTCTCTGACAAATAGAGCTTCCCACCTTTATCTGACAAAATAAGGCATACTATGGTAATAAGGGGCTCTGATTTGCTTACACACAGCTGTTTACCAACACAGCTGCTTTGGCCATAATTGACATCTCCACATTATGGGGCTATCATAAGATATAGAATCATAGAATTATAGAATCATTTAGGTTGGAGTGATTACCTTAAGGTCATCGAGTTGAACCATTGACCTGACACTGCCAAATCCATTACTGAACCATTTCACTTAGCATCACATTCACATGTCTCTTAAATATTTCCATGCGTGGTGATTCCACCACCTCCCTAGGCAACACTTTGAGTGCCACATACGAAGGGATGATCCCTTCACTGATTCCTCTGGCCACACCATTTCTGATGCAGGCCAGTATTCCATCGGTCTTCTCAACCACTTGGGCACGCTGCTGGCTGTCAGCTGACACCCCCAGGTCCTTTTCTGCCAGGTGTCTTTCCAACCACTCTTCCCCAAGCCTATAGGGCTGCTTCGGGTTGTTATGACCCATATGGCAGAGGTGACCTCCGCTTCCTTTGGAGAACAAACATTTTGCTACACTGTTGATCCAAATCAGAGGCATAAGGCCCCTGACAAATGTAGAGCTCATCTCCACATTCTCTCCTTGTTTGGAACATTGTGAGGCCAGTTCTCAAAAAATATCTGAAAAGAGACAGAACAAAAGTGATTGGCAAAGAATAATACTTGAGAAGCATTGCAGTTCAACGTTTCTTGTGCCAATTGACATCAGCAGTGGATAACAAAGAAGGCTACTCTTTGTAGAGGGAGAATCTCAAGGCACCTGCATATGACTCTCCTGGGGCCAATTATTCTGCAAGTATTTCTCAGTGATGCAGCGAGCATATAAGTTCTCACTAGACCATGCAGGATGGAGCTAAAATTTTTTAATTAAGTCCTGCTTGAACTCTGGTAGCTGTCATTCTGCCTTTTAGAGCCAGGTGCTAGCCCAACCGTAACCAAACCTTCAAGCCATCTAAGCAGAGAAAGGGCTAGGGGAAAAAAAAGAAGTGTGAGAATAAAAAGCTATTCCAGGGGACAAGAGAGGTTACAGACTCAAAAAGAGACAGGGCAGCAGAGCAGAGCACCTCTCACCATCCATCACTGCTGGAATGTGCTTGGGCAAGCAGTGGGTACTGCTCACAAGATCTCTACCAGCTGACATGAGAAGGTGGGGGACTGGAAGCAGATGATAGAGTTGACAGGGTCCGTTCAACTGTGCTTGTTTCTCCTGGTGTCTTGAATGGCCACTTTGGAGAGGAGAGTGATGAATAGTCCTGTGCTTACTGTCCCTTGTATTACAAACATCTCAGGTAATCATTAATGAAAATGTGGTTGAAGAGTACGTATTCTTTAATCTAGGAGGGACTGAAATGCTGTTGTGCATCAGGAAGGCCTGCTTTTTTTCTGTCAGATGTGATTTAATGCAGAATTTTGTTTACTTTTAACTTCTGTTCTTTCCTGACATTCAAAATGTTCCTTATTTGCTGTAGTAATAATGGGCTTCTGATGTGAGAAAACAAATTACATGCTTCCTTTGTAGAGCAGCTTCTGTGCAATGATCTGAAAGTCCTCATGTATATTAGTGAATTAATCCTGACAATGTACTTCTCAAACGATAACTTCATAACTGGTAACTGCATCTTTTTGCTTCTTTTGCAAAGTTTGCTATTACTGGAATCAAACAACAAATCATGATTAATAATAAAGTTCTATATGTGCTGGAAGGCAAAACACACAGCAAGCCTTGTCAAATCATTTACAAAACAAACAGAAATTTCCTGACTTTGCATTCTCGCTGTTTATTTACTAACCTGCTTTCTTTTTCAATACTGCATCTACACTTGCAAGTATTGTTTCTGAACTGTCAATAAGTAGTCATGCATTGTATATCCAATCCAGAAATACATTTATTTCAGTGACTGAAAACACAAATTATTCCCACAACGCCACCTCCGACAGTCGTTGAAGCTTTTATGCAACCCACAGCAAAGGATAAGAATGACATTGTCTCATTTATGTTTATCCTAACAGTCTCCCTGTTCCACAATGTCCTGTTCCTCTGAAGCAATTGTCCCCTTGGATCAATGTGATACAAAACCTTCATATTTGAGAAATCCTTACTTTCTCCATTCCTAGCCCTGATTGCAGGCAGGCAGACATTGCAGGCATTGCCTCTCATAAATTGAGAAGACACTTAAATACTGTGCTTCTGTCTGGAAGGAGAGATAGAGCATGAATCTCCTCACCCTGGAGAGTAGGGAATGTGTAAGGCTGTTTATGGTGCATCTGTAGGAATAACCACATTTATGAGTAAAAGAGAATAGAGGCAAACCCAGGGAATTAGAAGCAATATTGCTGAAAGACAAACATCTTTCTTGAACAGTAAAGGGATACTTACATTAGGAGGACTGAATCAGGACAAAAGTCCATTTGCCCCAGCATCCTGTCTCTGACAATTGTGTTTACGAAAAGAAACAAGGCACAGAGCAAGTTCAAGGTGATACTTCCCCTGGCATATCCTGCCAGCATCAACTTCCTATGCTAGTGGCCATACAAGCATCTTTAGTTTTAATAAAATCTGATGGACTTTTCTTCTATTGTTGTATTTAATTTTATACAGCAATGTATAAGAAATTGGGGTTTTTTGTTTGCTTTTTTCTTTTTGATCTGTTTTTTTTTTTTAATTAATGGGAAAAAAAGTAATAATGCAAGAATTTAAACAACAGAACAAATAAAATGACAGGAAAGATAATATGGGACCTAACAAAATCTAATACCTAATTTTGTAATACCTAACAAAAATCTAGTCACAGTCCTATTGGTGGTGTAATGCCATCTGCTGCATCAAGTCCCACTGTGTTGCCACAGACAGCCTTCCAGATTCCTCTGAGTTGCACGCATAGCCAGGGAGCCCAGCACTCAGGTGTGCCTTTGCTCTGTCTTCATAGCAAGGCTTTCACTGGAGGAGATTTAACTTCCTATTGCTGGCAGAGGACGAAAGTCTAGCCCAAACTCTACCAAGCATTTCACGTTTTATTGTCATTGTAAAACAGGGGTATGTAAGCCCTTTCCCTTCAAACGCTCAGTACTCTATGAGTATGAGAATGCCAGAGGAATATCAAGTCCAGAATTGGAGATAAATACTCAGTTTCTGATTTATGGCAGTACAGAATTATGCGCAGTATAGAGGCATATATGGAGGTATGGAATTTTTGTTAAATAAAACAATGCCATGAAAAATGTATTGAGAAAAAAATACGTTGGAAAATGGTACAAAATACTAGCTAAGCAACAACACTGAGGCAGTTGTGTGACAGATGGAGTTACAGATATGGCTTATAAAATTATACCCGTATAATTTTCACTTCATTCTGTAACATAAGACTTGTCACTCACAACAGCTCAAAATTCAAGACCGTTTTAAAGCAAGTTATTATAACCACAGTAAAACCACACGTGAATCTCCTATTCTGAATCATGCATTAAAATTAGTTTTGCTTACTATACTTCGGAAGTCTTTGAAAAGTAGATTAAATTATATTTGCCCTCAGATGCACAGGCTTACTATTAATTTGACTTTAGTTCTCTCTGTTTCCAAAGAAAAGTATGCAAAATTAAATTAAAGAGTACTTGAAAAGTAAGAGTACAGGAGTAAAGCGAGTTTTACTAATGCACTTCAAAGACACACCTGTAGTTAATTCAGATCACTTTCCTGAGTGCTCCTACATAATCAAGGCTGGAGTGACACCCAAATGTGGGAAACTCTGCCGTAGCCATAGATAATGATAGAGTAAGGAAGAGAGCTATAAATATTTCTACAGAAGTCATTACTCAATTTTGGTTATTAATTAGTTTTCTAATAAAGTATGCAGGAACTGGTGGCGTTTTCCTAGATTTTCCTAGAGTAAGTGCTGTTCCTATTAATTCTCTTCTCTTCCTAGTGGATTAGCATGAAAACGTATGTTACCATGCACTGATAGAGTTTGCTTTAATTTCTGTGCTTAGACCAACTTACTGAAATCTTGGCTTCATTCAAATGGTTGATAAAAGTTTTCACTGACTTTAGCAGAGGTGTATTTTAATTCACAATAACATGATACAAAAGGGAGGCTAAAAAAGCCCTACCTTTCTACAGTCTGGGAATGTCAACTTAATCTAAAAAGATATTTTAGCAGATTAGCTCTTGGTAAAAATTTCTCTGTGGATAGAGCAAGTTGTGTTTAATTTGAGGTTTCCTAATCTGTTAATAAAAACACTGATGATGGATCCAAGTCTCTTATACTTTTGAGATCAATGTTAAAAATGAGTTTTTGTTACTCAGAGTTCACAATGGGAAGATTCACTTCGTCTGCTTCAAAAACTACTTAAAAGGAGTGATTTTTTTCCCCTCTCCATTCCCTCTCAATCATAGCAGTGATATCAGTAACATAATATGAAAGAAGACTTGGCTTTTGTCCCATTTCTTCTGGCAGTCTTACCTAAAATGGTTCTGAATGAATAATTGAAATGAAGGACATTGAATTCAACAGGTGTGAGGCCAGGTGCCTAAATTCCATGATTCTAAAATTCAGATTATTTGAGTTTATGTCCACCTGAACAATTTAAAAGACTCTCCAATGAGAGAGGAGGGGGACTGAAAAAAAGCCTGTCCAAGCTCTGAGGTGCCTCTGACTTGATCACAAGTTGAGTCCCACAGCTGGAGCTCCAGCCCTCTGAAAAGTCCTGGTCCAGTCTGCCTGGCAGATTTGGGTTTTCTGTATGGTGCTGTAGACGTGAGAAGTAGTCAGGTGTAGAGTTTGAAGCAGAATGTTCTAGTCATGACATTTTCATTAAAGTTAGTCCTTGGAGACCAGCTTATACAAGGCATTCAATCGATTTTCTACATACTTTATCCAACTGGGCAGATAATCTACACGTAGGAAACCTAGATGGCAGTTTACTTGGCTTAATCCTAGCAGATTTGCCTGCCTCTAACTTCATCTTCATTGAAAATAGTTTTCTTACAGTTTAATTTTCCCAAAGCCAGGACTCAAATTCACAGTGTTTCCAAAACTTCCAGTGTTTCAGCAGTTGCTATCCGTCACTGTTCTCAATGCACCAGCATGTAAATCAAGTGCAGATCACCAAGGAAACTGCAAGTCTGATTCCTTACACCTTTCTTAGTATATCTCCAGCGAGACATAGATCTACGAAGATCTCAATTTTCCACTTTTTGATGTCACCTGAAATATTAGCTCCAAATAAATTTTTCCCCAATTGCTGTCACAGTTAGAATAAAGGTGGTCTGCTCTAAGGCTGGTGCATACAGGTGAGCTGTAGTTACTTTCTAAAGGGTTATGGTGGTTTGTGTGACTGTCTTATTCTGAATGTAGGTCAGGCAAAACAGACAGCATCCCTTATGTTTAGAGGTAAGGGAATATAAAGCTTGCTTCAGACACAAGGGTTTATTCCAGTCTGTGAATTCAGTTTAGGCTAAAGCTGGAGAGATTTATGCCGGCTGAGAATTTACTTATGCGTAAGAAGCCTATTTCGATTTAGGGAGTTCAGAGACTTTAGTGAATGCTTCAATTAGAAGAGTTTATCTTCTGTGAAGAAATTTACATACTAGCCCTTTCTTCTCATAAGAATTTTGTAACTTACATTCACATACTTTTCCTTAGATTTCAGGTAATGTAATTCTTCAATGGATTTCCCATTCTTTCCACTGTTGATGAATCTGTGTATTCACGTGTTACACTTTCATGTAAAATCACTTGATTCTTTGAAATCCCACTGTATTCTTCTCCTGGCTTTAGTGGTCCCAGTGCGTACTTGGGACTTGGCATTGGTTCCTTTTGCTTTTAAAATCATGATAATTTACCACAATTTTCAATTGGTCAACAACTTTCATCTGTTGTTAGCAACAAAAAAAAAAAGCAAAAGATCTGTCATTTACTTGGGACTGAGGCATTCAGATACTTCAGAGAATTGTCGATCGATATCAAAACCAATAAGCTTACATTTCCTATGAGGACAAATGTTTTGATGCACAAATGCCGTTGTAAATAATTCCCCATTGTCTGTGGTGCTATTGCATAGTGCCATAATCTCATAATCCTTCTTCTGCAAGCATGTTTTTAAATCTTCACGCTAGATTTGGCAAATTGGTCTGTTCGTCTTGAGGATAAGCAACATAGTCAGTCATCCTACATTTTGCTCTTAAGAAAAACCCAGTAAGTAAAGTTTCCTTTGAATTTCAAAGTGAATAACATCTGGTTTAGTCATCCTGTGCAAGGATGAGTTCAGCAGCACAGGAGCCTGCACTTGATCAGTTCTGCCACTGCCTTTAAAGGCAAATGTTGAACTGTTTCAGATGGTGTAGGATAACTCAGCTATCAAGTCACCAAATTAATCAATGTATACATAATAGATCATAACGCTCTTCTTTTGCTTTATTCTTAAAGAAGGGCTTGGCACTTTAATGTAATACTGCACCACATCCTTCTTGTGTAAGCTGATGAAGCCCAGCAGTGAGGTCATTTCAGTGAGAATCGAGCATATCTCATTGACCTAGATTGCAAGCTGCATACCTGTTGCACAGCTGAAACCTAGTGTACGATGCAGAAGATCGTATACTTTAAGTACCAAACTCTCTGTGCACAGGACTGTTGTAGTAGGCAGAAAGCAACACAGGACCTGGAAGCTCCCTGTGCCTCAGGCATCCCACTTCCCTGGATTTGACAGCCGCCAGATGAGGGGAGGTGCAGCAGCCAGGTGCTGTGAAGTTAAATCATCTTATTTCTGCTAAGCTTCCTCAAAAAGCTTTGGCTGTCTGGCCCACGGTAGGTTTTTTTCAAGCTGCAGTGATGCAGCAAGGGTGATGGCATCTCCTGTTTACAAAGTGGCCCAGAGCAGAGGTGTTCCTGTGGCTGGGATCCTGGGCCTGGCAGCAGGCTGCAGATAGCCTTGGGCTTCTTGCTGAAGCAGGCCATGAACGAGCTAGAAGGAGGGCAGCTGGAGGACAAAAAGAAAGGGCCTGGCTCAGCAGGAGGCTTCCGAAGGAGTTATGCCTGAGGGATGGTGCTTCAGGACTGTTGCAGCTGTTTATTCGTGTAAAGAGCAACTATATTGCAAAAAGCTGGGTCTGGAACCCTAATTCTCTCCCTTTCCCTTATCACTGAGGCATTTTTTCCTGCAGAAGTGCAGAAGGGACCTGCTATTTTCTCCATATGCATCCTTTGAACAATTGCCGTAGGATACAGTGCAATATAGAGAGAACCATCCACACAGATAGCAATGGGGAGATTATTTATCCATGCACTTGCTGGTAAAAAAAATGTTTTGCTCAAATTGTTCACCAAAATGCTCCTCCAAGAAGTCTGCTGCGGCGCATGCAGACATGGGATGAGTGACTCAATGCAGAGACCCAGTGGTGGTACACTGATCCCATTTTGTTCAACAAGCAGTCAACCCACTGCCAGTATTCCTCATGCCACTGATGAAAGCCCCCCAGCAGCCCCCCCACCAAAGTGAGGAATGCTTCCGTGTCTCTTCCATAAAGCTCTGCCTGATGCTCAGCAGAGGTAATGCAGCCTCTGCCTTAGCCACGGCTGCAGGGAAGAAAACAAAAATAAAGGGCATGTACCCGACCTTATATTGCTGCATATTTGTCTTTAATTACTTGAGTCTTGTGTTCTGCAGAGGGATGCATGACTTTACTGTGAAATTTTTGAGAACTTCACCACCACATTAACTACGACAATCAGTAGAACAGTAACTAGGCAAACAAAACTGAAGCTTTTAACCTAATTACAAAGAAGTGCAAAGAAACTTAGCTAGTCATACATATATGCAGACATTTTCTCCATTAAGCAAGCCCATGGGGAAATGCCTGAGTAAACAACCGAACTATGCTAGCATATAAATCAATAGACCTAGTCAATAAAAATAGCCATCCCAGTGCTGACCCCCCTCTATGAAAAAAGTCGCTGGTGTTTCTCCTGCGGGTCTGTGGAAAAATTAATATAACATTAGTAAAACACAGGTTTTGTCTTTCGGTACAGCCCAGGCAGGGGTTATGATGCATGATGGCATGAGGCAGGGAATAGATCACAGGGACCTCAGGCTTAAAAGTTAGTTACTCTTTTTGGTTGATTGGTTTTATTTTTTATTCCAATTTAATTTTTTTTATTTATTTGTTTGTTTTTCTTTCTGAAGGCAGGATAAGTTCATGATGTTCCACAGCCTTAGCATCATGTCTGAATTGTGCTGATGCAGCTGGGGGGTGACTCAGTACCACTCCTTACCCACCCATGTTGGCAGGGTAGTGACATTTCTAATGGGTTATTGCTGGACATGCCTACCAGGGATGTAAATTATGTGCTGAAGTGCATTCTAGAAAGTCAGTATGGTCTAAATGAACATTAGCTCCTCATGATCCCAGGGCCTGTGTGATGTCTGTATGGAGCTGTTTCTTGTTCTTCCAGTGGAATTATATCACGCCAAGCACAACAAGTTTCGTGGCTTGAAGTCACTGCTCCTGAAGCAACACTAGTGCAATCAGCAGTGAAAAGATCTTTGTTGTAGGATAAGTGCAATAGGAAAAGAAAAACAGTAGCTTTGTCACTAAGTGTGCTTACATTGACAAAGCAGCACATGGCACCTTTGTTGTGTGCAAAGATGAGACACTCCAGTTTTGTTTGCTCGTCCACTTCTGCAACTGCAGGATAGTGAAGGAGAGCCACTGTGGCAACCATCTATAATTTCAGTCTCAGAATGAACAAAACTACTGTCCACAGTAAAAAGAATGCACATTTTATGTTTAATGGAACACTGATTTCCTTTCTACATGTATGTCAAAAACACAGAATGGCTAAGGTTGGAAGGGACCTTAAAGAACCCTGGGCCCTCTGCCATGAGGGGGTGTGATTGTTTGTGTGCTATTGTACAACAGATTTGTAGATTGTCTAAATTTGACTAATCTGTACAAAATCTGGCACGTTTCATAGTATCTATCACCCTTTCTGTTATCTGCTCTCTTATAATTCCCATCTGTGAGTGATTAGACATCTCAAAGTAAGGTAATGTTACAAGATGCAGATATATTCCAAGAAAATGTGGATTATTTGTATTGTGGCTTACTGTAATATTTGTCTCCTATAAAATGGGAGTGAGTGTTTTAACTTTGGCCTGGAAGAATGAACTGCGGCACTGCAAAAAATGCAGATCCCTACAGAATGAAGATGCTCTTCACCAGAGACAAGCACTGGCATTCAAAACATTATCGCTCGTGTTTTGATTTTTATGTGGTCAGTAATGCCTCTGCATTAGTTCAAATGTAAAAAAGAACACTTTAATTTAACACTGCACTTACAGACAGAGAGACAGAGAGTGCAGTGCATCTGCTATGCCCTCAGAAACAGCAGAATCTCTTACAATTTAGCACAAGCAGAAAACAAGCTCTTCAGTGCCATTTGCTCTTCAGCTAATGAATATCTTGTGTGGCTGGAGGTGTTCCATGAACCATGACCCTACAGTAAAATTTATTTCTCTTGCTTGTTACAGTGGTCAGTAGCTATTTCATTTTAAGCTATTGTATAGAAATCTAAAGCATGCGACTCAGCACTGCCAGTGCCTGTGGGGATGTTATGAGGCTGCTGCAAACATAACATTTGAGTCCTTTAGGGACAAGTTGTGTCTTGAAGCTATTAAGTTGTGAATGAAAACTGCAGCGAAGCTTTGTGTGTTCTGATTGAACTGGCACTGCTGAAAAGATGTTGGCTGATATAATTTAACCTATGGTATATTAACACAAAAAATATGTGCAAGTGTTATGAAGGTTACGGCATAAGCTGCAGAAAGCAAGAAAAAAAAAAAAAGTGGAAAGGTATATTTTATATTTAGTCCAAAACTGCTGTGTGTGATGTACGGTGTGACATCCGAAGCTGCTTAACAGCACTCAGTATTTGCCATAACCCAATTTAATGCAACAGAGCAAAGCAGAAATGTCGAATGTGTAGACTCTACAGATTCGTGTGGCCCAATATTTAGTGGAATGTGGATCTGGGTATGGACTAGGTGCACTTATAGGGACACAGAGAAACATTAAAATCTATGTATTTTCAATAGGATTACTCTATTAGTAAAAATACATTTTCCAGCAGTAAAAACTGCTGCATTGGTCTGATTGTTGCCTTCCTCTTAACAAACACTAGGAGAACAGAAAGTCTGGCTTCTCCAAAAGTCCACTGGGCTACATCTATGAGGCAGAGCTCCTGCCATCCACCATTTCGTAGAGGTCCTGAGCCAAGCCCCAAGCCTGCAGGCTGCAACGCAGTCACAATGTGCCCTGGGCAACTTCCCAGCCAGACAGGGGGAATCCACTCCCTGGGATGTGCACTGAGGGCACTGCCAGCACCTGGCAGCTTGGGCTTCAAGAAACAAAGCAGAAGTGCAAGACAACCGGGAAAACAACAACAACAACAACGAAAGAGCTGAAAGGACCGGCCAGTTAATGTCAAAGGCAGGGAAAAGCAGATAAAAAGCTGGGTAGTACATAGCACCTCCTTCTGGTCTCCACAAATCTACCTGACAAAGCCTGTACTACCAGTTTTCTCAGTCGGCGAGAATCCTTGCCTTAGTCCTAGGCAGACAGAAGAAAGCAGATCAAATGAACGCACATGAGAGAATGAAGAGTTCAGATGGCAAAGACAGGATGGAAAACATTTACTTGTTTGTTGTCTGCTCTGTGCCTCTTGGTTCATCCACTCGACACACTGGTTTCCCATTTAGCTGGCAGGACCACCACTAGGTGGGTAAGATTCACCTCTGGTTCTGCTTGGCTCAATGTTTCAGAAGGGTTTTCTGAGATTCCTGAGTAAAAGGCACAGGAAAACTATAAAATGCTGTTGTTATTACTCTGGGCTTCAGTGAGGTCATGTATTGAGGATCTGACGTAATGGAAATAATGACAGTGATCCGCTCCTATCACATTCAGTATTTCTTATGTGGGAAGAGTTTTGACTGAAACCTTGCAGGGCTCTGCCATAAATGTAAGCATAAGGGAAGAATGCGTTAGCACGTTTGAGGAGGGAAAGAAAGCATTAGAAGTATCTCAAAGTCTAAATACTTAAATATTTCTTTTAAATCTATGTTTAGGCACTTACAGATGGAATTTAAAGCTGGTGAGCAATTCCAGATGTAACCACCTTCAAAAGGCGCTGGGAATACCGCAGCCCCCTCAGCCCCAGCAGAGAACTGGTCTGATATTTAGCTGTGCATTCAAGTAACCTCAGACATTCAGCTCAGAAGATGCTGACTGAAAACTGAACATTTGAAAAACCAACAAAAAAAATTCCAGATCCTCTGCTAACGAGAGTTAGCCCTTTCCAAACACTGGGAGATCTATGGGACAGCTTTCCATAAATACTAGCAAAAACACGAGGAAACCAGTTTCTTCTTTCTGATGAAATAACTCCCTAAATCTTATTCCTTCGGAACAACAGTTGGCAATGCTCTCTCAGAGTTACTGCTCACTGCCAGCGTAAAAATGCTGGGGCTGATTCAGCAGCCATTGCACACTGTAAACGTTGAAGCTCGTGGAAAGGAGTGCAGCGTGGGAGTAACCTTTTCCTCCCTTCTGCATACTTCCAGCCACTTTATGCCCTTTTGCACAGTTGTGAGCTCTCGAACTTGAAGCGGAGAGCTGCCGGAGGCTCTGCAGGAGTGCTGGAGGGGGAGCTGGGCAGGTGCTGTCGTTTGCTGTGCTGCCAAGAGGTTCAAAGGTGCTTTCCTTCAGCTGCAGTTTGTGGAATGGTGCCCAGTGAGACCACTGCTTGTGCTGCCCAGGGCTGAGCGTGAAGCTCACTAACTGCTGGGAGGTGGAGATTTTTTCACTCTGAAGAAGTCCTACAGCCCAGGGACAGGGAAGACTCAGGGATGCACCCCTGCTGGGGCAGGCAGAGGCCCTCGAGCTACTTGGCAGCAAATCTTTTGTGCAGGTGCAGAGAGCAAAACAGACTCTCCTTGAGATTTATACATCAATGAGCATAAAATGTCCTCCTGCCTTGCATGAGTATCTGAGCTTTGGGCCTTCCTTTCAAGGCTTAATATTCTGTGGAGAACAAGGGAGCCAGTGAAATGTTTCCTCTGCAGCGCCTGCTGGCTGGTGTCTGAAGTAGATAATACCACCCAAATGAGTGTACTGTATCTCTGCTCGCAGACCACTGAATTAACAGCGGTGATAATACATCACAGGCATTCATTTCCTGTCTGCTCGATGAGGAAATGATAGGCATTCACTGTAGATTGAAATACCACAGCAAGAAGCAAGCCAAGCCAAACGGATCACCAAATTCACTCAAACACCACTAAAATGTACTCGTGTGACATCAGGCCCCCCTGGTTTTAGCCTGGCCCTGGTCTTGTGGGTTTTGCTGATAGAGCTCATGCCATTTTCCACAGCTGTGAAGTGGTGAGAACAGAAAAAAAGTGTCATGTTTTGTGTCAGTATGATTTGGTGGTATAGTTGTGCAGATCTTAAAAACGGCACTCTTGGCCAACACTACCACAGCACCGCATTTTCCAGGCCCAGGTTTAGCATTCTGTAATGCTAAACTGAGAAATGACAGTGGCTTTAAGCATGCTGGCATTTCAGCTGCTCCACCTGAGGTATTCCTGCAGGAAAAGGGCATCTTTCCCATCACGGAACAGAACAGTTCTGATGAATTTCAAGATGTACAGACAGGGGGTAGAGATTCCAGAGTGAACACGTTTGGTGACACGGACCAATTGGGTACAGCCACTGCTGCAGGACGAGAACCACTGAAAATTCCAGGAGAGGAATGTAAGTGATTTGTATCTGAATTGCATTAAAGCCTGAAAATGCACCCTGCTTCAGCATGAGGCGTTTGGTTACATCCAGGAATAAGGAAAGTACTTTTTTACAAGTTAAAGCGTTCTTCTTGTGTTTTGTTGTTGCTGTTGTTGTTATTTGTTTGGTTTTGTTGTTTTTGTAAAGGTCCACCTGATATTCTCTAGAGAAAAAAAAAAAGCCAGAGCATGCAGAGTGTGCGTGTGGTTTTACCACAGGAAGATAAAAAGAAAGTTCAGAGCATGCTGACCATTAGTGCTCAACAGGAAAGAGCAGCAGTAGATTTATTTATGCAGTATAAAATGCAATCTGTGTTTCTGTTATTGTAGCAGAGCTCACCCAGCTTCCCTTCATCATCTGTCCCTGTCCCAAAGGAACAAACACCTCGGCCCATGGATGGGGGCATACACCACAGAGCACCCACCGTGCCAATGCAGATGCAGGGCTCTGAGGTCACAGCTCTGAGCAGACAAGCCCAAGGACCAAAGGCACAACTGTCCCATGTCCAAGAGCACCCCTGACCAGGAAGGGGTGGCTGTCTGCTTACGGGGCGGCTCTATATGGTGAGAGTAAACCAAGGTCACTGAGCTGGACCCACGCCGCAGTGTTTAGAGTCCTCGCCCTGCTCTGAAAGGAAGTAGCAGCCATCCCAGGCACTCACAGGACTCTTTCCTCTCTCACTCCCCCACCCTATATAAAAAACATGCTTTTGTGACCAGGTAAACACCTTCTATTCTTCTGAAGAAAAAAAAAAAGAAGAAGAAAAGATTCAAAAAGCAAACACGCTTGCAGTCTTTCATATCCATCATCTCCAAGGCAGGCTGCATGAAGCACCATGCTGGCTCTCATCACAATTTCAAGCAGTAATTGAGTCATATTTCATCACGTAAATGCACGCTTAAAAGCACTTTATCAAAGTTCTTATTGTTTCTGCACAGTTTTATCTCTATGCTATCACTCAATTGCTTTGGTGGGTGCATTTAATGCAAGGGAATCCCCACCTCTGTGGCTGTGCTATCATCTTCTGTTTTCAAAATTAGCACTTAGTTATGCCTCACGTGAAATACAGTGTGAAATCCCTGTGAAAAAAAGATAGCTATTTGCAAGAGCAACAGAATGTGGAGGAGAAAACAGAGAGGGGAGGAGAGCCACAGTTTGCTGATGTGAGATTGTTGGGTGTTTGAGGGCTTACATCTTTTTGTTAGCCAGTGTATCCTTCCTTCCTGCTGTACCTGCTGTCTGCAGCCCTCAGGATCAGGTGGACACCTGGAAAACTTGGCCATGTAAGCATCAACTTTGAAGAAGAACTCTAATATTTTTGTATTAAACACTTCTTTATTAAACTTGAAATGTATGAAACTTGTAACAAAATTTGGATGATTGTACCATATGCTCCGAGACTCTCTTTTTACAGATATTATAATTTGGACAATATCAGCAGCAGGGCAAATGGTACTCCATAGAATCACCTGGGGCTGCTCTGGCTAAAGGAAAGATAATATATTTTTTCCCACTGTACTTATTATGCTTTAACTTTTGGTTAACCCTGAAGTGCTCAGGCAGTTGGACTAGATGATGGACTTTATGAGGGTGGATGGTGATAGGACAAGGGAGAACTGAGACAGGGGAGGTTTAGGTTAGATATTAGGAAGAAGTTTTTCACTCAGAGGGTGGTGACGCACTGGAACAGGTTGCCCAAGGAGGTTGTGGATGTCCCATCCCTGGAGGCATTCAAGGCCAGGCTGGATGTGGCTCTGGGCAGCCTGGTCTGCTGGTTGGCGACCCTGCACATAGCAGGGGGGTTGAAATTTGATTATCATTGTGGTCCTTTTTAACCCAGGCCATTCTATGATCTATTGGTTCCTTCCAACTGAACTATTCCATTCCATTCCATTCTATTCTACACTATTCTATGCTAGCCTATGATTTGATTAGACTCTAGTACTCTACTGTTTGAGCTTTCTATGCATTCCACAAGTTGTTATTTACAATTATTCTGAATATATTTCTCTTTAGTGATCCTGGATTACAGAATATAACAAAAAGATCTTTAAAATGTTTCTCTGGGAGATTTACTGGATGCCATTGAAAAGCAGGTTTTTTTGTCTATAGTGGTAGCTGCAGTGATTCAGACCAGAGGTCTGACCTCGTGCTGTCTGAGTGCAGACGTCAGCTGCTCCTCAGGGGAAAAGGATTACAGGAAAGAGTGGTGTTTCTCTAAATGCACTTTCCTTTAGCTTTCAGCAATCTCCAACATAGGGAAATTGATAACCCTCGAAAAAATACCTTCCTGCAAATTTGTCCAATAAGCCTCTCGAACTCAGTTACTCACCTGACTTTCGCATCTTGCAGCGATGCATGCTAACATTTCAGTTTTCCAGTGTTCAAAGTTTTTCTTTTTTTTGTTGTTGTTGTTTCAAAACTTTGAATAATGAATGCATTGATTGCTCCCTAATTCTCGTGTCTGTGCTATCTGCAGTTTTAAAGACTTCTGTCAAGGCTGATGTGCCTGTTTGAAGGTAACAAGGCGCCGTCTTTTCATATGATTTGCTTTCAATTCTGGCTTGCTATGACATCATCATGACCACGGTCAGATATTGTCATCAGGGACACATCATCTCCTGTACCAGATTCTGTTTCTTTAAGGTGGGAACCAAAACCAGCATTTGGTATTCAAGATGCAACTACACCATGAGTTTCTGTAACAGCACAGTGTTTTCTGATTTGTTCTCTGGCTGTTGTCCAACAACCCCCAGTTTTGCATTTCTGACCAATACCATTACTGTTGTCCACGCTGACTTGCAGCTCCATGACCTCCTTTTAACTCCACTGACGTGGCTCTGCACACGTCTGCGCTAAGTGGAACAAGGAACTGACACAGATAAAGGACAACACCACAACCACCTGTATTAATGTCCTGTTTTCCAAATTATTCCTCTGGCGTGGTTTATGACAGGTACCTGCAGGTGCTCTAAGAGTTAATGAGTATTGGAAAATACTCGAAGGAGCTACAGGCTTACCAAAACCACACTGTTAATTTTGTCAAGAATGATAGATACATCGTATGTTGAATAATTGTGTTAGCAAATCAAAAAGACTTCTACACATCCTTAGGAAATATGTATATTTTTACTTTGGACTATGACAAATACACTTTGTACTGCATTTGTAGCTATGAGGCATGTGAAGTTTCATACATACTGTACTTGTTAACATATGTCTGCAATAGGAAATAATGGAAGCAATAAAAATGCATGGCTATTGTTGACTCACTGGCAGAAGTCATGATTGCATGTGTAAATAGATAGCATTTCAATAGAGGGAAAAAGTGTATTTCTATAGAAGAAGACAGGAAAATGAATATGCAAATGCTTTGTATCTTCGTGTATAAATCCATTATGCTGTTCAAACGTTTCACTGTTCAGTCTTAGCAAATTGTTTCACAGGGAAGTTTTGTTTCAGTTTACGTTCAGATCTCAGTGGCGGGTGAGGAAAGATAACGGGAAAAGACAACCTCATTTCCTCCGAGATCTGACTTCTTTTCACAGCTCTGTGTGGGACATCCCCCTCTTACTGACATTTCAGAAGAAAAATCTAAAACATGAGAAGGCTCTTGAGTGGATAACAACGATAGGAGCACCTTCCCCAGCCTTCCCGCTGCCACCTCCGTGAGATCACACAACCAAGAGTGCCTTCAGGGTTCCTCTTCTCCTCCCTGGGCTGTCAGCACCATGGTGCAAACGTGGCCACCCCAGTGCTGCTGGAAGACCTCGGGCTGCCTGCCCTGAGGGCTACTCAGTGCTTGGAGAGCCTCTGAAATAGCTATTGCAGAGCGCTCTTTGGGCAGGCGTCCTCTCTGGATGCTGCTGTTTCAGAGCAGGAGGGCTGTAATCCATATTCAGAGGTAATTCAGTAACAGTGCGGCTGCACAGAGACTTGAACCAAAATAGCGATTCAAAAATAATTGCTCTGGAATAACAATTAGAACGCTCATTTCTGCATCAAACATCCAGGAATACCTCTTCCATTGTATTTCCACATGGAGACGAGCCCTGAGCGTTCTGCCATCTGTGTTTTCCTCAGCCAAAGTGAGGAAAAATCCTTTAGCCAAAGTCTTGGGAAATAAACTGAAAACCACTGAAAAATAAAAAGCTGCTCTTGACTGCAGTTGTTTTGACAACAAATCAGTCAAAGGTATCACCCTTTATTTTTGGTGCCTGCAGAGATGAATTCAGAAGCTGTAGCTCCTGTTGCGTCACTGAGTTACTCATTGCTTTAAGCTTAAATAAAGATGATTCATGGGCAATTAATTGCAAGGAAGAGAAATGCCATTTAGGATTCTGAAGCAATAGAGTTGTTTATTTATTTGGCTTTGTATTTCAGGCTGAGCTTTACAGGTATTGATTTGCTCTAGAGGGGCCAAACCAAGAAGTCCTGGCTGTTCAGTCTCTGGTCAGCCGGCACCTTACTGCAAGCTGGGTGGAGAGACAGGCAGCAGGCAGAGCCTGGCCCAAATCTGGGCTCCCCAGCAGGCAGGATGGGCACGACCAATTTAAAGCACACCGCTCATGCTGAAGCAGAGCTTGCTGAGC
Organism: Gallus gallus; assembly: GCF_016699485.2. Classification (NCBI taxonomy): domain Eukaryota; kingdom Metazoa; phylum Chordata; class Aves; order Galliformes; family Phasianidae; genus Gallus; species Gallus gallus. The sequence continues at coordinate 91,277,988 of NC_052534.1, read as the reverse complement.
ATCCACAAGGGGTGGACAGGGTGGGCAGAGTCAACCCTGTGCCCTCAGGCCCAGGGGATGCTGCCCAGGTGGTACGCATGGCTGGCGTTCTGCACTGGTGCAGCCTAGGGAGGTGCCAGCTGGAGCAGAAATGGCACTGGGCTGAAGGAGCCAGTGAGTTGTAGTTATGTAACAGTAAGGAGCACTGTCAATTGATTACTACTTCTAGTAATAAAATGTAATGCTGGGTGTCAGAAATCATGAGGGGAATGATATTTGTGCTTTGAACAGTGATAAGGCTTCTTCTGCAAGCAGGATCTTTCAGGGACAGGGAAGATTGCCTTGCTCGCAGGTGGGCTCACAGTCTGTGCTGCTAAAGGCCCTCCTGACTTCACAGAATCATTGAAACACAGCATGGCTTGGGCTAGAAGGGACCTTTAAGATCATGTAGTTTCAACATCCTTGCCATGAGCAGAGTTCTCACCCACAGTCTACCCAGGGTCCCATCCAACCGGGCCTTGAGAACCTCCAAGGATGGAGCACCCACAACCTCTCTGGGCAGACTGTGCCACTGCCTCACCATCCTCTGAGTCCTCTGAGTCCCAACCATTCTAACATATAACCTAAATTTCCCCTCTTCAAGTTTAAAGCCATTCCTTGTTGTTCTATCACTATCTGACCATGTACAAAGTCAGTCACTCTCCTGCTTATAAGCTCCCTTCAGTACCTGAAGGCCACAATGTGGTCTCCCCAGAGCCTCCTCCAAGCTAAACAAGACTTCCCTGGCTGTCATAAAGAATGGTATACAGCAAAGCCAGGAAGACCCTCGTGTTCAGGACTGAAAGGGAAGGAGTATGCCCATCAGAAGGATGATGCCAGGCTGTTGTGTCCAGTAGTCACTGCTACAAGACCAAAGCATAGCAGACAAACACTGAGGCATTCTGTTAATTCCCTTACTAGTGCTGGCTAAAAATAGGCCTTCAGTATTTGCAGCAAAGAGATAAATATGGGATGAGTACCAGCGCATAAATTACTGTTATGAATTATAAGTTAATGGGTGTTGAAAATGAATAAATTATAGATATTAAATAATTATGCAAATTATATTCCTTCGTCTGATCATTCATTTTGTGGAAACACATACACAGTATCTTTGCAGACGGACACGGTGGCAGGAACTGTCCTATTGATATACAACCCATAAGCACTAGAAGTAAACAAACTTCTGTTATAAATGACACAGCCTTCTTGCAGGAATCTCAGAGCTTTTCCTACTGTTAAATAACTTCTTAAGGTGGCCCCACAGGAATATCAGAGCCACAGAATGGCTGAAGTTGGAAGGAATCTCTGGAGGACACCTCCATCCGTATATGAAGGCAGCTCCAAAAGTGTAGAATCATAGAATCATAGAATGGCCTGGGTTGAAAAGGACCACAATGATCATCGAGTTTCAACCCCCCTGCTATGTGCAGGGTTGCCAACCACCAGACCAGGCTGCCCAGAGCCACATCCAGCCTGGCCTTGAATGCCTCCAGGGATGGGGCATCCACAACCTCCTTGGGCAACCTGTTCCAGTGCTTCACCACCCTCTGAGTGAATAATACCTTCTGTTTTATTATGTTGGCCCATGACGTCAGAGGTGAATGTTGGTATGGAAATAGGGGTTGAGCCTTCCTGCCAATATTCCATTACATTTTGTTGCCATGCAGCAGATGGCAGAAGAGGAGCAGTCTGACAAAATGGCGTCTGACGTGGAAGTGCATATGAAGCAAAGGAATGGCACTGAAATTCTCCATGTGGAAAAAACTGCACCCGCTGACATTCATTGAGGCTTGCTGAATGTTTATACAGACCAAACAGTGGATGTGAGCACAGTGAGGTGGTGGGTGGTGCATTTCAGCAGTGGTGATGCTGTGAAAGACAAGCCATGTTCTGGACGGCCGTGCAGGATTTTACAAGCACTGCATGGAGGCTCTTGTTCATCGCTCGCAAAAATTTGTAGCTAATGGTGGTGACTATGTTGAAAAATAGTATTTTATAACTGAGAATTTGCTCTATCAAACAGTGTCATTGTGCTCTTTGTACCTGTTGTATCTTCCATGAAAATAAATAGGAGGCATCACTTTCAAAGCAAGCTACGTATATAGATGCACAATATGAGGCAAAGAGCTGGTGATACAAATATGAGATTCAAGGCCTCCCTCTTCTTAAGTTTCACGTGCCAGTTTTGCTGGTGGTAGCAATGCATGGCTTCATGCGTTCCCATGCTCAGCTTATAAAACAGCTTACTTTTTTGTTATTACACAATTAGGGGCATCTCATTCCCTCCAGCTGCTGTAGGCTCTGTGGTGCAGAGGACCTTTGGTCTCTGCATGGGAGACTCCTTGAGTCTTCCTGTGGTACAGGGAGACAGTGGCCCTGTTCCCAATACTCTGCTGAAGCACTGCTTTGCAGGAGACTGGGTGCAATCCAGCACATCTATCTTTGTTTTTCAAGCTGGTGACATACAATCGTCCCTGGGTTTTATGGTTGTTCTGGCTGCTTTTTATTCAGATTGAATGAGCAAACAATTAAATATCCTGCTGTTCAGTCAGACCTAAAACAATGGTGATGGCTGCCAAAGGCTAGACTGAATGTAAACACTAACACTAGGAATTAATTAGTTCAGGGGTTGTGTATGTGTGTGTCTGCATTACAGGAAGCAAGAGCAGGCAGAATTTCAGCAGAAAACTGCACAGACAGGAAAAGTTGCATTTGTTAAGTCAGAAAGAAAAACAGGAGGCCACTTTTTGAACAGAATGCTAGTTGAAGGACAGGTTTAGAAGTATGAAAAAGGCAAATAGTAACTATGATCTTTGTGCTCATGAGGGCATTATTCACCAATAAACGTGACTGCATCCAAGGAATAGCAGACTGCCATCGTTTTCTCTTACAGTCAAGAATGAACAAGTCGTAGAATCATAGAATGACTTCTGTTGGAAGGGACCTTAAGATCATCCTGTTCCAACCCTCTGCCATGGGCAGGGTTGCCACCCTCCCGATCAGGCTGTCCAGGGCCGCATCCAACCTGGCCTTGAGCACCTCTAGGGATGGGGCATCCACAGCTTCTCCAGACAGCTTGTGCCAGTGCCTCACTGCTCTCTGAGGAAAGAATTTCTTCCTAACATCTAACCTAAATCTTCCCTCTTTTAGGTTAAAGCCATTCCTCATTGTCCTATCACTTTTAGACTGTGTAAAAAGTCAGTCATCCTCCTGTTTACAAGCTCCCTTCAAGCAACGTACCAGCATCTTCCTATTTGCCAAGCTAAACAAGCTCAGCTCCTTCAACTTATCTTCATAATAGAGGTGCTCCAGCCCTCTGATCACCTTTGTGGCCCTCCTCTGGACCCACTTCAACAGCTTTGCATTCCTTTTGTGTTGGGGGCTCCTGGCCTGGACACAGCACTCCAGATAGAGCCTCACAAGGGCAAAGTGAGGGGGAGAATCACCTTCCTCTCCCTGCTGGCCACCCCTCTTCTGATGCAGCCCAGGATACAATTGGCCTACAGCTGGCTATAAGAGCACACTGCTGGCTCATGTCCAGCTTTTCATCCATCAGGACCCCTTCTCTGCATGGCTGCTCTCAATGAGTTCTTCTCTCAGTCTGTACAAGTACTTGGGATTGTCCTGATTCAAACGCAACACTTTGCACTTGGTCTAGTTGAATCTCCTTAGGTTCATACATGCCCGCTGTTCAATCCTGTCCAGGTCCTTTTGGATGGCATTTCTTCCTTCTGTTGTATCAACTGTACCACTCGTCTTGTTGTCATCAGCAAACTTGCTGAGGGTGCACTCGATCCCACTATGTCATTGATAAAGATGTTGAAGAGGATTGGTCCCAGGATGGACCCCTGGGTTCACCACACATCACTGGCCTCCACCTGGACACAGATCCATTGACCACAAGTTGCTGTAAACTAATCTAATGCTTGTGATAAAAAGAATGAAAATACGTTGTCTGTTAATTAGAAATAAGAAACTTGTTGATATCTCTTCTATGAGGACTGCTGGAGCCTTGCAGCACAGACGCAGCACTGACTGTAGCGCAGCTCAATGCACAGATTTATTAATCACTCAGCACTGCACAGCAGAAACTTTTAAACTCTTCTTTTCCTGATAGCAGCGATGGTGAAGAATCTTCTGCTGATATGTGAGATTTTTAGCTGTACTGCTTGCTTGTTGAGATGAAACTGCTGCTGATATAAAAACCTTTCAAATGAAACTGGGATGAGGTAACTTGAAAAAAGGACAACATCCCCATCGTACCAGGTGTCCCACCTATACCTGTAACACACTGGTCATGTGCAGCTAATGGGAATTACAGTGTAGATAGCAGGAGCCAACCCCACCTCCTGAAGGAAAGCTGAAGAATCATCCATCTGGACCCTGTCTCCTCACCAAGAAGAGCAATGACCAGCCCATGATTGTTTGATTCAGGAGCAGATGTGTTAATCATCACTGTGAGATGTCAAATCACCAGCTGGTTACTGTATTTTGCTATGCTAGTATGCAAAGCATGCTCATTAACAGAGACTTTGAGCATCCTGGCCTCTCATCCACAGCCATCTTTACTTCATAAAATGGCAGCTCTCCTGGCAACAGCTTCTTCTCTGCAGGGCCAAGCTGAGGTTAATTACTAGTTGTAAGCTTATTGAGTTTCAGTGGGTTAAATAGCTTCTGATAGTTACTGTTTTTCAGCTTCAAAACAGATCAGCTGCTTGAGTGTGCTCCAAAACAAGGGACCACTCATTATTATGAATACATAACTGTAACTTTAAGTAGTAATGATGGCTGGATTGTTATTACTGAAATGTAATGAAAAACAGAAGATGAGTTTCAAGAGCAGTAAATACACAGTAAATCCTAAAGTAATCACTGGAACAAGTATTACCATACAGAAGCTTTCATTTTCTCTTTCATATTCCCAAATCTAATTACATTTTGCTAATTCCTCTCATTTTCCACGTTCCCACTCTGTCTTCTTTCCTCCTCATTTCTACTTGAAACTTTTCTGCATCCATGCACGTCTCTTTCCAATAAACAGGAAGGAAATGCCATGGTCCTTCATTTTACTGCATTTTATAATTTTATTTTTGCATTTTACTTCGTGGTAAAATCAGGAGAAAATACAGAAGAGAGGAAATAAGGAGACCCACTTCGGTTTCTGCTAACTTATTGCATGTCTTAAGTTCTCTATTTGCTGATTTTCAGAACAACTCTGTGTTCACACTACTGAATGTCTGACATTTATGTTTCTGTTTGATTCACACACACTCCAATTAATATAAATAATAAAGGAGAGAAGTCAGGCGTGAAGCTACAGAAGTTTACAAGTTGCTTTCAAATGTTTATTGCTTTGCTAAAACCTGGATGCTGTAATCAGCTTCACAGATTATTCCTTGCATTCATAATGCTCCACTGACAATAAAATGTGAAAGTACTGCCAGAATGGAAGAGGTATTATCTATGGAGAAGATCCCAATGTTAACATATGTCTGTGTTCCTGTTGTTGGTGAAGGTAAAGAAGCAACACTGCAAGCCTCAAATGAGCAGTTTTTCTGCAAGTTGAAAACATCTTGCTGATCAAAAATTGCATAGGGATGTATCTGAGCAGCACATTGTCCCACAGCAACTAATTGTTGCATGCAATACCCAGCAGTATGAACCACTCAAGTGATTCAATCTGGCAATCAATCACTCAACTTCTCAAAAAAAAAAAAAAAAGAAAAGAAAAAAGAAAAAAAAAAGTGTGTATTGTTAGTCATGAAAATAATTAGCAGCTGCATCTGAGGAAAAGAAAAACAACACTGTATGTAGAATTACAGTATGAAATGACAGTGAAGAAGAGCTTTCCTACTGCCCCCAGTATGGTACAGGATCTGTAAGGAGGATCCACTTGAAATGTAAGGAAGTGGAAACTTTACTACCTGTTATTTTCCCTCCAATTAAAAAAAAATTACTTTGTCTCTTACTCTAGCACAAATTGGATTCAGAAAGCTTGTCTATTAGTTTGTAGCTTTTGATCCATAAGATTGTTTTTTTTCCTCGCTTCCGTATTACCCAGCAGATGGCCAAGGGAAGTCTCTACTGTTTGTAGCAAGCTCACAGTACTTTCGTGTCTCTGCTCAACACCCTGGATCTCCAGAGAGTGCCAAGCAGGCAGCTCCATAAATACAAGAACTCTGCTTTTCCTAAGTAATTTGCTGATTACCTAGGAATTACCTAGGATTACCTGATTAAGGATAGATATTGCCCCTGATTGTACCCTACATGCCCTTCCTGAGCTGGCCCCACCATGAGCAAGACTGGAGCTATATATGCTGTGATGCGTTGTCAATTAAACACATATAAAAAACACGTGCATTATATCAGTTCCTTGCAGGTCATCAAACTTTTCTGTCTTTACCAGTTCATACCATGATCAGAATTTCTGGAATAAGTAAACACTCCTCAATCATTTCCAGCTGTAAGAAATTGGTCTCAGAAGGATATGATCATTTATTCCAAGTTCTTGAGCCCTGAGCAACAAGTTTAATTTGTTTCGTGTTACATTAGATTGCAAAGCAACCTAGGCTTTTATACAGAATTCCATAATAAGAAGAATTCATACATATTCAGAACAAAACATCTTCAGCCTGCCATTCGGCCAGGGAAGGCAATACCTATTTTTCATATTCTCCTGATATCAGTTCAAAAGGCCATCACATAATGGACAGAAATATAGATAGAATCTGCTTTCCTATCACCACAAGTCATCAGTGATGACAAGTCCACTGACAGACAATTCACGTATTCTCTTAAGTCTTCCATCCTCAGACCAATAATTCACTGCTTCAGCATACCTACTTCATTGGTAGTATGAAATATACAGGGGTTATTCAGGGACACTTTACAATTATCAAGTCTTTTGTTCAAAAAGTGGTCCCAGCATAGATTGTCTTAAAGCAATGTTCCCATACTGTTAGGTCAGTATCTCAAGACTATTTCTTTTCACTGACCTTCATTCTTCCCAAAGCCAATCTTATCCTAACAGCTCCTTGTTGGTAGGGGTGACACCAATGAACATAGCCTCTCTAATCCAACTTGCACACTGCTTCAGCACTCTGCAGGAATGTGCTCAGAATGAGTGCCAGGTCTTCTTGCAGAGCTGGTGGTCTTTCAGTAGGCAGCCTAGTGCTGGCTTGGGGGAAAGCTCCAACAGAAATCTTCCCCCAGAAAATCAATTGCAAGTTGAAACTTTTGACTTTTTCCTCTAACTGGAAGAGGATTTCAGCCTTGGCCTTTCAGCACAGATTTGACCTGGGGAATTTTCACATGTCAAATATGCCATGTTGTGTTCCAATCTTAGAATTTTCTTGGGTTTTATGCAGGTCTGGGGTTGCAGGTATTTTAACAGATTACCCTCCAAAGGAAACTTCCTTATGGAGTGCCACAACCAAAACATCAGAGTGCAGGCTGAAGGAAGACTTAAGCAGGAATTAATTTAGGTAGAACAGTATTTGGAGCTAATCCCAAATACTGGATCTTGGTTATTTAATTGTAGCACAGCTGTTCACATTAATGTGCCAGATACAAAAAACGTCAAGGAGTCTGGAAGAGCGAGAGAGTATGGTCTCAAGGGGTAGCATAAGGAAAAAATACATTTGGAAATAATCTATAGGAGTTTGTAATAGTCACAGCATTTAATTAATCTAAAATACACTCAATTTTTAAGAAGGAAAAGCCTCCAAAAGTCACATGGGTAGTACACATCCCTCATCCTACATGTTCTCATTGGAAGCCCTCCTTAAAATTTTAGGAGTTTCCAGTTCACACCCCAACAACAGCAAGGCCTGCCCTAAGGCAACAACAACAGTTTTCTTTAAGGCAGTAAGATACAAGTGCCTTCCTTCAAGTCAAAGCATGCTGCCAAAAGACAGATATCACTTGTTATCCTCAAGGGAACTAGCCCTTATAAACACTAACGTAAATGAGGACATCAACACATCAGTGATTAACATGCTACTTTCATTCAGCTGCTTAACAGTAATTGCCCAAAGACATTTCTTGAACCCAAAGGGAAATACAAGATAAATCTAGACAGCTTGCTTGCTTTCCCCTTAAAGTTGAACAACATCATATTTGTCATGGAGTAAAATTGTCCAGATTAGCAGCTGCTGTGCCATAGCTAACACATCATAAGTTCACAGGATATTGTACTTCCAGTTCCATAATCCTGAGAGCATCATCATGCTCAAAGGCCTGAGGAAACAATAGGAACAGGTTATTCAACAGCTGAATTTAATTAAGATTCCAATCAGTGCGGAACAAGGGAAATAAGCAACTAATAATCTTATGCTAAGTAATCAGGATAATTAAGTTAACATTTGTATTTATATTTAGAAACTATGTGCAGCTGTGTCAGATGATGAGGTTATTTTCTCCAGCATATTCTTTCCAGCTAGCTACCCTCTCCATTCTGTATTTTGAACTTAGTGGCCCAAGAGCTGTTAGATGGCCTCCTCCTGGGATTGATATTCTTCATCAGAGTGAATAGGAGTCAACCAGGACACTTTAAATAACATCTTTGCTAACCTGCTCCCCTGACTGAGAGAGGCTGGGGGCAGGGAGCTAGCAGAGGGGACTTGCTTAGGGAGCAGAAGATGGGAAGTCTCTCACCTTCTAGCTAATTGCAGGAATGGCACGCTTCTTCTCAAATATCCTGGAATAGAAATCTCAAGAAGAGGGGGGATGTTTTCCAGGGCCATTTTAGGAAGGTCACGTGTCTGGATAGGGAATATTGGAAGTAGCTCTTGGTTTTCCTCGTTCTCCTTCTTCCTTGCTCCCTTGTTCCTCTTTTTCTGCTTGGTAATGGAAAATCCCTTATATTTGTTAGAAATCATGACGTGAGCTGGCAATGTGTGCTTGCAGCTCAGAAAGCCAGCTGCATCCTGGGATGCATCAAAAGAAATATGGCCAGCAGGTTGAGGAAGCAATTATTCCTCTGTATTCCACTATTGTGAGACATCACCTTGAGTACTGCAGTCTGGTCTTGGGCCCCCAGCAAAATAAGGAGGTTTAGATTAGACACAGGGAACAGATTAGATTAGACAGGGAACAAATGCTTCACAATGTGGTGAAGGTTGCTCAGAAAGGGTAAGGATTCCCCATCCCTGGGGGGTGTTCAAAGCAAAGTTGGATAGGGCTTTGGGGAACCTCATCTAGTGGAAGGATTTGGTACTAGATGGTCTTTCAAGTCTGTTCCAACCCGAACCACTCTATGATTTCATTATATGTTTTGTCATTGTATCCTTATGCTGGGACATCACTATATTTCTTCTCCCTCTCTGAAGCCAGACCCTTTGGTCTCTGGGCCATCACACAGGTGGTGGACAGAGGCTGGGCTGACATGAAGAGGTGTGTGCTGGAGCAGCTGATGCTCTGGTTGTAGGTCTGGAGACAGCAGGAAGTTTCCTTGTCTTTAGTCTCAGGCTTCAAGTGCTATGATCAGAATCGGTGGCATAATTATATATGCTTCTTGGTTTTATTTTTCTTCTCCTTTTTCTTGAATCTTCTAACATCTAAGCTGAAACCACATAATTGCTCTCTTTCAAGTTTTCCCTTGTTTTTATCTTCTTGGTATTATAGTATTTGTTTTTTTTTTTTCTTTTTCCTCCACATTGTCTTCTTCCAGACCTATTGAAAATGCATTTCATCCAGGAGCTGAGTGCCACCACCACAGCACAACTGATCATATTCTACATGGGGCCTTCCCACTGGTATCCTCTCTTTCCTGGACTAATTAATTCAAGAAAATTCATATTTGGAATGTTTTTTTTCTGCATAGGTAGATAAATTTATGGTTGAATCAGGTGACTGTTTTCCTGGTGACAGCAAGAATTATGGAGCAAACACCTGTGCTCAGGGTTCCCAGCTTCTTTCCCTGCCAGGGTGCCTATGAAAAGCTTTATTTCCTCTTCTCAGGGTCACGTTCTAGCTCCTGTTTTGACTTCAATTTCTCTAGGCTTTCTGCTCTGCTGTTTTTTCCTGTTTCCCTTCATTAAGCAGTAGCTCAGACTTCATCTGAGTGTGCCTTTTCTATACATTTGTCATGGGCCTGTGCTCAGGGTGGTTTTCTCTCTGCTGCACCACCCTACAAAATGCCTTTACCATTTCTTGTTACTTCTTTAAACACATAAGAGCTGTGGTTTTGACACATCAAAGCGTAGCAGGGTTTCAGTATGCCTTTGGGAGACTGGATTTTTGTTGGTACTCCTTGGTAGCTCCAAGTTTTCATCACATGGCAGTTGGAACGCCTTTTTGATGACAATATTAGCAAGAAAAGTCTTCAATTTTGAGTTCATGCATACCAATGTATTAACATATATAAAATACAGGGGTGTGAACTGAGTAGTTTTCTTTGTGTGCGTCAGACCTGTTGGTTTGACAGCAAAGATATGGATGGTGAAAACCTGTGATCTTGGAGCACATGGGCTTGCTGACCTGTAACCCTTCTGGCTCTGATTTTCAAGCAGAGGTTCCCCAGTGTCCCCTTCCAAAGCTCTTAGAAAACTTCAAATTGGGAAATGAGACTGTGGTATCCAGCTCTTCCTTTTCTTCATTTTAATACTGTTTTTCACCAATAACATCTACTTTGGTGGTGATAAGAGCTCCGTATAGGACCTCTCCTAATATCGCTCTACCAGAGAGGGATATCCCTACCAGAGAGGGATATCCCTGCCACAACGCTTGTTATTTTGTTTTTAGGAATCACATTTGATTCCCATGGAAATAGCTCAGAAAAAAAATATTGTATGAAGATGGCTCCTTTAGTGGGAACAATGACTGGGTGGAGGTTTCCCTGGGAGTGATGAGATTTATGTCTTGGCGGGGATATAACGCACGTCTCACTCCAGAACTCTGAAGCTACCTCAGGAAAAACATTTGAAGAGCCATTTACCTAAAGAGCTCGCGAAGTACTTCTTGAGCAGAGTGTGGTTTTTTGGTACTTTCAAAGTAATGCTGGTCACTGCATTTGCTTCTTACTGAAGCAAAATACTCAGAATTCTCTAGGAAAAAAAAAAAAAAACAGCTAATAATTATTACACAAAAAGTAATGCGGTGGTTGCGGAGACTTGAGATTGGAATTTTGAGAAATAGCTTTGGGTGACTCAGCTCAGGCAAAAATGTGTACAGACAGCCAACAGCAATGAGTGATTTCCCATTTTCCAACCACACTGACACTTATCTGGTCAGACCAGTCATACATAAATATATATTCTTACATTTTCCTCTCTGGCATTCCACAGAACTGCTTTCAGTCAACTTTCATGACAGAATTTCTAGCTCATTCATTTAAGTTGATAGGCATCCTTATGTTTTTGTTTTTTTTTTCTTTAGGAATTACTTTGAAAATTTGTAATCTTACAAGGGAAAGGCATTAACTATGTATAAAATATGTTACTACACAACATATCTCATTTTTTTTCTTCGTTGATCTTTCAGAAACAACTCTTCAATATAATAGTAATAATAAGGTCAGTCTGGAGAATTCAAGAGTTAAGCACAATTTTTTTGGTGATATTTATTTGATAGCAGTTTTGCATGCATTTAGATCCTAATCCATACCCAACTAAGTTAACACAAGTACCATCTGCAGCAGCAGACCTTCCCTGCTGTCTGTGGAGTGTTGTCTCAGTGGCCAATGCATTACAACTAGTGGGAAATTGTTCCCTCTTCTTAGCATATCTAAGTACAGCCGTAACACTTAGTAGTCAGAAGCCATTCTGTTGATTGGCCAAGTCAGATAGTAACAGAAAGTGGTAAAACAGCTTTCCACTCTCAGTACAGCTCTCACAAAGTCAGGTGAGTGGAAGCTGTTGTTCTCCACCTGAGCCCAAGGCGAAATTCGAAGAGTAAAATGATTTATAATTAAGAATACCTCTTATAACACCAACCCCACTTGCTATTAGGAACCAAGTGCAGCGCTGTGAGCTGTTGCATCAGCATGACTGGGGAGGCAGGCAAATGAAGTGCAAAGGCAAGGCTGAACAGATAGGATGGAGTGCAAGCAAGGGAAAAAAATCAATTTTGGTTTTAAAGGATTGCCTTGTCACATCATTTCCTCTGGTAACAGTGCTGAGTGCTGCTGCATGCAGTAGAATTGAATCCATGTGAGTAAAATCTGAATTTTTGCAGAGTGAAGGAGCAATGCTGGAGCTATTTAGGACCAGGATGTTTTGAGATACCTGGTAGCATTTGTTCTGTGAGCTGAACTGCCTCCCACTTCAGACTCTACAATGTCAGTCAGCTCTGTCTCCATCAGAGAGACCTATTTTAGCACACTCAAAACTTAACACATTTCACGGAGCCACAATTCACTCGAGTAGCACTTAGCCAAAAACACATCCTAAAGAGCAAGTTCTCATCTGCTTGTAGATTAATTACAGAGAACCCCCATTCCCCAAGGTATACCATTAAGTAGAGGATGATATACATAACTATAGGCTCAGTATACCACTACATGGTCTATATTCTGAGCAGTGTGTAGCTGGCCCAGTAACAGGATCTGCTGAGCAGCTCAGTGGGTTGCACCAGTGTGCATGTGGTGCCAGTGGCAGCCAGTCCTGCTGGCAGTGACACCACAACCCCTTGTACCTTCTGTACCAAGAGGTACAGGTGAGTCTTCATGGAAACCACTGTTCCTACAGGCTTCCTGTAGGGTGTTTTTATGATAGGATTGCTTTTAATCCCTCCTCTCAGGGAGAACTTGAACAGAGAGATGCTGCCCCAGTGCACAGGCTCAGGCTTCTTACTTTATTTCAAGTTGCCTTTTCTTAGCCCATGGGCTGTTTCAACACAGAGCATATTTGAGACTTGTGCTTCCATTGAGGTCATTGTACAGGGAATTACTTGAGCTGTTAGAAATAACAATTGCAGTTGAAGAAGCATACTGTTGGCGTAAGTGTATTTGCACCCACTTAGATCAGGACTGAGATAAATACACCCAATGCATTATGTCCAGGATGAAGGAAAAAGGAAAACCATCCCACCCCTCTTTGTATATTGAAGAGCTTCAGGTGAAAACCCACCCCAGAAATCCCCTCTCATGATCATTATATGAAAGTACAGTGGTTGCACTTGATGATCCTCAGGGTGTTTTCCAGCCTACGCAATTCTATGATTGTAAACAGGCTTTCATCTACAGCATTTGTGTATGGACACTATTTTAAAAGTTGCCTGCCACACCTCTAGACTTGTCATCTCTGTTACCACGTATTGCAGTACAAACCAGCCTAGCCCCTGCATTTAGTCCCAGGGAAGATCCTACTGTGGCGACAACCCTGTGTATTTCATTGCACGCTCTTTACAAATGTGTTAGCAGGCAGATGGAACCGCTATGAATTAAACCAGAGTGGGTGACCACAGCACAACAGAAAGAGCCTCACCCAGTGGCTTTTGCATCCAGTTCACATCTTCTGGCTCCTTTGCAAATACGTAGAGTGACAGAGTGCCTTATTCCCAGCACGGTGTTCCATGGGGTTAGGTCGTCTTTTGGCAGTGATGGGAAGGATGATTCATTTGTTTAAACCACTCAACCTTGTTACACACTCAGCTGGTAAACAGAAGTCACACCCAGGTCTGTGCTCACAGACTCCCAAAGAAGAAAATATCACTTGCTGGAAGGAGGAAAAATTAAACCTGCTAACATCACAATTTTCATGGTACTTAAAATAATCAGCAGCCGGGGCTAGGGATTGATTTGTTTTCCTTTTCAAAACTCAGTTCCTTTCTGCCTCTTTCTTTATCTTTTAAGCACAGATGCAGGGGGTTGGCTGAATCTTTACTTGTTCCTGTCTTGTGAAAGTTTCCTGGCTTGGCAAAAATAATTGGGCGTCCAACAGAAATAAATAAATAAATAGATAAAAATTGTATCTTCTTACATCTGTAAATGCAAGAGTTTGCATAGTTTGGTTCGTGGACGTGTCCATGTTACAGGCATGCTTTAAGGGTCTCATCTGGAAATCTGCCCAGATACCTTGCGGTAATGATATTCAGATACAGTTATTTCAAAGAGCAAGTCTACGAGGCATCAGAGATTACTTAAAGTGAAACATGTACGCCGTTTTTATGGAGCAGTCTCAACAGGCACAGAAAAATGATGTACGGTGAATCAAACCAGATCCATTTGCTGTGAGTCCTAAAGGTGCGCAAGCCCTGGATGCACTGCACTCCTGATATGCCGCCAGCTGTGGGGCTGCTGCAGGGTGGGAAAGTCCCACGTTGACCAACAGCTCACAGGGGCCTTACATGGGTATCTTCATCTCCAGCAAGGAAAGGCTGTTGATTTATGCAACTACAATGAAATTATGCCTGTTTTGAGACTAAATGTTTAAATTTAAACCTCTCCACCTGCAAAAGGTGGCCAATGTTTCAGGCCATTGGTAAAAGCAGCTTGAGTCTGGTGTTGGCCCAAGTTCACAGCATCTCAGAATTGTAGAGATTGGGACTTTTGGAGACCATCAAGTCCAACCACTTGCTAAAGCAGGTACCCTACAATAGGTCACACAGGTAGGTGTCCAGATGGGTCTTGAATATCTTCATAGAAGGAGACTCCACAACCTCTCTGGGCAGTTTGTTGCAGTGCTCTGTCGAACTCACAGTAAGGTTCTATTCTTTGAGTTGTCCTCGAGCTGGTTGAACAAAGAGCTAGATTTCAACAAGAGGTTACCAGAGATGTGTAATTTTCCACTGAGTATTTTCATCCTACATTTCTTAAATATCTTTCCTCTTCTCTCTTGATCTTCATACTTCACCCACAATAGTGCTGTGTGAGCAGATCAGAGCTAGAAAGGAAACCCACAATAACATTTTGTGTCTCGGTCAGTAGCATGTGAAATAAAAGCTGTTACTAAAAATTAACATAAATTTCTGCAGTCACATTAACTTGACTTTACCTTGGGCATGTAAGCTATTATTTGGATGACATAATATTGTTATTAAAAAACCACCAGTAAAATAGCACTGGAGTAATGAATTGGGCCATGCACAATGACAGTAACAAGAACAGTTGTGTGTATTTAAAAACTCAAAAGTTAGAAACAGGGCATAAACTGAATAAAATGCTAAAACTGCACAAAGACTCTAGAACTGGGAACTGAAACTGGGCTCCTGCACCAAGGCTGGACCTAAAATATGTCTAATGATCATGAGTGCAAAGTGGAGGCTCACAGAGAGCCTCAGGAGGGCTTTGCCCTGTGGATGTGCAGCTGTGGCTGGTGAGGCTGGATGTCCATCCTGAGATGTCCAACCTAAGATGTCCAAGCTAAGATGTCCAACCATTGTGGTCCAGTGGCCCCATCCTGGAAAGGGAAGGTGAGGATAGAGATGATAAACTCACCTCTATCCTTCTTCCTCTAAAGGGCCACGTGACCTACTGTATTCTTGATGTGATTCACTTGAAACTGTTCTTTTTTCTCTGGCAGTGACTGTGGTTGTTTACCATTTGCAAACAGAGCACAGACAGGACCATGGTTCTGTCTCAGTCTCAGAACTAACGAAACGTACTGGGTTACTTATATGGAAGTTCAGTCAGTCTGGTTTTGTGTTTAATCACATTTGTTTTGGGAGCAAGCAGAGCACTAGGAGAGCTGTGGCATGAAGGTTTCATACTGTGGCTGTTGGTCTACTGTTCTGCTGCTGCTCACCTCTACCCCTCTCTCCTGCAGCAGAAATTGGTCTCCTCCCCATCCCTACTAAAGAGGGCATGTCATGAGGCTGCCAGCAGAGCTCCTGGTGCCACTTTGCACACCCACCCCGGAACAGGAGCTTTGACCGCTGGCCTGCCAGGGCTTACAGCACTGAAGAGGGCTCTGATTTCAGACTGGTATTTTGGAGTAGTTACCCTTGCCAGGGCTGGTGTCCTGCAGGCCTTCTGGGCTGCTCTGCAGAATTTCTTCTTCCTTCTGCCCTTATCGGGAATGGAGAACAGGAGGTGCTGTCTCAACACTGGGAAGCACTTCTGTGCAGGTGCTGCAGCACTGGCGCAGGTTGCCCAGAAGTTGTGGAGTTTCCTCCACGTAGATCCTCAAAATCCTCCTGGACGTGGTGCTGGGCACTCTGCCCTCAGTGTCTCTGCTGGAGCAGCATTGGGACCCAGAGGGCCCTGCAAGCCTCAGCCAGTCTGTGACTCTGTGATTCTGAGCTGTGGCACCCACCTGATGTGGTGCTGCTCATTTCAGTGAGGTCAAGCTTTGTGATAACTAAAGCAAACCACCTGAATTTGGCTTCAGTGCCTTCACTATTTAAACCATGCTTTTTTTCCCCCTTAATACTACGGACTTTTTTCCAGGAAGAGTGGGCAGAATAGCAAGAGATCATCTTTGCTGGAACTTCTTTTACTGAATAAACTTGAAGCAGAACTGATGATTTCTAGTTCTGCCCATGTACCAGACAACCCTTGGAAGTTCTTGGCACTGCAGCCACATACATCAAACTGCTGGAAGAAAAGCTCTGAGATTGCTCAGTCCCTGTTTGGATGTTAGGTGCCATCTTCCCTTTGATGACTGTCCGGAATGAAGTGTTGGTTGTTGTGTTGGCCACTTCCAGGCTCGTTGAACGTCCTATCCAAACCAGATTTATACAGAAGAAGCACAGCATATGGAACTCTTTTATGTGTCCACTAAAACATCATCAAGCAGGGCAGCATTAGCTTTGCCATGATGCTGTAACACAGTGTATACGGCAGGTGAATGAACAAGACACAGCTTGGTGTGAGCCCTGCTTGGGATGTCCCCCAGATGCTTCCCACCCCCACCACACGACAGGGTGACTCGTGCTGTGATTCACCACAGCGATCTTGTGTTCCTCCTCATCCTGTGTTTGTACAGCTGATGCTTTTACCCAGGCCTCGGGCTTTTTGCACTTCTTCTTGAACTGCACTGCCAATTTGAGATCACTTTCCAGATTTTAGATCATTGTGAATTCTGCCTCAGCCTTTAGGCACTTGCAGTCCTTCCTGGGTTGATGTTTTATGCATACCCACTTTTGTAATATGAGTCATTAGTAAAAATATCAGTCAGCCCCCGTTCACAGCAGTGTGCAGCAACCCATTCTGTACTTTTCTTCCCAGACACTCAAAGGAAACCGTTCATTCCTTGTACTTCTTAGACAAGATCTCATTACAGCAGCTCATTTAAGAGTGTACTTCCCCAGCTTGCTTATGAGAATCTTTTGTGACCATCTTACTCATACTAGTATGCCATATAGCACAGTGCTTGCCCACTTGCTTGTTAGCAAGTCTAAGGAAATGGGGTTGGTTCCACATGATTTATTCCTGGTAAACAAGTTAGCTGCTTTTGATCATCTTAATTTTCTGTAGGTTTGCAGATATCTCTGATTATCTGTTGAGCGCTGTTGAGTGTTTGTTGAGTGCTGTTGAGTTGCAGACTGACCCTGGGCTTTTTGGGATGTTTACCTTGTTTCAGTCTTCTGGGAACTCACCCATCCTTCATGCACTTCAAATGCAATCACTAATCACTAATGGCTCCGATTGCTTCAGCCAGATCCCAAAGTACTCCATTGTGAATTTCCTCAGGTCCACCTGGCAGTAGCAAAATTATTAAGTGAATAATAATAATGATGCTGCTCTCTGGCAGCAGCACCTCTCAGGTAATAAAAGCAAATGGATCCTCTGTCTAAAATATTACTTAAAATAAACATATACTGATTATAATAATTAGATATCACAGCTAAGAGTACAGTTTCAGACTTGGTATGTACAGAGCATCTGAGACATTGGCATAACTCCCTTTTGGCATTATCCAGTATGGCACAGACATTTTCAGCAAGGTTGATGGTCTGAGTGATTCAGTTATTGCCTTGTTCTCACTGTGCAAGGAAATCGATGTTCTTCCCACTCCTTATTAGGAGCTAGTGGCAAATAAGGGAGGAAAAACACTCCATTGCTCCCCTTTGCATTTTTACAACCACTAACAGGTTGTCAGGGCGACCTGTCAAACTTTACATCTTGCTCCTTTGCATGGAAAGCCATTGAGGATAATATGTTCAGCTCATTTGTACATGCCTAACACAATGGGGACATCCTGGGGGCCTCTAGGAGCAATTGCAACAGCAGTAGTAAACATCCATTCATTAAGGACTGATATCATCCCTGGCTTCAAGACACTTAACAAGCTACTTATGCAGCTGGAGGAAGGGAAGACCGCTGAGTCAGTTGCAGATGGATGTGGAGCCAGATGACTTAAAATCTTGGCAGGCTTGGAACTTCTCTCAGGAGGACCTCAAGCACCCAGGAGGCCATCATTTCTATCCAATACTTTTTCTTTCTTTTTTTTTTTTTTTTAAAGACAGAGACCATTCATTTCACTGCTGTGTCTCTACCTATGGCAGCAGCTTATATCTCCCCAGCAAATCACAGAATCAGTGAATGGCTTAGGTTGAAAGGGATCTTAAACACCATCTAGTTCCAACCCCTCTGCCATGGGCAGTGTTTCCACCCACCCAGTCAGGCAGCCCAGGGCCCCATGTAACCTGGCCTTGAATGCTTCTAGGGATGGAGCACCCACATCTTCTCTGGACAGCTTGTGCCAGTGCCTCACTGCCCTCTGAGGAAAGAATTTCCTCCTAGCATCTAACCTAAATTTCTCCTCTTTTAGTTTAAAGCAATTCCCTCCTTATCCTATCATTATCAGACTGTGTAAAAGGTCAGTCCTCCTCCTGCTTGTAACTCCCTTCAAGTACCAGAAGGCTGCAATGGGGTCTTCCCAAAGCCTTCTTTTCTCCAGACTGAATAAGCCCAACTCCGTCAGCCTGTCTTCATAGGATAGGCGCCCCAAAGACCAAGGTCCTCTGGTGCACTGCCTGAAGGTGCTGGGAAGTAGGTGCCATTGGTGGGGCAGTGGTGTGAGGGTAGGGCAGGGCAGGGCAGCTGCTGCCCCACACCCCGCACAGATGTGCAGAGCTCCACGGCTCTCTCTGCTCTCTCTTGCAGCAAAGCGGATGATTTCGGGTTCTTGGCACCACCTCGGCTCATGCAGCACAGAGCACACACAGCACTTTATTTACAGTGCAGCGTGGGTCTGCAGATAATTCACCCTCAGCAACATTACACAGTTACTTATAGATGCCTGCGTTGAAAGTAAATGAAAATTATTATTTATTGAGAACTTCTTAGTAGTCCCTGGGAGTAAAGAATATAATAACCAGTAACATTTTATAGCAAACATTGTGCTAACAGAAAGAATACTGTTGTATAGGTATTGACATAATAATATTTCTTTTCTGCGGGACTACAGAGGTATACACAGCCCTGCTTTCAGCCCTGCTTTGTATGCATTGTGTGGTGCTGGGCATCTTGGGATGATGACCATTATTTCTCACCAAAAAGGCATCTCTGACTCAGGCAAAAGGAGTGCTCATCCTCACCCGGCCCTCCTGGAGGTGTAGGACAGGTGGCACAGCACAAAGCATCTGTGTGCTGCTGCAGCATGGGGCCTGGCTCTGCTGCGGCCTGTGCCTCGTGCCCCAGGCCTGGCCTCGGCTGTAGTGGCACTGGGCCGCACCCAGCACTTCAGGCCTCACAACTCTTGGCAGCGGCAGTGCCATAACCCCACTGCGATGGGGGCTCTTTCCCTGCAGTTCACACTCACAGACTTGTTATTCAAGGAAAAACCCTGCGCTCCTTCCACTTTCTGCAGGAGAAAGGAGGGAAAACAGCACGAGGGCACTGCGTTCACATCATTGCTTCCACTTTGCTGCACTCTGCCGCAGCCAGGTGCTGGTCTTGGATAGAAAGAGCTTGCTCAGTATGCATTTACATCTCCAGTGTAAGCTTAGTCTTATTCAGCAGTGCTCCAGGTGCCTCTGGTCTGTACCCAGCCTCTGCTTTCTGCAGCTGAGCTGCTCTCTCTCCGAAAGCCCTATCCAGGTCCTGGCAACCACGGACTCAAATGCACTAAGTGATCGTCTCCATATCTCTGTGTCTTTGATGTGAAATGGCTCTTATTAGCAGCTGTTTCTGTAGAGATAGGGACAATTCATCTCAGCTCCCATGGGCTTTCTAAAAGCGAGGTGCCCAGTCCAAGTGAAATCTCCATGTCAGCAAGGAGTGAGGCACGTGCCTGGGGGGGGTGGGACATGGCCCTCATCTGGGCACCCAAAGGACATGAGCTGCTCTGCAGAGCGCTGATTTTTGGTACTGGCTATATAGAAAACCTGTGGGAATGCTTAGGAATCCTACTTCAGTGTCAACATCCTTAAGAATACTCTGGGCTTTTAAATGTGCTACGCAGTGAAGAATTAGTTTTGCTTTAGTGTGGGAGAGCAGTTATAAAGCATAAGTTAGCCTGTATGATTTAAGAGAAAGAAAAAAGACAAAAAACACAGCAACTTGTTTATGACCCAGTATAAGCTGGTTGGTTTACATTCATCTCCCTCGTCCTTTTGATGCAACTTGTACTGAGACAGTTGCAGAGTTAAACCACAGCTAAAGGTACACAGAGCTTAAATGAGCCCCAGCTTTGCTAAATGGCTGCAGAGCAGTGGCTCACTGAAGCTGCCCCAGGCTCTGATGGATTCTGGGCTCACTGCATAGCCTGGGGGATCAGATTTTCACCTCCTCTCCTCCGGCTGGAGGGTGTTCTGCTCCTCTTGCTCTTGTGAAATTATGCCCATCCTTCCATTGCACACTGTTCTGCAGGATGAGGTCATCTGAGGCCGCGGTGCCTTTCTGCTTGGCAAGGAAAAGACGAGAGATGCAGGACATGAATACAAAGAGCAGAACTGTTTTTTTATTGAAAAAAAAAAAAAAAAGGCCAAAGAGAGGAAAAAAACATTGCAGGTATCTTTTCACGGCCAACACCGCCGGTGTTTTTACAGTTCCTCCACTTAGTACAAACATTACCAAATTCACAGTCTAATTCCAGCAGGGGGTGAAACATTACAAATAACCCCTTAGGTGAACTCCAGGGCTGATGAATAGGGTATAACCCAGCAAGTGGATGAGACAGGGACTCCTGAGTTACCCAAATAAAAGAAACCTCGGCAGAGCTGTGTGACAAAGACCAAGATGCAGAGGGAGATTGCATTGTACTCAGTGATGAGGCAGTGCTGGGGCAATAGCATCCCTCCTTGCACCTCTTCACTCACCTCCTTCTGTAGCCTGAGGGTAAACCAAGGCTTCCATGCTGACCCTACACCCTTTCTTTCTCCATCTGCAGTGAGGATCTCCCACCGTGCTGCTGAGCGCAGAGCACAGTCCTACACATATTTTTTTTCCTAGGGATGAAGCTTGCTTTTTTAAAAGAAATATGGCTCAGTTATGACAGGAGAGCCACACATTGCTTGAGTTATTCCCAGGCAGTGATGATTCTGTTCAAGCTTTTATGCATTTTGACTTCATGTGCCACCATCCCTTTTGGGCTGAGAGTTTCAAGTTCCTGTAATTCGTTACTGAAGAACACACAGTGAAGGACAAACCAGTTTGTTATTTGCTATGTTTTTTAAAGATTCAAGATATTTATCATCATCAGGGTCACCTTCCATTGGTATTTCTTCCCTACTCTGGTTTAAATCACAGCAATGAGATACACCCCTTTCCCTCAGTCAGGAAAATCACAGAAAAAAAGAAAGCAGCCCCCCAACAGGAAGCACCTGCATGTGTAAAGAAACCATCCACATACCTTCTTCTCCTCCTGAAGTCCCTCCAAGCAGCTGCCAGGCCACAGGGTGGAGGTCGCTCCCAGACCTGTCTTCGCTGTCTGCAGAGGGAGCTAATTGGATTCCACTTGTAAATGGAGATAAATCCCACCCACAATTTCTGAATGGAAGCTTATCGAAGTAACTACTGGGAGTTAATTCAAACCCCCACTCAGTCTGCCATCCTTTAACCATCCTGCCACAAGCTTTTCACTTGCATTTTATCAGTGGGGTGCTGTGGGTTACGTGAAGTTCCTACAAGCTTCGGAAACGGTGTGGAGCACTTGAAATGGTCATTCACAGAAATGTTGCTATGGAGGTGGAGAAGCATCTATTTCTGGGCCTTTCTGGACGACGTTTATACATACAAACACTTGCTGCAAAGACAGAGGAACTCTGATTAAAAGTCAGTGCCATACCATAGCTCATGATTACATGCTCAGTTAAAACCTGAAGTGAACATAGCTCTAGGAGTCATATTAATCTACCATTTGATTAAACTACCTAAGCTACCTTATTAAATTGCTATCTTTGTAGAACAGTAACAAGAAAGTCATATGAAAGACAAGACAGATTTATGTTGTCACTGGCTACTCATAACTAAGGGGAAAAGGCAAAGATAAGCATTAGTATCCTTCTTGTTTGGTTGATTTATCATTGGTGGGAAGTATAATTAGTAATTGAAAAGGTGATGTGGGCACAGAACGTACTTAAAAGGATGCCATTTAAAAGGATTACCATCACAGTTGTGCCGAAAATCCATCTGTCTGGCACGAGCACCATCACAGGGTACAAAATGAAGGGTTTATCAGTAAGGTGCCACTCCCCAGACCGTGCCACAACCCTGCTGGCACAGGGGGATGCTGCCAGAACAGCAGTGAGCCACCAGCAGCTCCAGCAAGGGCTGGGGCTGAGGTTCTTTAGCTGGCAGCCCATTCTGCCCCATAGAAAACTTCAGGGTGGCTGTAGAGTAGGAAACCACCTGTACCAGAGACTGGCTGCTTCAGAATGCGGCACAGCTACTGTATGAACAGATGTGTACATAATTCAGGGATAGAAGAACTCTGGGTTTGGTTTCATTCTTTCTTTGATATGCGGATTAAAGGCTCAGAGTCACAATCACATAATCACAGTGTTATAAGTGACCAGTGACTGCTGGCTGCTAAGTACTCAATTTCTTGGTCTGTGGCGTATCTGGAAATGCACGGTCTGCAGCTCCACAAAGCTAGAGATTAGCTTCATAGATAGCAATGCTTTAGAGTGGGAACTTTGATGCAGAAACACAATTTCCAGAAGATCTGGGAAAAGACGTCAGAGATGTTGCATGCATTTTATACTCTTCTTAGTAAAGTGTTACCTTGAGGAGCTGTCCTGGGCTGTCTGTCCCGGTGTGAAGAAGACAGAAATTGTGTTTGGATAACTGGCTATACATGTGTGAAAGTTTTTCATAAAACATGCCATTTCAAGCGACTTTAATGGACTTTATTAGCACAAAAGGCCAAGCTCGAATACTCCCTGATCTGTATCAGCAATGCCATTTCTCTCACAAACCTTTCCAGTCTATGCTACATCTATTTGAAAAGAATACCAAAGATGTTCGATTTTCTGATACCTTCCATTTCACCTGACTCTGGGAGGAGGACATACAAACCCAGCAGTTACAAAATCCCCCAGGACTCCTCAAAGAATGAAGTAATTAGCCTGATGTATCAAGACATAACTCAAAGCAGAGAGGCTACTGCTGAAAGAAATGGTTTTGTTTAGTTAAATTTTTTGGCATCAGGAGACATTAACAGATATTTGTCCAATCTGTGAGGTAAAAGTAGTAAAATACGTTTTATGAAATTACTTTTAAAGTGTATTTGTGAAGAAGGTCTAATATTTACTTGCTTCAACAGTACTTCTGTTACAATATTTTTACAAGCTAGCAAAAGTAAGAAGTATTTCCTGGAGCATAATTTCACAAACATAACAACTTATGTGCCAAAGGAAATCCACTGCTGGTGTTTCTTAAAAGCTTCACAGAACTGAGTAAGCAGCATTATCCTCCCCAAGCTCACCAGGCTCCCACCCTCCATCAGCTTTCAGTTGCTGAGGACTTGCTGACAGTTTTGAAGTAAAATCCATAGAAACAAAAGTACAAATATGTTTAAAATGTAAATGCTTTTTGGGGTAGACAAAGGAAGAGATTAAATACCTTCGTTTGGCAAAGGATAGAAGGATGCCCCTTGAATGCCCCGTTGACTTCAACAGAATGTAAACATACTTGTGAAGTTTGGCACGCTCCGATCTGGAAGGACCAATTTTGCTTGGGAGCTGCAGTATGGAGTGGTGTCCTGCCCAGCTTTTAGGAGCCATGCCTCATATGGGATTCCACAGGCTGAAATCAGGTGCCTATAAGAGTGGCAAACTAAGGTAGGGCCCAAGAACAGAAGGTGGTATACTGAGAAAGGGGGAGTCCTTAGTGAATATGCAACTAGAAGGAAAGCAGCTTTAGTTTGTCAAAATTCTGAGTTTAGACCCCTTCCTGTAGTGGATATGCAGCTTTGACACTCTTATCTTGACCCTCCTGTGGGACCAAGAATCCACAGGACCATGCCAGATCTGCCAAGGAAAACATCTCAAGAGAAATGTACTGCTGGATGGAGTCTGAGTTTTTCACCTAAAGATGATTTTTAGTCTAGATCTAAATCACCATCATCAAGCATAAATGTATTAATTCTGTAACTAATGTCCATTACACCTTCCTGCGTGTTCCTGAGGCTCCTGAGTCCCACACCTCTTCTGACTTCTCCACAGTCCAATTCACCTATTGCCAGGGTTGTTCTGTCTGTCATTTTCATCGGTCTCACATAAAATCTCCAAACCTATTCAAAGCAGTTCTCATGGTAGAAACACGTGGCCCTCATGAGCTCCATCTTCATGATGCAATAAAATGAGAATGCATCCCTGGTCAAGTTATCAATTCTTTTATTTTGTTCTAGTATACCTTCTGACAATCCTACTGTGATTATATTTAAAAATTGCATCATGTTATTATACTTAGCTTTTACCTAACAGAATAGTTCATTTTAGCATAGTAATGGAACGGATAACAGCTACTGATTTTGCATTCACCTTGCATGGGAGCAGCAAAATAGTTGATAAAAAACACAGCTCACAAAGATGATGTGCATTGATTAGAAAGCCATACAGAGCTCGTATGAGAGGGAGGTGTCCCATTATGGATCTTCAGTAAATGTGATTAAACGCTTTCCAGATTTGTCACTTATTTTTGTCAAAACAGTCCTCTAAAATATTTTCTTGTAGGTGAAGGCAGAAGATGGAATATTCCATTCCATGACTTTTAGTGTTAAACATAAACAGAAGGCCGTAGAAGATGGAGATAATTTGGGTCCTACCAAATTGTAAAAGAATAGCCTTTTCTAAACTTCAATTTATACGCAGTGGTAGGAGAAAGACAGACATCTCTTGGAGGGGGTGACAATAGGAAACAGGAGCCAGAACAATCCTGAAAAGGACAGGTAGGAACTTCCACCTGATTCCATGTGTGGTTTGTAATGTTGCGCTGAGCAATCTGAAGACTACAGAGCATTCAGCTGTGAAGGATGCCCCTTAGTGGTTGAATATAAATACTGTTGACAGAAGAAACAAATTTAAACACTGAAATAATATATTTGCATTTATTAAGTGAGAACAAAGGATTTCAAACAGTAACATATGCATGGAAGAGTCTACAAAGCCATGTTTACACAGAGCATTGGAAACAGTTGGAAAAATGCTAACCGACAGTAACAGAACATTCCTGAATAAGCTATTATATTGAGTAAGAGGAACAAGAAAATGGGAAAAGGAAGGACGGCTAATGTCTATTTTAATCAGCACGTATATTTTGAGATGAGGGCTTTCTGCAGAGGAATACAATCAGACGTTTAACTCTACAACAAAACTCAACCCAAATTTTTTACTGGTGCTTTCTAGACTAGAGGGTTTGTGTACAGAATCACAGAGTCATCCGGACTGCTGTCATGGTTCCTTTCCAGCAGTGTACTGATGGCGGAGCCTTCAGCCATCTCTGCTGTTGCACAAAGAAATCAGCGTGTGCTACAACGCACACACATTTCTGTACAAGAGGCATTAAAAAAGTTTGAGTTTCAATGTTAACGGTTAGAGCGCACAATTCCTGTAACTCACATAGATATGAAAGTACAAACAGCCTACAAAAGATTCTCTTTATCTGGCTTGACTCTTATCATGAGGAATATATTGTTTCTGACTTTCCTTCTCAAAACCAGTCTTTGTATAGGAGTCAATTTGCAAAAGCTGTAGCAAGGTGATGCTAAATAAGCATGGCACCCTCATCCATCTGTTTACATCTACTCTAATGTAAGCTGTATTATATACATTTGGACGTCTCTTTATGTATATGCTGGATAACAAACAGAATCACAGAATTGCAGGGGTTGGAAGGGACGTCACGAGACCACCGAGATCCACTGTATTTACAAGTTCTTGGATATCTGATTTCCATCAGTCATGATACTTTTTTTTTTCCCCTGAAGAAGCCTGTATTCTTTCATCTTTTTAACTCTGCATGTAGAAATTGAGGCTGTAACGTGTCTCATTACCTCCACACCAGCAACGGAGACAGAAAAGCTACTTGTCAGCATTTCTGACACAAGCATTTATTTGTCGGGTCACATCCCAGCGCAGCTTAAAGGGTCACGGAAAGTCTCTTCTGTTGAGCCAGCTGGTGTGTGCTGTAGCTGGAGAGACTGATCCCAAACATGCCCAGGAGCAAGGCTGCCCGTTGCAGCAGTACGTCTGATGAGTTGATAACTATTTTTCCTGCAGCTTGAGTCTATAGGGAAAACAGGGCAAGTTATTATGCTGATTCTGCTGATTTCAACAGAAAAGCTCCTAATCCAATGATGCTCCCCAGAATGTTAGTTATAAATCCAGGAAAGCGAAGCTAAAAGGGATCAGTAACATCTTTCCTTAGCTCCATAGGTAGCGCTGGACCAAACAGACAAGCTTCCACACAAACTCTTCAAGTCTGACAAAGCAGCAGGAAATGCCAATCAAAGTAAAGACAAAAAGTTCATTATTTACCAATTCTCAGAGTGACAATAAGAAAAGAAATTAATTGCCTCATGGAAGTATGCGATACACCAACCAAGAAGGTGGAACATAATTGCATGGATTCTCTATAAAGCAAAACAATTTCTTACACATCTTGACACCGTGAATTAAAACATACTGTGCATCTTCCTAGGTGTGGCATTTCTTGCACAAAGCCTTCATTCTTTAAGCTTTCCTTTTGCAATCACTGGATGGAAAGCATGGCATCACTGAAATGATCCGCAAAGTTCCCATTTCAAGGAACCTAAGATTCGCTTCCAGTTTCTATGATGTTTTCTGTGTGAGCTTAAATAATCAGAGCTCAGTGCTCAACTGTGGTTAACGGTGTGGCTACTTTAGCAAGGGCGTAAGTACAAACAAAAGGAATTCCAGATGATATCACTATGTAAGTTGATATCAAAAGATACGTAGAGAGGAGTGAAAGTCCGTTGCTAGGACTGAAACACAGTATCTGTAGCTCAGCTGTATCACCTCTCAACCACTACAGACTATGATTTTGAATACAGATAACATTGCTCAACAGCTGTGAGATTATCTAACAAAGGAATATAAACACTCAGTATACATGAGAATGTGGCATACAATAAGGAATATACCCTACTTCATAATATCTTTTCTATGAGTGTTTTATTCTTAATTATTTAGTTGATTTAAAGTATTTTCTCTGTCTTATTTTTTCTTCATTTAGTAATGAATACTCTGGTCCCTCAGCATTTCAGAGGTCATAGAATCACCAATGTTGGAAAAGACCTCCAACATTATCCAGTACAACTGATCACATACCACCAATATTTCTCCACTAAACCATGTCCCTTAGTACAACATCTAAACACTTCTTGAACATTTGCAGGTATGGTCAGCCTACCACCTCCCTGGGCAGCTCAATACTATTGCAGGTTTCTTTATCATCCTTATGTCCTTATACATAAGGAAGAAATTCTTCACTCTTGAGTGGTGATGCACTGGCACAGGCTGCCCAGAGAAGCTGTGGATACTCTATTACTGGAGGTGTTCAGGGCCAGGTTGGATGGGGCTTTGGACAATGTGATCTAGTGGAAGGTGTCCCTGCCCATAGTAGGGAGGGGTTGGAACTAGATGGTCTTTAAAATCCATTCCAAGCCAAACCATTCTATGATTCTGCGATCATAATCATAGAAATTGGCTGAATTGCTTTACTGAGAACTTATTACAAGTTCTTCAGAACCCCACCATTCTCATTGCTATTAATGTTTTCCTACTGCCCCAAACACACAATCTAAAATGATAGAGAAGTAGTTTTAGTTTAGGCACTGCAGAAACACAAGCTCCTTCCAAGTACCCCGCACTTGGTATTCCAGCATCATACCAATTATCAAGAATTATCATAATTCATTTACTTTCCAGCAGAGGCTTAATTAAGACCTCTTTGAGTTTTTATGAATATTAACCCAACAGAAGCCAGGGTTCCCTCGGGTTGGTCAGGCAATAATTTGAAACAAAATCCATCTGAGCAAGAAAAATACTGGTATTTCAAAGATCTAATTAAAAGCAGAAAAAACGTTGGAATTTTCATACCTGCAGCAACCTTATATACCCAGGTGTCATTCTCCGCAGAGGGATAACCATTATTTCTAAGTCTTTGTTGAATTTCAGTCCCTGCAATTTTAGAAGACAGAAAACATTACTAATTCCCAAGGATTTTTTTACACTGACCTCCAAATGAAATAGAAGATTAAATCTAATATGCTTTGTTGGAGTGCCAGGGTGCTCCAAGAAGCAACATATGCAAACATTTTCTCCTTACCTGGAGCTCTTTTCCCTGTAAGTTCCTTAAATGCTAACATCGAACTCGTATATAAAGCCCAGCTGAGTTGCATAACCTGTCACATGTGATCTGTCTGCAAAGCTTAGGTGTTGGCAGAGGCTGCAAGTGTCTTGCCTGGGGCTAGGTATGTCTGCAATATTAGAAAGCTCTCTGGGAATGTCTGAAGCTCATTAAGAAAGCAAAGCAACAGCTGACCTCTTTAAGAACAAAAAGGCCTAAGCCTGTTTTATAGATAGCACTGGACTTAAAAAAAGAGGTCATTACAGCATTTTGTATCATGGACTGACAATGCAAATAGGATTGGATTGCTTTTATGTGACTTTGAGTATACGTTTATATCTATAGCACAACCTGTGTAGGAAGCTTAATTCAGCCATGACCCAAGTTGAAAGGATGTGTTAATAATATAACAGAGTTATTTGGAGGCACATTTAAAAATAAGCTCTTTCTTTTCTGGGAGCAATCTCCTTTACCTGGTATTATGCATGTTCTTGCCTCCCTTTTCAACTGCTGAAGCTTTACCTCTAAAAAGTACCTAATCTAATATTTATTTTTACTATCAGTACTACTTTCTGTTAACTGCGATTCCTTTGCAGTGAGGTTGGACTCAGTTCAGCCCCTGGGGTGGTAAAATCTGATCTACAGAATGAATTTCTCTTTCTTTAAGAAGCTTCCATTGATAGACTGTAATGAGAAAACTCTTCTTTCTCACTATCAATTTATGCAACATTGGGTAAGGATAGCAAGGCACAATTCAGCTCCAGTTACAGTCACACTTCTAAACATGCAGGGTAAATCTTCAGGAGATGTCAACCATCACAGCAACACTGTGCTCTGCGAGACCACGTCAGCACTCATCAGAAGTGCTCGGCAGAACAGTGCTGATTTACACCCCTCCAGGCTCTTTACTGTGGCATTCTGAAGCTCTAGGAGTAATGTTCCTGCCGTAAACCAGCAGAAAAATGAAAGGTTTCTACTTGGAGAAATATTCTACATTAGGCATTCCGCAGTGATATCAGTTATCAAGAATTATCATAACTCATTTACTTTACAGCAGGTGCTTAATTAATGTTATAGAAGGGAGTGATGCTACTTTATTCTGAGGCTCTGGCCTGCAGGTAGATTTCACCTTTCTCTTTGCCACGCCACATTTATACTGTATGAACTCTGTTAGCATCAGTGAAGTTATGTCTCATCCTCTGAAAAGCTAAGGTAAGCTGCACTAGTTCTATAGCA
This sequence comes from Gallus gallus, assembly GCF_016699485.2. Classification (NCBI taxonomy): domain Eukaryota; kingdom Metazoa; phylum Chordata; class Aves; order Galliformes; family Phasianidae; genus Gallus; species Gallus gallus. The sequence continues at coordinate 91,248,092 of NC_052534.1, read as the reverse complement.
TAAATCTAAATATCAAGCAGGACGTTGGGAAATTGCCAATCTGGGCCTTTTAAAATACACACTTGAACAGTAGTCCTGTGCTAAATCTGAACTGTTGCATATCTCAGCTGTAGGAAACATTGCATTAATGACAAACAATCAACATAAAATGGGGAGCTCGCTGAAGTTCATGGAAAGACTTCTTCCTGATTCGGGTTCACATTATCATAACAGGAGACACCACTGAAACAAGGTGCATCAGTGAATGTAAGTCACTGTGTCTGTACAAACAAGTTTGAGATTAAAATCTACACTGGAAAAAGGCAAAGCCTTTTCTTCTTGCTTCTGTTTCTCACAGTATGCCAAATGTTATCCTTTCTGTACAAGAAAAGAACCCAGGATTGCTGCCCAGAGTAGGTTCTAAAGCCTCAGGGTCTGCACTTGTATGGAAATGTAAGGAATGCAAATTTTTTCCTTTAAATTTCCCACCTTGCTCATATTCAAAGCAGTATCACAATTTCAGTAGAGCTCAAAATGCATTACTAATCACATTTGTACCTGTGTGTGTGATTTGTTCAGTTCAGAGAATGGCAGTGGAGGGGAGGGCTTCCTGGGGCACAGTGTTCAGACAGGAAGAACCTCCCATCCAGCATCTCTGCTGAAAATAAAAGGAAAGGGAAACGGGATGCCTTGAATGCCACAGATCTTTTACAAGTTATTTCTTGGCTGTGCTCAACACAGTTAAACAGAAGAATGTTTTCTGTAATTGAAGGTGTTACCAAAATCTGTATGACTTTCCCAAGGTCTCTAAAAGAACCACATGCCTGGCTTCTACGTTATTTCAGCTCTGTGAACAAACAGAAGTCTTGCTTCAGTTCCTTTGGAAGTTCACATCCCAGAAAGGAACCATGATTGCCACATCAGCCAGAAGTTCTGCAGACCTGCACATCTCAGCCACAGTCACTTCTAGGTTGGGCTGAGAGAGCAAGACAACCCCAGGCAGCACATGGCTCTCGTTACAAGAGAGATTTGCTCTCTTGGCAAATACATGAGGATCCTGCTAGCAGAGCAGACTGCTCACTTCGTTCATCTACTGGCACCTTTGCTGCTTGACAGACAGTTTTCTAATAGGCAACAAGCAGGCAAAACGCAAATTACATGCTGACATCCTCCCTTCCCTCCCCATCCCAGAATTAAAGGTGAGGAATTCTTTGATCCAACCCATCCGTATCTACAACCTTGTGTTTTATTTCCATTAAGAGGAGAAATCGGTGATGAAATTAAATGTTTCTTGCTGTAAATCCATGAATTCAGGATGAGCATGTGCTGCTTTCCTAAATGCAGTAGGAGTCAACCAAGGCGAATAACTTATTTGGACATACTTGGAGATTGGAAGGAACCTCAAATGCCAACTAGTTCCAACCCCCCTAGTGTGGGTAGGGACTTCTTCCACTAGATCAGGTTGCCTGTGCCATCCAGCCTGTGCCAGTGCCTCACCACATCTTTAGCCTTCCTGAAGCAGAGGGAAAGAGGAGCAATGCAAGCTGGTAGTGTTCAAGAGACAGAGCACAGGAACAGCAGATGGCAAGAGAAGCATCTTTCACCCACAGAGCTGCAGCCACACACAGCTGCTCTGCAAAGTATGTTGAGTTGGGTTCACATGCATAAAGACCCATCGGTTGAGTCTGCAGCTGCCAGCAAACCCCAAGGCTAATATGTGGAGTAAAAATGCAAACCAGAGAGAAAGGGGAAGAAGAGAAAAACTAAAAATAGGGAAAAGTGAAATCTACTCATTGGCCATTGGGAAGAGAAGTGACAGGGGACCCAAGCAAGCAGCTTTCCCAGGGCCCCTCTCCAGTGCTACAGATCCCCCCATAACACTCTCCTAAAGAAGTGACACAGGTTTAAGTGGGACCTGCTCAAACTCCTGCTGGTGCTTTTTGCTCATGATGCTGCTATTGCTGAGTGCTATGTGCTGTTGAGGCTGGTGCTGCATCCTCACCTATCGCTACACTCTCTGAAGGCAAATTATTAGGCCCCCAGACAATGGCAATAAAAGGGGGCAAAGACATGTTGATGGCAGCAGTCACCTCCCACAAGAACCCACCACTGCCATTTTGAAAGCAATTCAGACATTTAACTGAAGAACTACGTTCCAAAATTCATCATCCTTACATAGGCCTGGATGGAGGAATACGGTCAGGATTCTGAACTCACAGATGGCTTCCACTTCACCTCTATGTATGGGATGGGAGTAAATACAAAATACCGTCTCTGTGTGCAAATGAATTACATGAAGAAAACAACTCAATAAAGTTGCCTCTATACACAACCATATGACTATTTGGTTTTTTTTTTTTTTTGGTTTTTTTTTTTTTTACTTAAGCAGATATTAGATCTGAGAGTACTTCCTCACAAATCATTCTAGGTGTTATTTAAAAATTAAAGCTAAACTCAAAGGAATTTTGCCTGAGACAAATGTAACTTAAAAACACCCCAGCTCTTCGATGGTAACAGGATTAGGCCCCACGAGCTCATCGAAGAAGGCCGTGGTCCTGCCCCAAAGTGCTTACAATCCATTTAGAAACAAGTGGGTGCCAACAGATGGAGGAGCACTGGGAAACAAAGAAAATATAGTGCTTGGCATGCGTGGCAGTGTTCTCAGCTCACTCTCAGTCAGACTGTTTCCACATTTTTGTGGGCGTTGCAGCAAAGCACGGTGTTAAGGAGGGATCTGAAGGTGGTTAATGAATTTTAAGATGATGAGACAGGCAAGGAACAGGAACAATGTTAGCCACAGTGTTGCACTACACTGTACTATCTTTGTGGAGCACAAAATGAGGGAGCTGTATTGGAATATGTTGCTGGTGGAAGTAGGAAATGCTGTCAATAAAAGAGGAGCGGAATACTATGTGGATGAACTGAGGCACAGATCACAACTGTAAATTGTTCAGTCCTTAAAGTCATCTAAGGTTATGGATAGACAGTAGCAAGAGAATGTGCTGCTGAGGCTTATGGAGTTACCAATGGAACAGCATAAACTACTCATTTACTTCATGCTGTGTATCGACTAGTTCACTTCCCACAGCTCCACTGCCAAGCAGTTACTTCTGTATTTGCGGCCTGCCTACCCACATTGCTTTGATGACATTGAAGGACAGAATAATAGCAACAGACAAAAATTTACCAGCAAAGATCCCCCACATAATAGCAGAAAATCAGGCTAATTTCTGCTATGGAGAAAGGAGAACTTCTGCCGTGAAAGAAAATTGTTGGAAATTACTGCAGACTGTACCTGTTAGAAATTGCATACAAAGAAGAGAAAAAGAAAAGAAAGGAGAAGAATTGTCTCGAAAGACTTCCAAGAGACGTTACTGGGATGCCACTGTGGAAACAGGAAAAGTGACGCTGGAACTTTTTCTTTTTTAAGTATTTCCAAGTAAAGATAGGTTAGCATTGCTGTCACTGGCAGTAGCACAGACAGAGCACAAACACATAAACCCTCTGGCATGCGTTTGTGGGCTGGATTCCTCTCTGCTAACTTAGACCTGTATAGCACAGATGCCTGTCTCTGAACTAGCTGCTCTGAACAGCCACTTCAATTTACCTATTTGACATATTGATGTTGTAAATGAAAAGAAGTGATGATGGATAATACAGTGAGATGATGTAGCAAGCTCAGATGTAGACATCAACAGTGTAAATGCAGGCACATGGATTGCTCTCCTTTGATTAAAACAGGAGAGTTCAAAGTAAACCTGGTACGAAGAAGGGCAGCATATTACCTGAAGAACTTATACAAGATTATCTTGTTCAACCTTGCAAAAGGAAGGCTGGGAGGCATTCGATTACTTCCTACAAATACAAAGGGAACAAATAGCAGAGAAAGCGGAATGCTGCTGAGGCCAAAGGCTAATACAGCGCTAACAAACAAATACAGCCATGAGGAGATTAAGTATAGAAAGACGGCGGCTTCTGGTGAAGGATGGGTTTCTGAAACTTTACAAGAAAGAAAGCAGATAAAATAGTTTTAACACATAATTTGGCTATTCTTCTGTACCGCAAGACCTTATGGTATAACATGGAAAGCTCATGTACTGTAACAAAGCAGGTGCATAAATCTGTAGTAGTTACCTGATTCATTATTAGCTGTGTTAAATCACAGACACTGGGGACCATATGACAAAAGCAGATTCTTTGGAACACTGCTACTCCTATTGCAGTGCCTAGCAGCAAAGAGCTGACAGTTTTATGGCACTGTAAAAGCATTCAGAAAAATTACTCTTAGATTCATAATAATACAAGACGTAGTAACAAAATGACTCATCCTCATTCTTCTTTATATTACACTGAACTTCTGCAGCACAGCATTCAATTGAAATAGTCCAGGCAGGGTTACATGCACACTGTAGTTAGCTGCCTTCCTACAGAGTTTTCCTCAGGGCACAAGAGCTCTGCACTCCCAGGTGTAGGAAGTCAGGAAAGGAAAGCAAGAGACAGGCATGGCTGAATGGGGATCTGCTGGTCAAACTGGAGAGTAAGAAGAAAAATGGAAACAGGGACAGGTAACCTGGGAGGAGTATAGGGATGCTGCTAGGCTGTGTAAAGGTGGAGTCAGGAAGGTCAAGGCCCAGCTGGAACTGAACTTGGCAAGAGGCGCAAAGAAAGGCCAGATTGGATGGGGCCCTGGGCAACCTGATCTAGTGGGTGGCAGCCCTGCTCAGGGCGGCAGGGTGGAGCTGGATGATCTTTTAAGGTTCCTTTCAACCTAAGCCATTCTATGATTCTATTATTCTGTGATTCAAAAGAAAGTAGCAGCAGTACAAGAATAAGCCTGTGTCTGATAAAGCCTATGTCTATATTGGCTTTGGTAGAATGACTAGAAAGTACTGTCATCAGGCTCACATGCTGGCAAGGCAGCAAGGGTTTCTGAGGAGTATGCACTGTACATGTAGAGCATATTGTTCAGAGAGAGCTGTGCTACAATCCTTAGTATCTTGAGAATCCAAATTCTTCTCCTATGCCATTTCTGAGCTTCATATCAGTCATGCAGATCAATTCACCTGCTTTGGATTGTTTTTTCCTGCTGCTCCTGCTGAATACTGAACCACAAGGACTCATCCCAAAGGGCTATTTCAACATATCGGATGGGATAAGGTGATCCATTAAAGGGTCCTCAAAGCCTAGGATCACCAAATGCTTCCTCTCTTAGATACCGAGCAGAGACATTGCTGTCCTTGCACTGTACTTTTTATCTTAGTTCCCAGCTAGTGGATCTCAGCATCTCAGCTCCACTGTCCCTCACTCACAGGAGGTCTTCAAACACTGAGGTTCATGGAATATCCCACTACACGTAGAAAAGTCAATTAATGAGAAGGACTGAATTTAAAGGCCTGCAGGAAGAGATATACAATGTGACACAAAGAACAAGTACAGCATCTTTGGGGCTCCCACCTCCCAAGCCCCATTAGACAGCCACTGCCCGCCAGAACGTGGGAGGTTCTGTACAATATTTGAGTGAATAAATGTATTGCCTGTTTTTCTGTAGCTAACATGTACAGTAGTACAGAAATATTTACTCATTTTACAACTGAAGATCAAAAGAACTTAACCAAAATGAAAAAAAAAAAAATACCAGAAAACCTCAAACCAATAAAATAAGCAAAAGGCGGAGAGAAGACTTGGGATCTTGCAGCTCTGAAGTCCTTAATGGAAATCAGCACATTTCAAAAAGGTGCTGCAGTGCTCACAGCACTGGCAGCTCTGATATTTGGTTCTACCGTAACCATTCGTACAGCTTTGCAGAAATCAGAGGTTGGACTGCAACAGAAAACTGAACTAGCAGATAGGGGCAAGGTGAGGAGTGAGGGTAGAAGCTTGTCCACCTCTGCTGTGCAAGTGATATTACAGCACAAGCACTTCCCTGCTGTGTTTTCTGCTTTTCCACTCCTTAAAACCCATAGCAGAATAATGGCTATCTTTTTTAAACAAGAGCACTTTGGCTTGCTGCTTTTAAGTTACCAGAGATGCTGGGCTGTTTTCACTGGACTGGGAACTACACGGGTGTTGAGATTTGTCTACATCCATTATTTTGGGGAGGTTCTTATCTGGCAAGAAGTCAACCAACTTCCAGGGGGAGGTCCTGGAGGTCCCAGTTAACCCTGGAATGAGAGCTGTAATGCACTGTCTTGCAACAGTCCCACTATTCAGAGCGTGTGCAAATACTTCAGCAAGGTAGTGTAATGGAGGCACATACAGTGCAATGCTGACAGTTTGTGAAGAAGATGGGTGTATTCATATGCTGTAATGCCATTCCTCAACGTCCGTCTCAATGCTGATCTGGATAGGGAAACTTAAGGCAGACCTATGGATCTATCTGGCAGCACTCACAAGACATTTCATTACTCAAGAGCACATTTAGAAACAAGGCATCAGGCTCTTTCCTGTGAAGTGCCTGAAACGCCCACTTAGAAAAGATGGTGCAAAGAGGGGGGAGCTTGTTAAGGAATAAGGCATGTCCCCTCACTCTGCTCTCCTTCCCAAAGTCCACTAGACTCCATCTACCTCAGGACACCCACCACATACTGGCTCGTGTGCCAGGCTGAACAGGTGCTCCTGGCTAGTCAACGCTCAGTGGGTGTTCGTCACTGTGAGAAACAGTATGAGAAAATTTGTTACAATCTGTGATGAGAACTCTTCATGTTGTGTCCTTTGTTCTCTCTGTGGCTGATGCAATAGAAAGCTCGACTGTCAGATTGCATGGTCTCACAGACTTCCCTCACTTCATCTGCAGAGGGTCTCAGATTGTGAGTGGCTCCATCACATAGTGTTCCAGATCTCTAATGCAGCTTGATACACAGCAAACAGCTATACTGACCTGCCAGGTTGTTACTTATCCAACACATGTATACACACAGCCTAAAGCCTTTGGAATTTGAACCATTTGTAAGAAACTGGACAGATCATTCCTACCAGTCCTATGCTGCTGCTGAGACCTTTTCTCATCAGTAAATCCGTGCATATGAGCAGATGCATGTGCAGCTACAGAGCAGGGCTCTTTTTTCCTCCTCCTCTACATCCCACACTGACATCCTATTACACATATGTCGAGTTTTCAAAGTGAATCACACAAATGAGAAATCTTAAGAAATAGCCTTCTGGCATGTAATTTCAGAAATGCAGGTATTTGGGTGAGATCTTCTGTGATGCCTGCAAATGGAGGCTTGTGAAGAACCATGATATTTTACGTATGAGAAAGATCCTAATATGCAATAAGTCCTGTACTTAGTCTATACACTGCCATCTGTAACTTGCTTTTCTGTAGCCAGGGACACTTTTAATTCATATCAGAGCAGCACCCCAATATGAAAAAATATCTGCAGTAAGGATGTTTGGGGTACTAGGACTCTTGAATGGAAAAGGTTTTGTTCCAGGATAATATGGATACACTCAAATCATGACCATAATTTTAGTTCTGCTTCTAAAGCACTGATTTACAACAGAAGTACACAACTCCAGTCAACCATTACACTGGTACTTCTCTGCTCTTTTCAAACACTATTTTCAGATACCCAAAATGTGTGGGTTATTGTATTCCATATGGTTTTATAAATTGAGTCATAAATCCCAAGAAGACAGTTTGTAAGGGTTTTGTTGTTGTTGCTGTTGTTTTTCTTCACTCAAACTTCAAAGCACCTGACCTACCTGCTAAAACCTGATGAATATCCTTCTGAAAGTCATGTTCTATCACAGTAACAGTGAAGCTTGAGCTATTCTAAAATGCAGAACTGTATAGAAATTTACCATTACTGCGTAAAGAAATGCATCAGAACATCAAAAAGTTCTAAATCACACATGCCCATCCCACTAGTTTTATGATTTTCTTGCCCTCTTTTTCAAATGTTTTAACAAAAAAGTAATTAAAAAAAGACATTTTGTTACTTACATACATTAGCTACATGATATATTTCATACGCAGCCCAAGACAATTCTTCTTTACTCAGTGTGGCCCAGGCAATCTAAAAGGTTGGACATGCATAGAGCCATGTATCTAAACTATTTGTCTAAAGTTTTCCTTAGTGGTCTGATAGGAATGTTCTTCACATTTGGTAGTAATGGATCTCTAGATCTGTATCACTCATATAGTTTCTAATTTGGAAAATGTAAATACTTTGATCCGTTCTGGTAGATATAAAAGCCTGGATGCTGTATATTTTCATGCTGCATGTTTCCAGTGCAACATGCTAATGAATTAGCCCATGTAAAATAAAAAAGGGCCGTAAATTGTCCTGTAAAACTTAAAAATGCAATATAGTAAGATAAAAATTACCGTAGCCCTCCAAGAATAACAGAAAATGCTTCAGAGTTATAAGTTAAATTACATGGATTTCATGGAAACTTTCTGAGTTGAATTTAAGTTCTTATGCACTTTCTGACAAATACCCTTGTTTTGTTTCCTTGTAATTGCCTTCACATTGCCAATTACATACAGTTTCCATCCATGACTATCTGTATTCCTATTTAAATGCTCTAATCCCTTAATAGGACTTCTATTATTTCTGGAATGGCATTGTGCCAGCACAGTTGTGGCTACTTAGCATGATCAGTAACCTATTTTTAGGCATAATCCTGAGTAAAGGTACATTTCTTGTGTTGTGAACTCTCTAGGTGAACACTGGAAGATTCTTTCATCAGCATCAGTAGAGTGTAAAACAATCTATGCAGGAGGTAAAGCATGAAAAAATCATTAATCAAAGGAGCAGCATTTCTATAATGTTTATTTTTTCATTATGCAGTCTTTATTCTGATTAAGTGTTGTGGCTGTCAGCCTGTGAGGCCAAACAGAAATGATTAAAACAGAATTTAAATTACCTAGAGGTGGAAAGCAAAACAAGAGGGGAACAGTAGTGAACACTTGTATTTAAACATGACGCAATGGACTTAGGACTGACTGCTCTCTTCAGATTGTATCTCCCATGACACAATGCTAAGGATCACTAGGACCAGACACTATTCACCTAACAGCTCTAAAGTAAGTGAAGGATGAAATAACACAACTGCTAGCCTAGCTGCAGTGTGTAACCTCTGGGAATTGTGTCAGTATCGGAGGCCTGCATGGTGGTAAAATGGATTTTAACAAAGGGATCCAAAGGTGATCTGAGGAACTACAGGCACAGCACTGCCAATGGGTCCAGGGAAAGGTTTTCCCCTTTGTGGTCCTATATGGAACCAGAAGTTGGACATGATGACCTTTGTGGGTCCCTTCCAACTCATGATTCCATGGTTCTGTGAGACCAGCACACCTGATGTCTTTGTTCAGTAGTAACCACTGCAAGGAAAAGAATAAGCAGACACATAAGAAAACATACTGGGCAAGAGTTCATAAAACTTCAGCAGAGGGAAGATATATTTCACAAGCCCAATGCCTTTATAATAAGTGGTTAAGCTGCGTACTAAGCTGGATTTTTTTAAATTGAAAAAAGCAATTAAAAAAACCCAACAACTTGTAAAAGGAGGTCACATGGGCTAAGAAGATCCTCATTTGTATGAAAAAGCAATTAAAAGACACAAAAGCAAAAGCAGGAATGCAAGAGTCCCACTGGAAGGAAATCACCAATGCAATCCTATGGGACTTCATGCCAAGATCTGTGCTGCTCAGCAAAGTCCTGAGTGACCTGAAAAAAGGTGATGAATAATGGGAGAACAAAGACTGCTGATTTCACTACGTTTATTACAGTGACTACAACTGAAAGCTGACTGTGCAGATCTGCAGAAGCACAGCTTGATCATGAACAACTTGTGACAAAATGGCAGACAAAATTCTACGTAAGGCATAGCAAAGCTTTGCACACAGCTACGTAGGCTAATTAAGAACATTAGGAAATGAGATAGCATTTCTATGAAAATGCCAGCTCAGTAAGGGGTCAAGAAAGCAACCAATTCATTTGAAAAGGGCTGCAGAACAAATAAAACAACAGTTCAAATGAGAATGGTGAATCTGTGTTTTTAATAACATGCACCAACCACTAGATCAGACTGTTCAGGACTCTACCCAACACCTCCAGGGATGGGGCATCCACAACTTCCCTGGGCAATGTGAGCCAGAGCCGCAACATCCTCTAAGAGGTGCTCTGAGATTACCCCTCTTCTAGTTTAAAGACATTCCTCCTTGTCCTATCACTATCAGACAATGTAAAGTCATTCTCTCTCCTGCTTATAAGCTCTCCTCAGGTACTGGAAGGCCATAATAAGATCTCCCAGAGTCTTCCCTTCTCCAAGCCGAACAAAACCAGTTCCCTCAACTTTTCTTCAGAGGAGAAGTGCTCCAGCCCTCTGATCATCTTTGTGGTCCCCCAACAGCTCCGCACATTTTTTGTACAACATCCTCATATTCTTTCCAAGCCACCCATTCCTGCTTCCACTGCCTGTACTTTTCCTTCTTTTCCCTCAATTTAACCAGCAGGTCCTTGCTCAGCCATGCCAGTTTTCTGCCTCCTGTCCTTGATTTCTTATGCTGGGGGATGGAGAGCTCTTGTGCTCTCAGAAAGGTGTCCTTAAAGATCTGACAGCTCTGTTTCATTCTGATGTCCCCAGGGACAATCTCCCCAGGGATCTCATGCAGTAATTCCTTATACGGCTGGAAGTTCACTCTCCTGAACTTCAAGGTCCTGACTCTGCTTTTTGCCAGGCCCATATTCTTCACGATCACAGACTCAATCAGAGCATGGTCACTGCAACCCAGGCTGCCTCCAATCTTAACCTCTTTAACAATCTCCTCTGCACTGATGAGCACAGGGTCTAGTAACACTTCACCTCTGCTTGGTCTGTCCAATACCAGGACCGGGAATTTATCCTCAGCTTTTATACAAAAGTCCTTTGCTAGAAGGGACTGCTTTTTACACTGGCCTATAAAAAGCGTCCAATTTATACTGTTCTGCAGAATCCTCCTGTGCTTGGTTTCCTACTGTTTGAAGCACGGATCTTGGATCTTAGTGCCCTGTGTTTTTTGTGAGCATTAAAAGCTCAGTGGAAGCTTACATACTCATGGTGTAGTACTTACGAAAAATGTATCACAATAAAAAAGCAAAGCAAACAAGAGAGGATGCTTTAATTTCAGATAGACAGCTGTAAAATTGCTTAGTAGAGATAGTTAGAATTTTTTGTTTGTATTTCCTTCCAATTGCAATACAGAGTTGAATGGCTATGGACTAATACAGCCATCTGTCTTGTGGGTGCCTGGAGGAATCTTTTACACCAAAGCAACACTGACAGTTATACAGTAATATCCTGCTGCACAACGCTCTTGAACTCAGAGTTGGAATGCAGTTATTTCCACCGTGTGAGGGCACTGCACAGAACAGAATGCTCAGCTGCAATGACTCTTGCTCACTCACAAGTACACGCTGCCAGACTGGGAATGAAAGTAAATATTCCTGCAGGGCATAATGGATGGCAATGCAAGCACACGATCTCATGCACTGAGATAACATCCAGGTCCAGAGATTCAGACTTAATACTAGAGAAGAGAAGGAACAGAAACTTTGTGTAGAATGCCTTTATTGGGTGGGTTTTCAGATGACTTATCCTGTATATTCACAAAGAATAACAACAACAAATTGAGGGACTCAAAAAAAGAAGGTAACAAGGACTTTGTGGCTTCAAACAGAAAAATTCCTATTCAAAAGCCTGCAGTACAAAGCATCAATAATTTGTGGCTAACTAAATCCGATGATTTGGATCAGCCTTGGACAACTGGCTCTGCATTAAGGTTGACAAAAGACCCTTAGTTGTAATTCAAAAGACTATCCTCTTAGAGATACTTGCTCAATGCCATCTCAACTTTGTGACTTTCACCTCCCAAGTTTCTCACCACTCCCATCTGAAAGTACAAGTCTTAGGTAGTTCACAAGAATGTTGCTAAATAGAGCAAAACAGATCTGGGATTCACTACCTACAGGGGAAATACCAGACTCACACATGCATAGCTCCATTTCTGCTTCCGTTCCATTAACCTCACCTTGGTAAGTCATTGTTTCCAGCTGCTTTCCAGGACCTGGCTACGCTCAGATTTTCATCATACAGCACATGCCAAGTAGTTTGAGACTGCTTTTCACTCTGCAGAACGGGGCTGAGCTACCTTACACATCCAGCAGAGAAGCCTTGCAAATTACTGAGCAATTGGACTGGACACCTAGAAACACAGTAGTCAGCTAAACGTTTGTGTCCCAGGTGCTCTGACAGGGACACTTGAAATATTCTTGGCTTGGCATTTAACTTTGATAGCTTTTGCTTATGCATGAGGGAACTGGATTGAAAGAATGGATGTTTCCAGGGCATTTTGACAGAAACACTGCTTTTTTTTTTTTCCCTCCTAAAAAGTGTAGGGGAGAGTTAAAGGACCTTTTGGAACCCTAAAAGCCAAATGCTGTGGTAGCACAGAGTCAGAATTTGGGAGCAGAAGGCTCCACCTGCTTGTATGTGAGGGGTTTCTACAGTCACAGGTCAGATTCTGGTTGGGGCAATCAGATTTTACTCAAATAAATCTGTAGAGGTGCATTCAGCAGCTTGATTCACATAATTAAAGGAAACCAATGTATTGCTCTGAATGTCTCTTTTCTTTGGCTGCTTTTCATTGTTGTTTTTCTTTTTTCCAGTTTCTGTTACAAAACATTTCAGTTCTCTCTTCTGCATTCTGACTGCAGGCTCCTGCAGCTGGTGTAGGAGTGGTACTTCTAGTTAGAAGTTGTTTTAAAATCCTTTTCCTTTCACGCTTAGTTCCTACGCTAATTGGATGTACTGTGACTTTGCTGGTTGCTGCACTGTTATCCTGTTATTACTCCTTTGTGTCTCCGTTGTGCAGCTTTGGGGCCAGGCTGTGATATAGCCTTGACTAAAGGGAGCTGTGAGAGTGATGAACCACTGCACACAAGTGGGAATCCCATAGGCAGCTTGGTCTCATAAAGATCCTCCTGAGAATCTGCTCCTGCTTACTTCTGGACTGTGACAGCTCTAGGCAGAGTAAATGGGGCTTCTCTATAACATTTCTAGCTCCAGCAGAAAATGTTAGCACAGCTTGCTTTTTGGTTCTTCATACCACCTGCCTCTCCTCTGCAGCTTGGCACTCCATGAGCAGCAGAAGTTGGGAGACTAAGCCGAAGTTAGATGAATATCTCTGACAAATCCTCACGCTTGTATCCAACAGTGGATTAGGGTGCAGATGTTTAGGTAGTTAATGCTAATACTGAGAGTTAATAGGTCAGTGCTATAACCCTGGAAATCTGCTTACAGAGCTGCTTATGTAAAAATTGCATAAAATCTGCACACCCCACTAGAAAACTGTTAGTGCAACTTCCTACACAAATTTCTAAGTCTCAAAACTATTTTTCATCAGTAGTTAATGTGCTTATTGCAAGGATCTTTCTTTGGGAACCAGCTGGAAGAAATGCAACACAACTGATAATACACACATTAGGCGCCACCATGAGACTGTCTGGTTGATAGAATCATAGAATCATAGAATCACCAAGGTTGGAAAAGACCCACAGGATCATCGAGTCTAACCATTCACCCTTCACCAATGGTTCTCGCTAAACCATGTCCCTCAACACAACATCCAAATGCTCTTTGAACACCACCAGGCTCGGTGACTCCACCACCACTCTGGGCAGCCCATTCCAGTGCCTGACCACCCTTTCAGAGAAGTAGTAACACAGAGAATATTGGAAACGTGGTGACAAAACTCAAACTATAGATCACATTTTGCAGGAAAAGAAACAACTGTGAATTTTCCTTTGATGTTTTTTTTTAAAAAGAGAATCTTTCAGAATAAACATTCTTAACTAACACAAACGATTCCCTGCAGAGCAACACATTCAAAATAAATATGTAAGACAAAGTTGAAAGGCTATTTACTGTGACTGCTTTTCAGTTTTTCTGCTTCCCCATAAACACACTTTAATAACAAACAGTTTTATGGCTTTTTTGTTTTGTTTTGTTTTGTTTTTTTGTGTGTCTTTTGTTTGGCCTCTATCCTTATCTAAAACAAATAATGCTTGTTCTTGCAGAAAACTGACAAAGTACAGTCATTATTAGACTTTGTGCTATTTAGGTTCCTGTGAAGTTACCTAGTGCCATGTGGCTTTCTGATCAAGGGGGAAAAAATGCATAAAAGACAATAAAGTGCAGATTAAATACATTAAAAATCATCTAGATGATCTCAGCACTCAATTTTCAAAAAGAAGGTAGAAGCAGGGAATCATTATGTTGTTTCTCTTTGGATCCCATAAAGAGTAGGACTAGATTCAGTAGCATTCAGCATTTTTATTAATGAACTATAAGAAAATGTATAATCATCGCTGTAAAGATTTGCAGATGACACCAGGGTTAGCAGACAGCAGTTATTAATGAAAGCAGTACAGGCATGTGAAACAATCCATCATTTACTGACCCAGATACAGTACAAGAACATTAATGTTAATACTGTCAAACAAAAGCTCAGACACGGAAGAACAAGAAGGACAGAACCGGGGACTATATGCTGGAAAGCTATAAATGTCAAGATTAACTACAGGTAATTGTATTGCATGTAATTCAACATGGCGTCTCTATACAGTTCTATGGCAAAAAGTAGCTATAAGCAATGGTGTGTGTATGAAAGTGCTGAGATTTTAAATGAAGTTTGTGTGCAGTCCGTGCACTCCTGTTCTCCAAAGGTGTAACAAAAATAAACATTGACAGAAGATAGAAGAGAGCCATAAAAACAGTTTGAAGACTGTAGAAAATGACTTAAAGCAAACAATTTAGAGAGAGTTCTTAGGATACCAAGTGGGAGGGTGCATTGCAGCTTGATTACGGTGTTCAAATGCTTTCACAGACAGAAAATATTGGCTAGTGAGGGATTTCTATAATCTCGTGAAGAAAAGCATACCAAGAACTAATGGTTTAAAGTTAAATCTAGTCAAACTGAAATAAAAAATAATGCAAGTTTCTAACAGTGAGAGTGACTGAGTACTGGAATAAATGACCAGAGAAGGGGATCAGTCCTCATTTCTTGATGTCTTTAAATCAAGCTTGTCTGTCTCAGAAGAAGACTTCAGAAAAAAACCCCAAGCCAACAAATTGTGCTTCTGTCAGTTTCAAGTTACTGGTCTTCACCCTGAAGTACAAGGAAAATTTATGACCTGATATTTAGATGGGGCTATAGAGGATAATCTCCTGTCCTTTCCAGTCTTAACCTTCATGAATCTATCAATTTACTGAGTGAGTATGGAGAAAAAAAAACTTGAGTGACTTTTGCCATCTGTAGAACAATGTGATTCACAGCAGATTGCAAATCACCCAGTAATAAGTATATGTCAGAAACTATCAAGATGAATATATCCTTGCATTGCCTTCTAATTTAAAAGTTCAGAGTTATTTAATATTTTACAGATTAATTTTATACTGGGTAATTGAATTAATGTGAAAGGGTTAAGCAGACAGGCTAATGAAACACTGTGCCATGTACTTAGCTTAATGCGGTTGGAAAAATCAATGTACTTTGGTCTGTCAGTTAGCAATGAGAGATTTAATTGAATAACATGTCAAGTATTTTAACTGTTTATCAATGTAAATAGAATCCAGCACTATAGTAATGGTAATAGGCAAAGATGCTTTCCCTGAATTTAAATCAGATTTGAACATGACCTTCATTTTAAGCCCCTAACATTCCGGATTCAGATCAAACTAGCTATCATTACATCTACAGAGCTTGGTGACTGTGAATCAACTCTACTTCTGTGAATCAACTCTATATTCACCATTGGTTCTGTGAATCAACTCTATATTCACCATTGGTTCACTCTCTAAAACATAGGCAACGAGTAATCAGTTTGCTATAATTAGCCACGGTTATTTCATTGTGCATAAAAGCATAAAAGTTCACTTCCACTTTACTGTTGTTACTGGGAGGAGAACTAAATTACACGCCAATCTTTTACTGAGCCTGCATGGTAAGTGGTGAAGGCCACCTTGTGCATAAGTACATAAAGGGAAAAAGGGAATGAGAGGAAAAGCAGAATCCTCTCCTCAGCACGTTCGAAGCGCAGCTGTATGTAACTCCTTACTCTTCTCCCTTTTACCATTCCTGGGCACTGGCTTCCGTGCAGAAGCAGCAAGAAAGGGAGATATGGCTCTGTCCAGGTTGAAGGAGCTTGTCACTACCAGACCAGCACCTTGAGTGGTGATGCTTTGGTAATGCAATGTGTACCTTCCTGTTTTTTTTTTTTTCAGCTGCAACAAATGCATTTGTTCAATAAGATCCAGATGTCTGCAATGCAGATGTTTCCATCTGACCTACCTGTTTATGCTCTCATAGCAGTCAATCTGAAGACATAAATTAGTACTCTTTGTACCACTGTCATCATCCTAAAATAGATATCTAGAAACAATCAGATATACAGGGCTGCACAGGGATCTATTTCATCTGAGCAATTATAAAGGTTCTCAGATGGTAATATTGACACTGCTGATATCAGAAGTTAAGAGAAATGAATCCTGCCTCCAAACTTTCCTTAGCAAGCTACAGATGGATACTGCCCTAAAAGTAGAGGGTACTTTGTACCATTTTTAGCAGACAGACCATGTGTGCCATAGAGAATTATTATACCATTTTAACCTTGCTTACAAAATCTTCTAGCACTTTCTTGATAACACTTCAGCCTGTTACATTACCCTAACACACTGCCACCTCAAATGTAATAGAGACTCATTGTGCTGGGTGCTTTACAAACTCACAATCATAGAATCATATCATAGAATCATAGAATGGCCTGGGTTGAAAAGGACCACAATGATCATCGAGTTTCAACCCCCCTGCTATGTGCAGGGCTGCCAACCACCAGACCAGGCTGCCCAAAGCCACATCCAGCCTGGCCTTGAATGCCTCCAGGGATGGGGCATCCACAACCTCCTTGGGCAACCTGTTCCAGTGCGTATCCACCCTCTGTGTGAAAAACTTCCTCCTAATATCTAACCTAAACCTCCCCTGTCTCAGTTTAAAACCATTCCTCCTTGTCCTATCACTACCCACCTTCGTAAACAGCTGTTCCTCCTTCTGTTTATATGCTCCCTTCAAGTTCTGGAAGGCCACAGTGAGGTCTCCCCGGAGCCTTCTCTTCTCCAAGCTAAACAATCCCAGTTCCCTCAACCTTTCTTCACAGGAGAGGTGTTCCAGCCCTCTGATCATCTCAGTAGCCCTCCTCTGGACCTGTTTCAAGAGCTCTGCGTCTTTCTTGTGCTGGGGGCCCCAGGCCTGGACGCCGTACTCCAGATGGGGCCTGAATCCCTGCATCAAATTGCTGCTCTTTTAATAAAAGAGAAAACAGATGAGAAAATAGGCAGATTGACGTGAGAGTACACAGACACATTAGTCAGCACAGTAGGCAGTTCTCTTAGCACACTACTGATCTACCTGTTGCCGAGCTTTTGGGCAGCATTATGGCAAAGGAGAAAGAAGGGAAGAAGATAGAAAAACTACTCCATAGAGATCTGTGGAGGGCACTGTGGGAAAAAGCACAAACATGTTCATCTGAAAATGTAGCAAATGGGTGCTGGAAGCTAGTACCAGAGGCTGAGAGGATGGAGGTACCATCTGTGCACTGAGGACTCAGAAGACGGGCAAGATCTTGAAAAAGAAAAGCAGTCTTCAGTTGAGGCAACAGAAAAAGAATTGAACCACAGATTCATTCCTTCTCTATTTCTGTGTGGTTTTCTTCTATCTTAGATAACACATTTTTTCTCCATTGTATATCCTAAATTGAGATATAATAATGTAAAAGAGAACTACAGCTTGCTTATCTATTTTACAAATACATACGGTTCATTAAATGAACACAGACTATTAATTCTACAAACCTAAGCACTCAACTTGGATAATGTCCTTATTAAAGCTCTATGTTTGGTCTTGGCTGACTGTGGAGAATTTATATTATTTTCAAATAATACATATAATATACAGCTTTTCCTATGATCTTTAAATGTAGGAAACACACATAATACTTTTCAATCTCTGCTTTTTCTTGATATTTTTGTAGTATGTTTTTCTCCCATGGCTTAGTTCATTATATTTGGCAGTTTAAAATGATAAATCTTCTTCATCTAAGGAAAACATGTGTTAAAAATTGTGGAATACCCAGACATTATAATTACCCTATTAAAAATTACTTAGATACAACGCAAAAGATCAAGTAGTTAACAATGAAGATAAATGAGCTACACAAACACATGCAATGCAGCCCTCCTTAGGTGCATTCTAGGGCTGATGCAATTAACCACAAATTCTACTTAAAAAGAAGCTGAGGTTGGCCTAAATATCAGCATTTTTTTTTCCAGTTTCAGTTTGCTGCTTTTTCATACTACTTTTTGTTGTTACACTTCATGTGTAGCATGCTGTACAAATGTAACACACACCACTCTACTTGTGTAGTCTGCTTTTATGATATACCAGATATTTTATGATCCACCAAAGTGAAATATGTTTTCTTTGGTCAAAGACAGCTTAACAATCCTCTGCTTTCACGCAGCCTCCCATTATTTTTTCCCATCCTTGTCTTTTTTGAAAGCCTTTCTTTTTGACATGTTATTTCAGAGTTTCAGCCTACAGAGCAGAAACCCCTGCACTGGTGCAGAGGAGAAAAGCCAGCTGCCATAGAAAACACGAGGGAATTTATAACCCTACAGTTTTGTAAAGTTTTATAAAAATACTGCACCATTTGCAAAGCAGTAACGATCTACAGCATTAGAGACTGCTCCCCATATTAAATATCCACAGAATAAAAGAATTAAGGCTATACAGGCAACTTTGAGAATAGAACAGGTACTCATATACAGCAGTAATGGCTTCAGACTCACACCCTTGCAGACAAGCAGTCTCTGCTGCAGAGGCTCAAAACTACTTCAGCCTCTCCTGTCTCCCTTGTATGTGGAGCCTAGGGATGGGACCAGTACCTACTCAGAGCCCATCTTCTTTTACATCATGCTGCTGATCCTCCCTTGCTAAGTGATGTTTAATTAGGTGAACAAGAAATTTAACTCTTGAATCCACATGCAGACTGCTTTCTAGTTGGTCTCTAAACTCTTCATACTCTTGGAGTCTGTATTAGTTCCTAGAACAGTGTGTAAAATTTCTATCTTCCCAGAAGTTTGAAATATGCTTATAATACTGTATGTACAGTTCAGTCAGAAATTCTCTGATGCAAAGTTTGCTATAAAAATGCCTTGTAAATCCCACCATATTGCACATTCGATAGACTGAACAACATTCAAGAGGTAAAACTTAAGTCTGTCTCCTGTGTCCTTGAGAAGTTTAGCGTGAAAACCCAAAGCAATAAATGCTTCATTGCTATGCTGAAGGAGCCATGAAATGTAAAACACACAGTGCTCACTGATGGATATTCATTTAAGTTTTTCAGTTTTCGTATTCCAGACTAATAGGTAATAACCCCGTTCAATTAAACAATAAAAAGTATAGGGAGAATCAATATCACTTCTTCTAGAGAAGAAACAAAGAAAAATGACCAGGCATCAAAATCGTGATGTGTGAAAATCTTTGACTGCAAATAGGGTGGTAAACATGGAACCAAAATTCTTCTGCAAGCTTTAGCATATTGCCTAGCTGATATTATTATAGGATACGTAATGATTCTTTCACTTTTAAACTATATCTTTCTGCTGGATACTTTCACAAACTGCTCCAAAGTCCTTCTGCGTCTTATAGTTTAGCATAGCATTGTTTGGTGTGCTGGTTCCAGACACAAGTACACTCCCGTGTGATCGCGTTTATCTACAATGACAATCTACTATCTATTCCAATTTGGTCCAATTTTCCAAACCTTCACACATCTCAGATTTTACTTTACCCTCCACTCTTTCTAATCTCTTTTAGTGTAATAGTGGTAGGTTTGATAAATATGAGATTCAGCTCATATTTCAGGTCATTTACAAAGACATCAGATATCACTGCCTCTAACTCGCTATGCTCTGAAGCATTTCCCAGGCTTGCTTTGTTAGGACCAGTTGATGTCTGCACAAAATATAAGGCTCTTACAGCGGCTGAAGTAAAAAGAAAAAAGAGAGTGAAAGCAATCTCTTCCTCATTACTGCCTGATTCAAACAAGGGACATTTCTGAGCTAAGAAATTTTACTCGCATTCTGGGATTAGACTATTGGCAGTACAAAATATTTCTGATTAGCAAAGATACCCAGGTCTGCTCTTCTGTATGCAGCTATTTAAAATTCAGCTTAATTCATAGAATTTTTTAATAGTATTAGAAATGGCCAAGCATAGAAACAGAAATAATAATGAAAAATTCCTACTGCAGAATTGTGTTATACTAAGGATGGCATTCCTCTATAAGAATCTTTCACCACCTCTTTAAAAGGTGCTAATCATAATGGAGACCATAATAAAATTATGGTCCTACTATAACAAAGTGGCCCAATCTGATGTAAGTTAGTTATGTAAGTTATGTCAGTAATAGGAAAGCAAAATAATACTTCAGCCCAGAAGCTGTGGTCAAGAGCATATATAATACTTTTCTACCTAGAAATCAAAAGAATATGTTTCCTCATTATCAAGAATCTACCTTTTTTGAAATCCTAGCTTCTCCCAGTCCATGACTAACCAATAACCCTTAGCACTGTGCGTAATTAATTCTAGAAAGGCCATAAATGCATAGAAAGCAAATGAAGCATATCCCCATCTAAAATCAGTGTGTGCAGGGGCTTGTATGCACTGACTAGTTCTTCCAGTATTCTCTACTGCAAGCAAGAATCAAGGAACTTTCTGCAATCTCTCTTCTACTTGGCTTGGGCAGTAGCAGCCCTTTTCTTGACATACATGTGTTAAAAAGAAAATAGTAAAACAACAGATCCATGACCATACTTTAATATGTCATTACTAAGGTTACATGGCCAATCTATAAGGGTATGTGGAATGTGAGAGTATTTGCTTCATTAGCATTATCAGATCAAGGACCTTTTCACTTCAAAGGGAATCACAAGTAACAGAGAAAGCAATAAACAAAACCCACAGCAAGCATAACAGAGATTACAGCAAGGACTAAAGCTCCCCAGTCACTAATCGAT
This sequence comes from Gallus gallus, assembly GCF_016699485.2. Taxonomy (NCBI): domain Eukaryota; kingdom Metazoa; phylum Chordata; class Aves; order Galliformes; family Phasianidae; genus Gallus; species Gallus gallus. The sequence continues at coordinate 91,226,990 of NC_052534.1, read as the reverse complement.
GGTCCATTAAGAAACTATAGGCATAGCTTTGGATATCACCAATCTGGACTTTGTAACTAATAAGAAGGGAGAAACAAGTTCAACTGGATTACGGATACTTGAAGGGGCCTATGGGACTATGCATAGTTTATTAAGAAATGTTTAGGAGAAAGGCTGAAAGACAGAAAAAGGGCGAACTGGGGAGGAACAAGGCGCACAGCGAGGAGGAAGAACAAAGAGGACCAGCCACGTGCAAGCAGCCACAAGTCAGTTCACTTATCTAACTTACATTGCACTTGATCACTACAGTCAATCCCATTTTCTAATTAAATCCTTTTTAATTATCTTTCCATGTAAATCTCATTCTTGACACCCTGTGAGTGCTGGAAATTCTAGATACCCTCCACTGCAGAGAGTAGAGCAAGTGAATTAAGAGCTATCAGCTGGTGACAGACTTGGGGTGACATCAGTCTCCACGTCCGTGCTGACAGCAAGTGGGCTGAGTGAGGGTTTCAGCATCAGCAACTTTGGGACCAGTACATTTTTATTTTCTCCTAGTCTGATTTTTGTGCCTATGTGTAGTTGATTAGCAAACATCAGCCTGGACTTCACAGTGAGCAAGAGGCTCAGGGTCTCACTGGCGAGGCTCAGAGTCCAGCCTGATGCTCAAAGGCTCTGTGAGTGTTCAGTGCTTAAGAGATGGGAAAATGCACCTGTTTGGATTTTGTCAGGCAGGGCTAGCTGGGGAGTAGCAGACCCACAGAGCAGGTGAGAAGGCCCAGTATCCAGGCAGGGGTATCAGACAGGCTGAGTGCCTGTGCTGATATTCGAGGCAGCTGACAATGTGTGCAAGCTTGTGCATCTAGGAAGTGAAGGCACATGTATTTTCACTAGTGAGCTGCAGTCACAACCAGCCAGAGGAGATGAGTGACTGTACTGAGGTTTTATGTGTGACCTGGTAGGGTCACACATCAGTGTGTTGTCAAAGGCAGTGTCCAGTCTGTGGCAGTCCATGTAGACAGCCATGTCACAGAATCACAGAACTGTAGGGGTTGGAAGGGACCTCTGGAGACCATCTAGTCCATCTCCCCCCCTGCTAAAGCAGGTTCCCTACAGAAGGTTGCACAGATAAGCACACAGGCAGGTTTTAACTATCTCCAGAGAAGGACACACCACAAGTTCTCTGGCCAGCCTGTTCCAGTGCTCTGTCACTCTCAAAGTAAAGAATTTCTGTCACATGTTCAGACGGAACGTGTTCCAGTTTGTGCCTGTTGCCCCTTGTCCTGTTGCTGGGCACCACTGAAAAGAGCCTTGACATCTACCCGCCCACTAGATATCTATAAGCATTGATAAGATCCCCTCTCAGCATTCTCTTTTTCCAGGCTGAAAAGGCCAAGGTCTCTCAGCCTTTTCTCATCAGAAAGATGCTCCAGGCCCCTCATCATCCTTGTGGCCCTCCACAGGACTCTCTTAAGAAGTTTGTTGTCTTACTTGAACTGAGGAGCCTAGAACTAGACACAGTGCTCCAGATGTGTCTTCACCAGGGAGGAGTAGAGGGGAAGAATAACCTCCCTCAACCTGCTAGCCATGCCCTTTTCAATGCACCCCAGAATACTATTAGACTCCTTTGCCACACAGGCACACTGCTGGCTCATACTACTGTTGTGTGCATGCGCGTGGATGTGGATGTGCACGGCTCCCTGGGATATGTGCCATGCCTTACTACTGGCTGAACCTGGAAACACGAGAACTGCAGTTGCATCCAATGGTGGTGACAGAGACATCCAGGTCTCCAGGGGGAACCAGGCTGGGCTCCAGTGTACAGGCAGCAGTAATAGAGTCCCTTGGCTCTGGAGCCTCTCAAAGGCAACAGCCTTAAAACATCCCTTAACACTGCTCCTCTAGTATCAGTAAATACAGGAACTACAGTTGTTTGCAGTCCTCATTTGACCAGTCTAGACTTGTGTTTTACAACACTGTCTTTAATTACACAGTCTCTATTATTTTTCCACTTTTACTCTACAGGATAGATGATGCTTACCTAATGAGATGCTACATATCCTTTTTGTGCTGTTATTAGCCCCCATTTACTGCACAACATTTACATCTCAATCTGAAAATGAAGTGACTAATTTCCTGTGGGATCCATCAATATAGTATCTAGGCACTTCACATTCAAATAGTATTTTCTTCTTCCTCCAGTTGTTGGACTGAGGCACACATGACATCGGTGAAAAATGATAACTACAATTCAGTGCTTATGTGTTAGCAAGCCAGGAACTTTAGAACAGGAAATATGCTGTATGAGATCTGGTTTAGGTATCCTTCCTAGTAGATACAGACCAAGGTCTGTAATACACCTGCCTTAGCCATAACACCACTTTTTTCTGCACATGCTGCTCTTTAGCATGATAGCACTCCTAATTTTTTTCAGTTAATGAGACAGAGGTATGAAAAAAATATATACTTGCCTACCACTAAAACAATGTCTCACAGTAGGGTATACCCAACAAAATAATAATAAGACGAAGCAAGAACACATGCAATATGTATACCTGCCAGCAATGTATCTTCAAGAATATGTTGGAAGAGATAAATATGTTGTCCCCATCTTACTGATGGGGAAACTAACATAGTAAATATGAAATAGCTTCCTCTGTATCATCTGTCAGGTGGTTCACTCAACTGAGAGAAGAGTCCCTCATTTACAAAGCACTGCTTTCTTCAGAATTTGAAAATACTTTACAACTATGCCATAGATATTATTTATTGTACGTTTACACAAAGATGAATGCAGGTGCAGAAGGACTGCACAGTAACCACAAAGAGAACCCGGTCCCATAGTTCTGTGGTCAGTGAAGCCCACCCAACTAACACATTGGGCAACAGAGTCATTCTAAAACTGCAGTCAAAACTCTTGTATAATTCCAAAGAGTACCTACATGATGTAGATGTAGGAATTTATCTACTTCTGTAATTTATCAGTTTATTCAGCAAAAATACAGTCCTCAAGTGCATTTTTCCTTAAATTTATATATAAAAATACATATTTGTTTTTCAAGTACTTCCAGAAAGAAACTATTGATTTATAAACATAAAAATTACTATATTTCTCAAACAAAATACTTGATACAAACCGAATCCGTTTTAGATAAGGCCCTTATCCCAAAATGAAGTACATATACTCATCCAGCTGAAGATTCGGGCCACATAGCTTATGTATAGTCTTGATCAATAACACAGATCATATCTAGCTGTACCCTGCTTATTTGTCTTTTGGAGTTTGTAAAAATAAAAAATAATTCATTTACCTGAAGATGTAGAATGTATATTGACACTGCTCTTTCTGAATAATTGCTACTTGACTAAGTGCTTGTATATTAAATTTTAACCCTGCACATACAGACATGAGCAAGGCTTTATTTGCTGTTCCTCACAGGAAGGATATCTGTAATCCAGTAGTGAAACAGAGTAATGATGAACTTGGTATGATCTGAAACAAAGAAAAAATATTTCTCCTGAAACATCTTTAAGATATTTCTGAACATTAAAGAAAAAGAGTTGTGAGAACCTCTATTTTCATTCCACATTATCATTTCTGTAAAAACCATAGAGATATTTGAGATTGAAGGCTAACACATATGAATTCCTACATAAACAGGAACATTTTCTTACAGGATGTCAGTTATTTGTATGAGATACAATTTTGGTTTATATATTTGAATGTCTTTTTATTATGGTTCATTATTTCAGAAGAAATGAAATTTAAATGACATGATCATCTGGTTAAGGAAAAAGAATGCAATCGTCTCCATTTCTCTCTGCAGAGTAACTACACAAAGTTCGAGCTGAAAATGAGAGTTCTTGTATTAAATCACATAAAGACTGCTGTATTAAAGCCCTAAAATTTCTGTCTTAATTCAAGGATTGTCTATTTAACTTTATTTCTTTTTTATGATAGGGATTTCTATGTTGCTTATCACATAACATCATATTTAAGATGATTTTATAATGTTATGTTAATACAGCTTTCACATTTAATTTCCTTTTCTTTGAATGCACATTCAAAAAAAAAGAAGTTTAATTTAGTCATTTCAGGGCCTCTGTGTATCCAGCCTGCTTATTGTTGGCACACAGTAGTTCCACTACTTCTGATGTGCAAAATGTACCTCTCACACAAAGGAGACATATATATAAAGGACAACTCTCCAAAAAAAGACGGTTAAAAGAAGCTTCTAGCTCATCTCTGAGTGATAATTTCCCAGGCAACGAGAGAAGAATGTATTTGAAACTTGATACTAACCAGCAAAGGGAAAATGTTAATAGATAATGGAATGAAGTTGATGAGTAAAAACTGAATAAGTTTGTAAATTAGGAGATAATTACATTTTTTTTAATTAGGTGATCATCTACACTTTAATAATTGATGTGAAATGAGAATTAAGTAGCCCTCATTTCAACCAGTCTCTAACCAGCAAATGGAGCATCACTTCCAGTTGCATCTCGTTGCTTTTGCCCACTGTACTGTGTAGGATCTTGAAGACAACTGGCTGCCTTCTACAAATGGCTACCAACTTTCTGATTTAGACCTGCAAAGCTCCCATTGCTAGAAATGTGTGCCTATTTGAGTTCTAAACATTCTCTTCCGTATGTTTATAGAAGACTGCAGAGTATTTTTTGTTAAAGGCTACAAAATAAATGGAAATACCAGTAGGACTTTTTAGTTTGAAACCTGAACAGTAACACTTCAGATAACCATTTTCAAACAAAACTTGTTGACCAGCCTCAATTTTACATGGTTACTGATGGACAAGGTAATTATTCAGATGTTATGCAGTCTCCCATTTATGAGATGATGAGAAGTGGACAGATCAACCAGTACCTCTTAATCATAGAGGTTCTCGTTCTTTTCAAGCATATTTTCTCTCTTGAATGAGGGACTAAAGTTAACACATTACTATTGATAATTTTTTAGTCTTCTTAGCAATTTACTCTTCCTGCAAAAATTTTCTGACTCTATCAAAAACACTTGCTGACGTGGCTGCAAAAACTGAGATTCAGGAGCTTAAGATAAACCAGTGGAAAAGCAATTAAAAAAATAAAAATTATATAATATGTTTACTTTGTAAAATTTAGAAAAGGAGAATGTGCATGTGTATGAAACAGATGCATCACTTCTCACTGTTTTTTCCTGCTCTTTCATTTCCTTGAATTAAAGGCAAAACTGAACCAAACATAGCACCTGCTACTACTGTTTCAGTGCTCGCACCCTAAGTAGAATTGTAGCCACAGGAAAAAGGGTTACCATATTGTTTTGTGAACTACAGGAAATAAAATGGATTAATTTTGTAAAAATAAGGCACTCTACTAAAATTAAGAAAAAAACATTTTATTTTCATCATGGTAAGAAAGAATAACCTTTCCTTCTAGGATATCACATCCCAGTAAAGTTAAACAAAATCAGAAAAAAAAAGCAAGGAAATCATAACAACTTGTAAAAAAAAAAAAAATCAATATTTCTAATATGTAGACATTCTTCATAAAAAGTCCTATTCTGCATTTCTATAGCAAGTACTTGAATCTACTGAGAAAACAAATCTTTCTAACTGTGACTTTTATCACCTGCTCATTGGGAAAGAAATCTAAAACGTTAAAAACTGAGCAAAATTGCCTATCATTGAGTCAAAGATAGGGAAAATAAATGTATAATTAAATGTCTAATTGAAGGAAAAAATTTTAGAGCATTATATTATCATTCACTGAAATTCCTCAATTACTAATTGAATGTACTGCTAAACTTTGCTGAGCCAAATTAATATTTAGCAGGTGTTTAATTATCCTTTAATAATTCATAACAATATCATAGACTCGTGGAATCACAGAATGGTTGTGTTGGAAGGGACCTTTAAGATCATCTAGTTCCAACCCCCTGCTATAGCCAGGGACACCTCCCACTCAACCAGTTTGCTCAAAGCTCCATCCAGCCTAGCCTTGAATGTTTCAAGGGTAGGAGCATTCACAGCCTCTCTGGGCAACCTGTTCTACTGTCTCACCACTCTCACAGTAAAGAATTTCTTCCTAATATCTAGTCTAAATCTACCCTCTTCCAGTATAAATTCATGTCCCCTCATCCTGTCACTACATGCCCTTATGAAAACTCCCTCCCCAGCTTTCCTGTAGGCCCCTTTCTAGTACTGAAAGGCTGCCTTAAGGTCCCCCTGGGGCCTTCTCTTCTCCAGCCTAAAGAGACCCAAATCTCTCAGCCCGTCCCCTCAGAAGAGGTGCTCCAGTCTTTTGATGATCTTTGTGGCCCTCCTCTGGACCTGCTCCAACAACTCCATGTCCTTCTTGTGTTGGGGGCCTCAGAACTGGATGCGGTACTCCAGGTGGGGTCTTACAAGAGCAGAGGGGCAGAATCACCTCCCTTGATAGGCTGGTCACGTTTCTCTTGATGCAACTGAGGATATGGTTGGCCTTCTGGGCTGTGAGTGCGCATCACTGCCTCATGTTGAATCTTTCATCAATGAACACCCCCAAATCCTTCTCCTCAGGGCTACTCTCCAGCCATTCTCTGCCCAGCCTGTGTCTGTGCTTGGGAATGCCCTATATATCTTTTTCTTACATTACTGTACCTCATGAATATCAAATCAACTAAGTTGTACCACTGTGAACCTGGCACAAGATCAGAATTGAGCCCAGAGTGACAGGAGTCACTGGGAGAAAAATAAACTGAAAAGTAAACAGTTCCAGGTTGTAGCAATAAAAATAAAAATCAATTAAAATGAAAAAAAACCACACAAAAAAACCCAAAACACTTCAGCAAATTGTTTTCTGTTTTTTTAAGTGATAAATACACACATCTGAAAACTACCGTAACTGTATGGATTTGATTCTTACTTGCTTCTGTTTTCTCTTTCCTCTTCAATTTGATATTTCTGCTATAGAAAAGGAAACAAGGGCAGCTTGCCCCGAGACTGCAAAACTAGCAGAATTCCTGCTATCTTATGCAGAATTTGGTTAAGGCCTGTAAGGAATATTCTGAATGTGGTCACTTCAACAGTTCCACTTGGATTTAATCAATAGAAGCTGATTTAGATCATTTAATAAGGGGAGAATTACCATTACCACTATTCCTGCTGAGTCTTGCTTAGTTTGCAAATATGTATTACATCTGACAAGACTATCTGACAAGAATTAAGATAATAAAATCTAGGCTTGCAATTAATTCTTGAACTGAATTCTTGAATGCAGGAAGGATTTTGTTCCATGCGTACCTGGACATTTTTTATCTATTAGAATCTTGAGGGCTGCCATAATCCTTTTTTTATATCTTAAGTAATCTGTATTTAATATAAAGAAAGTGCTTTAAGAACCTTAATCATCTTGTACTCTGCAACTACTGCAGAATATGGAAAGTTTCATAACCAAACAAGAAATAGGGGGAATTGTTACATTTTCTGTGGGAATGATGCTTTCAAATCTTGTCTAAGTGTAGGTTTACTAGTATACAATTATTTACAGCATCCCAACACAAAAATCTGTGACAAATCTGAATTTTAGTCCACACAAAAAAAGAACATCAGTGAATGATCATGAGTCAATAGTACATACCAGGAGGCATCACGGAATGTTCTTGGAATTGTTTCAAAGCATCCTTCAGTCTGTCAATATCCTGTAGCAATACAAGGGATTTCATCTGATGTAGAAGAGTTACATCTGAAGAAGATACGTTGCGAGACTCAAGACACTGTAAAAGCCCCTGAGCAGCTGAATTTACAGTAGAATCTGTGCATTTTGATTTATCTGAAAAAAACATTGGGAAAAACAATACGAATATTCAACAAGCACAGAGAATTTTCACAGGCAACAACTTCCTTTTTACTACAACTTACAACCAAATATCATGTACTGAACAGCTCTATTTTTAATATTTAAACAATTATAGATGGGGAAATTGTAAAAAGGACAACAGAATTCACCATGACATGAAAGCAAGAGAAATCTAAATTTGGTATGTGGAAGGTATGATGTAGAGAGTGAAGAGTCGCCAAAGTCTTTGGTTCTTACACACTACGCGTTATAAAAATGCCCACATCTGCAGAGATGGGGAACGATTGTGAGAAACTGCTGTAAAGCACTTCTGGAGGCATCCAAAGATCCTGTTACTTTAATGTTTTTATTTAAAAAGTGGTTGTTACAGCATTCCACACATCAGGGAAGGACAAACTTGGTCTCTACAGTGTGCTGAAGCACAAATTAAATATTCCATTTCAGAAGCAATGGAATGTCCCTTTAACCAGCCTGCCTTTAAACTTACATTATTCCCCCCCTTTTTTTTTTTCCTGAACCAGCAAACGAAATTACAAGAATAGGCTTTTCCTGACTCAGCTTTCTGATTTAAGTACAAGGACTATAACCCAATGTGACCATTTGAAAATGCTGCTAAAAACAGTGGTTTCCAATTTTATCTAAAAAAGTGGATAATGTTGAAGTCACTCACCTAGATAAGGCAAAGAGCATAATGGCAGATCAATATATATACTGACTCACTTGGTAAGAAAGTTAGTCACAATGACATGGATGTGATGTCTTACCTGCACACGTTTTGTTAAAAATTTTACAGTGACACAGCTGTGCAGAACAGACCAGTTTTCTGTTCTTGGACACGTATTAACAACAGAATGGTTAACTGAGTTTGCAATTTTACTCAGTTAGTCTGGAATTACACTACTGCACATGCAAATAGTGTAGGCTACATTTACTTAGCCATACAAAGAAGTAGTAAAAGTCTTATTTCTGATGATGGAAGTACATTAGCCAGAAAGTAGGATGGTTTTCAAATACAAGACGTCACATGAAGACTTGACACAGCAGAAATATTTTAGCAGTAAGCAAAGAAAATTCTACATATAAATCTTGAGAAAAAAATTAGCATGAAATCCGTCGTGTCATCCTAACAGGACTTTCAAAGTAATTCAGTAGTCAAAAGATGAATTTTATGGGAGTAGAGTTGACAGCTCTAACTTAAGGTGGGTCATACAGGTAGGTAAGCTGTTTAATATTCTTCATGTAGCTCCACAAAGACAGCCAAGGCCATGCACTTGGGAAATATTTTCACTGCTTTTTTTTTTTTTTTCAGTTTTACAAGACAGTTATCATTTTAAAGCTATGTTCTGAGCTGAGCAGCTAAAGAACACAATATCTTACCTTTGAGAAAACACACTCACTTCTAGAAGATACCGACAGAATTTGGTATAAGTACATATAATTATGATACTTATCAATAAAACATCATTATTTCTGGAACGCATTTATGACATCATACAAAGCATCATACAGAAAGCTTTTTTGGAGGTCAAGGGAAGAAACACATTTAGCTACAACAGTAAGAACTTCCCTGATTTTAGTGGCCAAAGTGAACGTACAATAAGCTATTAGGGCTCATAACCATATAATCCTATCTAAAGTGCTACAGAAAGTGCATTAAACATCAGTTGACATTCATCTTTTTCACAACTACTTTATGAAAATACACTTTCCCAATGCCAACAGTATCTTCCTCTTTTCTCCTGAATGCCTAGATTTCATTATACATCACAAATAAACCTCCTCCTGGGAAGAGAAAAGTAGATTGGATTAGAGACAGTAAGCATGAAAGCAGTTCAGAACAGCAATTACGGCCTTCATCTAAGCATTTCCAAAAGCAAGTAATACTTCTGGATGTTTGCTTTCAGAGAAAAGAATTTGGTCCACGTTAAACACTACACTTACTCTGAGCACACTGAAATATTTTAAAAATGAGAAAGAAATATTACGTGCATTTTCAAAGACAGAGAAACAAAGCAATTAGGACTACAGTGTTTTATGTTGATATGGATGTTTTCTTGTACACACCAGAAAATGGGACAAATACTCATTATCTGCATGACTTAGGAGTTCAAAAGATACACTTCTCTACTAGACTTGGCCCATTCTACGGAAATAAGAAGTGCACATCTATTTTCCTCAACGTGGCAACATTCACAGAAGGAAAAGGAGAAAGTAATACATACTGTCAGCAAAATAAATTTGCTGTGTTGCCTGCAAGAAATCCAGAATGCTATCTGCCTTCTCATCTGTGTCTTTTACGTCTGCTGCTCCTTCTCTGTTGTTTTCGTCAGGCTGATATGTAAAATCCACACCGGTAGTTTTTGTTAGCAAGCCAGCTGCTCTCATTTTTTCTTTCTGTCGCTTCTTTTTCATTTTTCTCCTTTTGTTTTTGCTGATTTTCTCTATCTGCTGCAGCTGTAAATTATCTTGAACAAGTGTCTCCTGCATTCCAGATTGTACTTGTTCTCCATGTAAAATATTAGAGTCTTGTAAACTGTTCTTTAGTTTCTTTCTTCGAATGCGTTTTCTCTTGGTTTGTACTTCATGTTCCTCCTCTGCAGATTCAAAAACGAAATGACAGTTGTAAATAAGATCTGTAATAAGCACTTTGGAACTGCATAAAATGATACATTACTCCTTTCAAATTTTGGGACATCTGAGTGGCTCTAGCTTTACTTTTATGATTAAAATGCCTTTGAGTTCTACAATGTCAAAACCAACTTCCGTGAATGCATTAAGAAAAGCTCTTCTCCCTTTTACTTTCAATAAAGACTGTATTCTCCTTTGTGCTACATTCTTTAGATCACATTACACATAATATGGTTCTACACAGAGAGTAAAGCCAAACGAACCATCAGGGCCAACACCAATGTGTCCAGGATGGGGGAAGTATGGGATGAGGAGCTCTCGTAAGAGGTCCACACTACCAGCTGGTAGACTTGACCAAGAACGCAAGAAGGCGTGTAATTCACAACGAAGGACTGATGCATCCCTCCATGACGGTACTGTGCCTTAAAAACATTAGACATCTGTTTCTGATTCTTTCTTCTCCTTAAACATCATTGTTCCTTGGGGTATCATACTGCTAGCTCAGCTTTGGACATCATCTTTCTAGGGAAAGCATGCAGGGCATCAGTGACCTTCGCAAGTAATCTTTGCTCCTTTAACAGCCTGCCTTGGTCCTGCCATTCCCTTGCTACACTGTAATTTCCTTACAGGCTAATTCTTCAGAAGGTTCAAACATGGAGGGAAAGAAGTCCCACCTGCTCTCCAAGACAGCTTTCATGTTTCTTTATTCATATCTTATCACTGTACACAAAACTAGACCTTCCAAAGTAATTTCTGACCCTGAACTGACTTGCTCTCACACATATGCTCACTTCTGAAGGCAAGCCTTCCTGGCACTAGGAAGAACTAGCACAGGAAGACTGCCAGAATCCATCCTCCTTTTGACTGCACTGCTGCTGAAATCTGTATTCATGCCTATAATTTCCCATCTAATTAACTAAAATTCCCTCTTCCATAGTCTAACAAAATGCTCACACATTTAATCAAGGAGCCCTGAATACCACTGTTCCTCTAATACTCTGCCATTATAAGTTAAGCCATTTATCCTTTCCTCGACCTCAACCTGCACGTTTCTAAATTCCTCCCATTACACCAAGCCCAATTACCTGATTTTATGCAATTCTCTCTAGATTCTTTGCTTGTCTAATGCCAGAGTGATCCAGCAGAGACATCTGGAGCCCAAATTATGTTTCCAACTGATCTGCGTGGTATCCTGAGTTGCCTCTGACATCCCCAGTGTGTTTGGCTTTCTCATCACTCCTCCCCTTCCAGTCTTTGCCTCTATTTTCTCCACAGAGGCCTTCTCTTTCATTTCTGTTTCTTTTTCTGTCTTGAACTCTGTCAGCTCTGAGCCACTTTCTCTCTTTAAATATCACTACAAGACTTTTAGTTCTTTAGCTGACAGATGACTCACCACAAAGCAATTTTCTATACTTTCTATGAAGAAGGCTGTGTAAAAATATATTTGCTGTATTGTAATGGAACGGCACAGCATGTTGAAGACACACCAAACGTCACCTCGTACCCACAGTGTGGAATGTTTTGCATGCATGGTATTTGAGCTAAATATCTTTATACGTGATTTGGGCATATGGGATGTGGGAAAAATAATGTCTGTGTGGTCCTGTAGGAATAAAATAGCAGAACTGAAGGCAGATATGAATGGTGAAAGATAATATAAACAAAACATCAGTGTTTCATTTCAATATCTTAATTTGGAATTTCATGGGAGTATTTGCGTTATAATAGGTAAGTTCCACTGTAAACACACATATATTGTTCCTTAAAATTTCTCAGCCCTCTGTTAACCTGAACACACTGTTTGCTAATACAGTTACTCTAATTTGGGCTCTCAGCAAAGTGGTACAACATGTTTTCATGCATCCAAGAATCCCTAAATCACAGCAAAACTATGGCATGTTGTGTAGTTAAACACTCTCAATTGATTTTAAGCCACCTGAAAGAAAAATGGTGCAAAAGGGAAAACAGGGCTTAAGATAATTAAGTTTTGAGCCAAATCCAGAAGTTTCCTTATCTGTGGTAGATCAGGAAAGCACAAGGTCTGAAGAGAGCAGGTGAAGGTGTCAAAATGCAGATTTATTGTAGCATTCCTATGTACCAGTGTTATTAAGATTACCTGATTAAAAGGAAATCAGAACTGTACTGAGCTTCCTCCAACACAAGAAACAAATAAAACTCAAGACATTACCAAGTTCTCTTCACCTTTTTATCATTCTTTCTCACATATTATAACAACCTACAGTAAGATCAAAATTTTGCTGTTTATTCCAGTTCTTCCCCCTTGACAACTAATGCCCAATGTATGGAACTAGTCATGGTTTGACAGCAAGAAGGGATGAAATTAGATGTTGAGAAATGCAAAGCAACGTACACAAATTGATTAATCTGGACAACTCACTGCTATGGTCAGAGTGAACTATTCTCAATCTGGGAAAAGCAAAACAAAAACCAGACCTATGGGAAGTTCAATGAAAACATATGTTCAGTGGGTATCAGTGATCAAATCAGCAAACATCTTGTATGCGTACCAAAGATACAGGATGGAAAATAACAGCAACAACATTACAAAGCTATTACATAAATCTGCTGTACTCCTCAAGCTTGACAAGTTTTATTTCTTAGCACAGTCCCAGCACAAGACGTTGTCAGAAAAGAACACGACTCTCATAGAAGTTATCACAGACGTGCCAAAATGATATGTATTACTTGACTGAAACAAAGATTAATAAAATGGGCTCTATTTCTGCCTCCTCATGCAAGAACAAGGTGACATCTAATTAATCTGAGCAGTTTCACAAGCAAATAGAAAACAGTAAACACCTGTTTTCTGAACAATACAGTAAACTTATTAAATTGACAAGTGTGCAGTAAGCACAGAAGCCAAGAGATTAAAGGGATTCAAGAAGTGGTTGTTTATACAGGCAGCAAGGCTACCTGATTACAAGAGTTATGCTAATACATAAATAGGAGTTGTAGAAGAAATATAAACCATAATGTTTAAGTGACAGAGTGATATTAAATAAAATGTTCAGTGGGAGTCACCTCCTATAACTTTAGCTGTCTAAAAAGTATGTACTTAGTGCATACTTATATCTACGCTCCCTATAATAAATCCACAGGCCAGAATTTTCGTAAAGCAATTTGCCTCCTCCTAAACCACCTGCAATGAAAAAGCACTCCAATGGTCTTCACCATCTCTATCTCCCTCCCTCTCTTAACTGCAGAGGAAATGCAAACAACGATTTGTATTAGATACTTCCAACAATTGAGAAGAATTAGTCTCTTTTACAAAAATTGGCAATATGGAAAAAGATGCTTCTTTGACTGATTCTCAACATTTCAAACCAGTAGGAATTTCAAAAATTTCAGTAGATATCAAGTGGGTTGCAATAATTTTTCACAGGGGCTGAAGAGACTTAGTATGTCACAGCCTCACTGTAACAAAAACGTGTCATGTATACTACCTAAGCAGACTCAATGACAAGTTAGATGGTAGAATCATAGAATGATAGAATGTCTTGGGGTGGAAGGAACCTCAAGGATCATGAATCGCCAACCCCCCCGCCATGGGCAGGGCCGCCAACCTCCACATTTAATACTAGACCAGGCTGCCCAGAGCCCCATCCAACCTGGCCCGGAACACCTCCAGATGAATAGATACTTAACTAACACAGAAACATCAACTTTTGAACACACAAATTATACTCACAACTGGACCTTCAGCTTGTCCCAAATCTACAAGATTCTTCTCTCTCTGTCCCTAACAGCTGTCACCTCTTTCCCTCCTGTGACCTTTCTCTGCTCCACATGCAGCTTAGTTTATCACATAATCTAATTATCCAGAAGCAATTGTCTTCAATCTGTTTAGCCTGGACTTGGTGTCCTCTGTCAGACCGAGCAAAGTAGCTTCCAGACAGAACATTCATGAGCATTTTTCAGTCATGGTAATTTCTTTTAGCCTTAAATAAGCCTTAATAATATCACTCTTCAGGATCTGCTAGGAGTGTAATTTTTTTTTCCCCTGACTGGATTATTTTTAGCCTTTCTTGATGTAGTTTACCATGCAGATGCACAGTCACATTAGTCTGACTGACAGAGTGATGTAAAAGTGGCAATGAATAGCCTGAAAAAAAGGCAAAAGATAAATAACTTATTAACAACTCGTTTTGTCTGGTCTGAAAGATAAAAAAATCTTCTCCATGCAAATCTCATGTCTCCTTAACAGAACAGGGGCACAGCTCCATCAATGAAGACTTGAAGATGGTTTATAAAAACTACTTACTGAATTTCGATAATGAAAAGTTCACATCCAGTTTGTATCCTCAAGAAAAAAAAAAAAGCATATAATATAAATAACAGTTCACATTACAACTTTGAATTTGCTGACTTTATTTATTAACCTCTCTTATGCTAGGGAGTTATTTTATGTAATTCATCAGCAGCTGGAGACACAAAGTGATTAAATTCCGTAAGGTAAGAGCAAACTACCTCTGCTGACTGTGTCGCCCACTCTCACTAACCATGAGTATGAACACACTGCTGGCAACTACATGACTGAAAAGAGCTTCCTCGAGTTCAGCCATATTCTTCAAGTGCCTTCATACAACGACAGAGGAAAACATCCAGGGAAAGCATCATGTAAGACAATGAAAGCAGGGAGACTATTTACTCAGGTGTCTGCAAGTCTAGGAAACAGGTATGCAAAGTTTCGCAGCATGCCAAACTGAAATGTTATGGTCCAAGTACTCAAAAACAAACTGATGATGGTAAGGATTTTTAAAGATCCCTAAGTATTATTAGAACATTCCTTTAGAACAGCACAGCCCAAAAGAAGAAAAAAAAAAAAAAAAAAAGAAGATAAAGCAGTCTGAGGAAAAGACAGTCAAAGAACATCCTCTGAGCTCCTCTGTAATGCACTCATTGTAGCTCAAGTGCGGCAGCTGGCTCTCCTGCTCAAGGACTAACTCCCACGGTATGCTTTCCAGACCTCGTTCATGGTAATTCTGTTCTTTTGCTGAGATGAAACAGGACATGTGCCTCTCTCTCTCCCGGTATTTCATCTAATTTAAACTTTTTTTTTCTCTCTGATATACCGGATGCAATTTCCATGTACCAAGCAGTCAATGCAGATGAATTTCATTTGGTTTAGAGTCTTGCAATAGAAAAAAAAACATTATTTTTCATGCAAATTAAAATATCAGCAGGCTACAATTTGACTAAGATTGAAAAACTGTGGTTAACAAATGCAACAAAATATAACGGTTCATTATAAAAAGAGCAACACTGAAAAGATCTCAGGAGCACAAGACTGCACACAAATATTTTCAGTCTCTTTTTTGGGGAGCGCAGTAATTTCATCTGGTAATTTGAATCAGAAAAACCCCCACTTCTCATGGTCTCGGTGATCTTCTGCACTTTTGATGTTGGTGAGTTGGCAAATGCTGCACATATATTGCGACCCTGCACACAGCAGGGGGTTTGAAACCAGATGATTATGGTCCTTTTCATTCCAGGCCATTCTATATGCTGCTTACCACAACTGGGTACTGCCTTCCTGATTTAAGGCAAATTCAATTAACAGTGATGACAATAATGAGTAAAGGCATATACCACACAGCACATTTCTACCATGTTTACCTGGCTCTGTACACAGACAACTTATTCATAAACTGTAGCAGACTCCTGCTGTTTACACTAATAATTCCCATCATTTTGGATTTTTTTTTTGACTGCAAAGAAGTGCTGACATGTTTTCACAGTTCTTTTTCACACTGCAAAATCTGACTCCTGCTTGGCACAGCCAACTCAGTGACAGGTGAACTCAATTGTTTTTTCCCAGCTATATCACTTGATAACTACTTGAGTTTCACTTGCTGTTTTTGAGGAGCCACTCTCTTTGCGATGACATTGTAACCAGCTCTTGTCATGACTACAGGTAATATCTGTGTGTCAACAAGAAACCTGACCTCCTCACTCACTCTTTCTACCTGACCAGCTACTGAACATAAGCCTCCAGTTTTGACCTCCCTCTACTTTGATGAGTGCTGCTTTCTATATTTGTCCACTTAGCAATGCTGGGACTTTCCCTTTTGCGCAATGTCTCTAAAACCTTTGGGAGATGCTTTTATCAAAAAACCTGTGGAAATTTAAGGAAAGCACATCAGCTGTGCCACCTGTAACCACATACCTCCTGGCTCTTCAAAGAATTCCAGGATGTTTGCAATTTCCTTTTTGCAAAATTCATGTTACCTTTCCCATGTAGATCACAGCTCTTCAGGCACCACGAATCTTACTTTGCATTATAATTTGTGCTAAGCTGCCTAAGGCCAACACCAGAACAACAAGCTTGCAGTTCCCCGGATGGTTTAAGAATTGTTTTTAAAAACTGGCATCACAGCATCCATCCTCAAAGTCTTTGATTGATAACAAGGCAATTTTCAGTAAGTGGTTATGCATTAGTGCCAGCTATTTGGTCTTTCATTTTCTTGAATTCTTTTAGGTGAATCAAGTCTGATACCTGCACATACACTTTGAGAAACCCCAATACAGAATCTCCCTTTGCTGCCTTGCTGAGTTTTGACATTTAAATACCTAAAACATCATTTGAATATGAATTCAGCTTTTTAAACAGATACCCAATTGTTTCTATCATCTTCCTTTATTCTGCTGTTTTGCTGTGTTGTCTTCCTTTCACTTTTCTCAAGGCTTTCAAGACAGGTGGTGGGTGCTGGACTTGTATTTCACATATGGTGTCTTAAGTAGCTCCCACGCCACCTGGTGTAGCTTTTTTCTCATAGCTGTTGTCTTCTTTGTTCTATCTGGTAAGAATCTTTACTTTTGTGTAGTGTCTTTTCTTAAGTGGATCAAAACTGTTCTCAATTTTGTTGTAGTTTTGACCAAAACAACAGTCACTGCTGCAATGTGCCTCTTCTGAACCACAGAACACAACTTAGGACAAGGTCCACAGTCAAATTTCCTCCTTCAGTTCTATTAACCAATGTCTTAGATATTGACTGCGTCTAAAATCAGGCTTTGCACAACACTCTCATTTGTGACAGTCACATAATCTGTACAGGGAGAAACTGAAGACCCCTTTACTACTCTGTATCTACTGCTTCTCTGATCTTATAGTACACATCAGCAATGTGTATTCACGATCCCAGCTGGATACATGATGAAACAGAATCTGAGCTTGCTTTGCTCTCTGATATGTACAGTCAGTACACAAACACACTGATCTAAGGCATCCAGGAGATATTTGAAATTATTCCAATGAATAAATTAATACCAACAATCTAGTGGTTGGCGACCCTGCACATAGCAGGGGGATTGAAACTTGATGATCACTGTGGTCCTTTTCAACCCAGGCCATTCTATGATTCTATGATTCTATGATTCTATGAATATGAATTTGGCCCTTCAGCCCCTTTATGCAAAATGTGCTTTACGAAGCCCCTTTTGTAAGTAACAACTTTGCTGTTACAAATTCAATACAGTTCAGTGACAATTTTTAAACAAAAGGAAATATTTTGACCTTTTAATGACCTTTCTCATTAACGTTATTTTTAAATTTCAAGCTCCTTGTCTTTATTTTTGCTTTCTTGGGGTGATGTGGAAACAACCTTCGTATGGAGGCATCACAGAGCATTTCCTAACTGGGCTCAATGGTGAGCCCAAAAACCACTGAAAATGATTGCATTGATTCAATGAGAAAAATAGGGAGCTGAGCAGATTTCACAGCCATGAAAACAGATCAGAGATTCAACGACAACCAGAAACTCTTCTGAAGGCTCCCAAATCAGAAATGTTCAAGGATCCTAAAACTGCCTATGAAGTTTTTATAGTTCAGCAGCTGCAAAGACTAATTGCTTCTAAATACAGAACTCTGCTTAGTGTCTGGCTAATAAGATCACATTTTTGTGTTTGAACAGACAGTATCACCATGAATTGGAGGGGGAGACTTGTAACATTTATATTAAAAAAATAGGAGACATTATAAAGATTTGATGACATATGTACACTTAGAAAACTTATTCTTTCTTCTACTTTTGTATGCAACGACTTTATATTCAAAGAGTTTACTTGAAAATCTTTTTTTTTTTCAGATGTAGATTTCAATGAATGTTTATAGAATCCAAACTTCTCCCTTAGCTGAGTAATGATGAGAAAAGATGCAAGCTTAAAATCCTTATCAGCTTTTAAAATGTTATTTCCAAATACACCAGTTGAAATGTGTAAGAAGGTACTGAGACTAAAAGATCACAGAATATTAAATGATAAGCAACCTAATGGAAAAATGGTATTTAGTTTTCCCTTGTGATAAGCAGTACCAAAGAGCAGACCTAAGCTGCAATCTAACAGTACACAGATGCAGAAATAGCAAAATTAAGATACTTAGCAATAAAATCCAATCTCAATTTATCAACTTCATTATCAAAGTAATAAAATATTTAGATGTGGTAACTACTCAATTTAATTACTGAAATATTTTACAACATTTCTTAATCTTTTACATCATATGCAATAACCAATCACATTCAACATCACATGTGACAGAGTTGCCACAACTACAATTTATTACATGGTTCTCTCAATGAATCATAATTCAGAATACATTGGAAATGGAAAGCCTGGAAGAATGCATATCTTCCAAGTGTTTTATTTTGCATTATTTCCTTACTCCATTTGTCTTGGGATCTTAACTCTGATTTTAATTAAATTTAATTGTTAGTTGGACTAGATGATCCTGGAGGCCTTTTCCAACCTTGGTGATTCTATGATTCTAATTAAATGACAGTGTGTGCAAGCAGTTGTGTAAAAACAAGGATGAATCAGGGTCCAGATTCACCTTATTTTTATCAGTCACACAGTGAAATAGCTTTCTTTTAAAGAACTACTGAAAACATAAGTAATTTCTGAATGTCCAAGTGTCCAATATTAAGCTGATTATACACACATAAATATGCAAACAGGTACGCTGTAAAAATGAGAAATACCATAGGAAAGATCCTGGAAAGTAATGTAAGCCATTCATCTGCCAATCTGTAATAGTTGGGAATCTGATGCCAGTCTTTCCAGTGGTGTGTGCTGTCCTTGGTTGCAAGCTGTGCTGCACTGGGGTTCACACCTGGCCAGAGCTGTGAGGTTAGACTAGACAGATCTTTTTTCAGCATTGAGCACTCTTAAAACACTGAAACAGCTTTTCTATAGGAAAGCTAGCTTGCTCGTGAACAGACAATAGGACAGGTGACTTTCTAGGAGTGAAAACTCAAAATAAGGCAGAACAAAACTAAACATTATGTAAACATATCTCTTCATTCTCTATGAAGTTTATCTCTTTCAGCAAACGTCTTCTCATCAACTAAGGACTCCATCCTGACTTCTCTACTGGACAACTGAAGTGTTTCAAAGAATTAAACAATATATTAAACTGTGATTATCCCTAACAAATGGCAAAGAAAAACAACAGCAACAAAAACAACAGACAAACAACAATACCATCGTCTACACAAATAAACATTTGGGAAAGGACTGGAATAATTTGGATACATTTTCTCAACAGGACATCACATGCCACACATACTGTTATTTCCTAGGAACTGATCCCTCTGTACTTCTGCTCTATGCCTCTAGACTGCTGTGCAAAATGTTACTGGGATAACATGGATCACTCAGTCTATCACTTCTAGAATTCCTTACACTGCTACCCAAAAGTGAAACATGTAAAATGGCAATGTGAGCACAGTGACCTATCTGTTCAGTTTAGTAACACGTTGTGTTCTTTTTTACTTCCCAATTAGTTTGGTGAAAAACAGGAACAGTTCAGCATCTCATTGAAGGATAGCATCTTTGTTTGAGAATGAGAGACTTTCTGACTGCTTTTCAGTTACATGACATGATCTGTGAAACAACTCTGTTCATTTGTCTAAATATGACATTACACTTCATACAAATCTTAAAATGTCGTCTACCCGCAGAACTCAGTTTTTTCCATCATACACTGCACCCTCAATCCAGACTAGTGATGGTGATACTGCTTTTTTGCTTTATTTTAAACTCCTTGGCACCCTTACAAACTGAAAATTGTTTTTTTCTTTTCCATTTCTAGAACTTCAGGTATTAACAGTGATAAGTCACAGACTACATATGACACAGACATGTATAGTTTTTCTTCCCCTTCGATATATCTGCACATACACTTAAATGTGTATTACTGACTATCTCACATGCTTTAGAGAACTGGCTGATCTATGCTACTAATAATGTCACTGGGAGGAAGGCAAATTCTCTCGTTAGCATAAAAAGCCATCACCTCACAGAAAGAATAAAAGCATTTTAAAGAGAATTCATTCTAACACGAGCACTTAACTTCAGCGTACACTGACTTTCACGAAGGAGGTTCTCCCTAAATAGAATTCCCAGCAGCAGGTTAAGAAATCTGTGATAGAAGGAGAGGGAAATAAATCCGGTTCTAGGCCTTAATGATTCTTCCTTTTTACATTTCTCCATTATGCAATATGCATCGAAGTCTTTCTGGACTTAGGGAGGACAAAGGATCAAAAGAAAATACATCTCCCTGGCTTAATTTTAAACCAGTCACCTCCCACCTGAGATGGGGAAACTGAGGTGTAACCGAATGATGCTTTGACCCTGATGAAACTGGACAGTACAGCAAATTTTTTGCTAACGATGCAGAAATTAATTCCTCCAATACTTAGAGTAGCCAGGTCATCATTGATTTTTCTCAAGTACTACATCATAGAAAGCTTTCCGACACTAAGGAACTGTACAAGGGCTGCTCCCAAAGTAATGTCTCCTATTTTACTATGTTGGCTTACGACACCAGAAACCAATATTGGTGTTACGGAAGCAAAGGTTGAACCTTCTGCCCAATATTCTTTACATTTTGTTGCCACGTGACAGATGGCAGCAGAGGGGCAATCTGACACAATGGTGTATGAAGCGCAGCACTCGTGGAAGTGTGGAGAAAGCAAAGGTATGGAACGGAGTTCCTCCACGGAGAAAAAACTGCATCCACTGACATTCATCAACACTTGCTGAGTGTTTCTGGAGACCAAACAGTGGATGTGAACGCAGCGAGATGGTGGTGGCTTCAGCAGAGGCAACACTGACATTGGTGACTGCGGCTGCTGCAGGTTTTTATGACTGCAGCATGCAGGCTGTTGTTCAGCACCAGTGAAAATTCAGAGCTAATGATAGTGACTACGTTGAAAAACAGTGTAGCTGAGAATTGACTGCATCAAATAATGCTATTGTGCTCTTTTGTACCTGTTGTAGTTTCCACAGAAATAAATAGGAGGCATTACTGTCAGAGTATTCTATATTCAGAGCCCCATGAGACGCCCCAAACAGAATTTGTTTTAAACATGAAATAGTGTAAAAATTCTTTCTTCATTTTACATGTACAGAACAAAAAGGAGCCTGCTCATAGGCTGCACTTACAGTCTTTGCATACCTCAGATTAAGTCTGTTAGCATAAACTGAAGGTGTTGGATTTAGATGCGAGGAAAACAGGTTTGAGGACACTTTCTTAGTATGTTGAAGTAGTAACAGCTTCCTGAACTTTAATTAAGAAGTGCAAATCTGGCAGAAAAAAAAAATGTCATTGTAAATGCAAATGTTTTCTGGGGCTCGGAGTACAGCTTCATTTGGCCTTTTCCTTCAAACCTTCAGAAGACACATATTTTTTTACAGCTGATTAGACAATGCCGGCTGACTAACTTGGTATCATGAATTTAAAATGATTTGTGTGCCTCTGGAAGAATTTTATATCTTACATGGTTGCTACTGTTCCTATCTGTACAAGAAAAAAGTCTTTAACACTCTGCTACTATAACTCTTTTGGCTGTATTACAGGAAACAAGACCAAAATGGCTTTCTTTGTTTTATTTTTGGTATGAAATGTCTAGATGGCTGTATACTTTTATACTTTTTTTTTTAGTGAATGGGTTATAATCTATAAAGGTTCTAAAGATTGATGTTTTTATGCACAACTCAGTTCACTTTCAATTCTTTCCAAAGGACAGCTCAACAAGTTGGAACATGAAACCAGCAGATCAAGGAAGGTGATCCTCCTCCTCTACTCTGCCCTGGTCAGGCCTTACCTGGAGTACTGTGTGCAGTTCTGGGCTCCCTGCTACAAATAACACAGGGATCTCCTGGAAGGAGCCCAGCAGAGGGCCACACTGATGATAAAGGGCCTGGCTATGTGGAAAGGCTGAGTGAACTCGATCTGCTCAGCCTTGAGAAAAGAAGTCTCAGAGGGGATCTTATTAATGTTTATTGACTCGATGATCTCTGGAGGTCCCTTCCAGTCCCTACAGTTCTGTGAAACATATGGAGAAACCAATTAATTTTATATTATGCTGATGAACAGCAATGAGAAAGCAGGACAGGAACTAAAAAAAAATGTAACTTGTTTTAAAAAATAAAGCAAAATAAATCCACATGAAGACTACAAGTCAGCAGGACACCTCAGTAGCTAAATCAAGTTTCTTCAGGTTCCACTGTAATATTACATTTGAAATCACATATCTAACCATTCATAAAAGCTATCTTCAGTCAAGTTGGAGAAGAGACAACCCACTACAGCTTTCTGCCCTCTCAAAGAATCAGCAGGTTGACTTTGGTAGTCAGATCCTGCATTCATCCTCGACTTATTTCATCCTGGAATACTAAAGAGTTCAGGAAAAATCGCTCTGCAGTGACACAACCAGCAAACTGCACCATTGGTTTGGGGCTCTCTGGAGATCGGGGCCAGTGCACTGATGAGCTCTGTGAAAGCAGGACTGGGAATGAGGGGAACCTGATGGAGACAGGAGGGGCTTGCTCATGGCTTTGGCTACTTTTCTGTGTGAGAGAAGATAAAGGGAGACTGCAGCCCCAATTTTTACTACTCACTCTTTTACTGAAGAAGAGATATGCTAACCAGGACATTACACAAAGTTCTGTGTGCCATTACCTTATATGCAGCTGAGAGTGTTTCCACTGTCCTAGTAAGTACTGTGACACAAAACCTGGGAGAAATCCACCAGAAAATAATTTCAAATAGCTCAAAATAATTCAGAGCCTTCAATTTATTTGGCTTTTAAGATAAGGATTTAACCATAAAGAAGTGTGTGGAATTACTGTTATTAAAAGAGAAGGTATAAAAAAGTGAAGCATAAAAAATTATAGATAAACTGGAACTCACAGACACATAATATGCAATGAAGTTGTAATATAATCACTAGAGGCATGTCACTTTAATACGTACATATTTAACCAAGCATGCATTCTTAACAAAATAAAAACACCAGAGACAGAGTGAAAAGGAAAAGCATTGTGACAAATAGAGAGTAGAGTCAATTAACTTAACCTTTGCATCTTTACTTACATATTTCTCTACATACATGCAACAATTCTTACAGCATCTGTACAGCTTTTCTTGAAGTTCTCAAAACTACCTATGTCATTTTGAGCTAAACTCTTGAACTGTAATATTTAGTTTCAAATGCACACAGTTCTGATTATTAATGGGTGCTGCATATAATTACAATTTCTGGATGCATGACAAAGAAAATTATGTTTCAATTTTTTTCCACGGAGAAAGTACTTTTGGAGATGATTGAAACATACATCTAAACTCCATACAGCCAGTGAAATATCCTGAAATCTGCCTGAAATTAGAAAAACTGATATACACACACATATCTATACACACATATGAAGGTAAGAAAACACTGCCTGTTGTATTTGATCATCCTTCATTCTTCCTTGATGCATTGTTCTTTCTTTTCAGGAAAAAAGAAAATTAAAATTTAATAATTCTTAGCATTAAAGCACTCAACCCATCAAAGGTGTATTCAGGATTATGATACCACAGTTCAGCTGAGCAGCATCTCAAAACAGCATCTATACACATTAAAAAAGTCATGTGCTAGCATAGCTAAAGAATCACTGAAGAGGAGAAAAACAGAATAGGATAACAGAAAAGGTGTAAAAAAAAAAGAGCCCAAAGTAAACATAAAAAGCACAACAGAAAGTGACTTATTAGTGGAGATAAATGTGAGATTTCTATTAGCAAGTGCTATGAAGGAGATGGCAGTACAACATGACTTTTTTAGGAGAAAAGCTGGACAAAATGAAGGACAAGATTAAACCTGGATTCTGAGATAAAAACAGAGGAGCTGTATCACTGTTTTATTGCTTTAGCTCTTACAACTAAGCCTAGAGCTAGTATTGCCAATTCTTAAGGAGCTGTAAGAAGCACAAATTAGTATTTCTCTCCTCTACTGTGTTTAACTATGTACCCAGTAAAGAAGTACTTGAAAACAGAATCAATCTATTTATTCTCTTCTCTTGCAGAAGAAAAGGAAGGATGGACATTAGGTTCTTCTCAGTAGAAATGCTGCAGTTCAACTGAGGTGTTCAACCAAGATGCACCTACTACTACACTATTCACTCCCTTTTCTTATTGTGCATTTGAGTCCATTTTATGAAAATTTTGAAGAAAACTGGCCCTAAAATGGAGCCCTTTGGAATCCCGCTAGTGAGTGTGTGGGGCAGTATGAA
Source organism: Gallus gallus (assembly GCF_016699485.2). Classification (NCBI taxonomy): domain Eukaryota; kingdom Metazoa; phylum Chordata; class Aves; order Galliformes; family Phasianidae; genus Gallus; species Gallus gallus. The sequence goes on along the minus strand of NC_052534.1, from coordinate 91,201,979 downwards.
AAATATCACATAAAATCATCACTGGTACCAACAAATTCTGCCAATTGCAATTTCCTCAGTACCCAACTCCTAGTGGGTGCTGTGGCAGTACGGTTCTGCATTCAGAACCAAAGAGTAAGTGGAACACTGCACTGAGTATCCATATCCTGGAAATCAAACTAGTGGTATGGAGATGCAGCAAAGGAGTACACAATTTTGGTAGCAGTAAGAAAAACTGCAGTAGCTTTGGTCAGCTAGTTCATACTGCTCGAATCAACTGAGTATCCCAAGAATGCACTCAGATTGCTTGTAATGCATTTTGGCTAGATTACAGCAATAAATTTTGTGTGCTGGTATTCCTGCCTTTTGCTGTATCAACATTACTTCTACTTTTCCAGCTTTCCACAGATCCCTAGGAAGTAAGTGGGTGAGCGAGACCGATTCATGCCACCCGTAATGCATATCCTACAATACTGAGCAATTGAGATTCTACAGTGAAGTAAGGGAATTTCTTTCCATTAGACTACTACATTTCCACAGAAGGCTGTTACAGAGCATACTCCAATTATGATCCTATTTCCATTTGCAGAGCTAAAATAGAAGGAAGATAGCATGAAACTAGCAAACAAAATTATTTAACGAAAGTACTGAGAAAGGGAGATGGATGAAGGGCAATTTTCAAAGGTTCCTTGACACGGGATACAATTGTACAAGGGGCTGTTCAGTACTTAAAAAAGACTAAAACCCATTTCTTTTGTAGAAAGAAATAACCAAAGGCAAAGGATATCAGATCAGGAAATTTCCCAAGTGGAAGCTGAATGGACACACTCTGCTGAAAGCTCTATCAATGCAAGGCTGTAAGCCTACAAACTGTCATAAATTACAACAGCTGCTATAACAGAACAGTGATAAAATGAAACCATTGGGTAGGCTTGATTCTGGCTTCCAACATGAGGCAGCAGCACTTCCACAAGGACTGGATCAGCAGCATGTTCCTTACGTTATGCAAAACACTTACATAAAACTGCTATATATTAGAAGAGACATGGTTACTACTATGCATGCATTCTTTTTCCTGCTGTCTTCATTTTCTTTATCCACTCAGACATACTGATTGTAAATGTATTCATGTTAGAAACTAAGCTTTCTACTCTATTTTTATAGTGTCCAGAGTATTTAAACAGTATGGTAATATAGAATAATAGAAAATCTGCACTCAAACTGCTTTCCTTTTGCACCTATTCTTTAAATATGAGAATTGAAAGTGCTGCATTGAAACAAGTCAGGTTAGACAGAAAAAGCAGTACGAACACTAACAGTGAGAGTATAAGCCAGGGCACATCTTCTGCTTGGTATTCATGAACCTGTCAGGGGATAGTTTTGACACGTATGATATCAACGTTCTGTTTTTGTTCAGTACAAACAGATACACATGCTATAGCAGAGCATGAACCAAGTATATGGCAGTCAATATGAAAATGCCATGTATATTAAGAGTGTGAAACAATTTTATCTCCTGCTTTTGCAGATGATGAACTGAGATACAAAACGATGAAGCACTTAAACAGCCAGAGATGCAGAGACAAAGCAGTACATTTACTGAGTTGCCTTTCCACTTAATTCAGTACCCTATTGACTTTACCCAGCTGCTCCACAACGATTTAAGTACAAAAGTTTAGGTCTTGATTGTATTCATTATGAAATCAGGAGCTGAAAGCAGTCAAGCACCATCGGATTTCCCAACTGCTGGGGGTCTGCTTGAGTGAAGCAACAATTACAACAGCACCGATTTTTTGCTTGGATCTAAGAAGGTTGGTGGCGTTGGCTGCCTGTTCACTAGTTCTTCTTTCTTATCAGTTGCCTACTGTCACTATGACAACAGGAAGCCTGCAACACAGCTGCAAGGAGGGAAAAAGGGGAGTGCACTCCAGTTGAGGGGAAAAGGGACTGAGTGGGTGGGGGTAAAAAGTGGTACTGGAAGTTAATCTAATGCATTCAGGAAAGAAAATTGAAGGCTAAAGTACCTCTTCTGTGGTGCCGATCTATCAGAGGAGCGGACGCTTATCAAAAACGTATGAAATCACTGTAATTGTGCCCCACCACACCAAAAAAGCAAGAAAACATTGCCAGAAAGATAAGAGCCCTAATTTTCTCTTCTGCTTCATATATCGCCATCTGATCAGCATACAGTAAGAATAGGGGAACACAGCCTTCTGCACTGCAGAAACACACAGGAAGGAGATCTCGTTAAAAGGTACACTTCTGTCATTCAGGTACGTTTGCAAAAGTATTCATGAAATGAATTAATGAGTACAGCTTTTATATATATTTTCTTACAGTTATAGAAATACAAATCAAAGATTTTTCCTAAATAATTAACATGCAGCCAAGGCTACAGTTAGCCTTTACCTGTACATCACATTAGTATAATTTCTGTTATTCCTCAACACATTTTCAGCATTTACTGCCTTTCCTTGCATCACATACAAATATGGACTAAAACTCTGGGACAGAATTCTTTGCTATTACACTTCTAAAGATGCTTTTCAGAGTGTATTTATTTTTCATGGGGTGTCTAACAGTATCTTAATGTTGCAAACTATCACACAGGAAAAACTGGAAGATGCTGGATGTGGCTCTGGGCAGTCTGGTCTAGTAGTTGGTGCCCCTGTCTGTGGCAGGGGAATTGAAACTAGATGATCATTGTGGTCCTTTTCAAACCAGGCCATTCTATGATTCTATGAACTATTAAGACTTCAGAGGCATTAAACAACTTGCATCCATGCCATGGTACATGATTTCTGTAACAAACCCATATGCTTGTGGATATATTGGCATTTAGACGATGTAAATAGTTACAGGCAGTGAAAGTTAGAAGTGAGTGGTTTGTGCGTTATATATAAACCTTAACTTCATGATTCATAGTTAGAGTTTAGAATGGTAGCCCAATCCTGTTTTTAAAGATTGTCCATAGGCAGAAGTGAATGCCTTGAGGAATTTAATGCTCACCTTCAGGACACAACTTGTTCGTTGCTCGTAATACTACTGCAAGATACTGGTAGTCTAGGGATGTTTTATAAGAGACTGTTCAAGCTACACCTACCTCAAACACATATATAATCTGCATCACATGTAGTGCACTAAGAGAATTACATCCCCCCTTCCCCAGCCAGACTTTTGCAGCATGATACAAAAACAATCATCTACGAGGGCTGCTCTGACAATAACGCCTCCTGTTTTATTGTCCTGGCCCACGATGCCAGACACGGATGTAGGTGGTATGGCAGTAGAAGCTTAATCTTCCCACCTACTGATGGGAACAATTATGAGTTCTTGTCCTGCAACAGATGGCGGCAGAGGAGTAGACTAACAAAATGGTGTCTGGCATGGAACAGTATACGATGGAAAGGTATGTCAACGAATTCCTCAGTGTAGAAAAAATTGCACCCACTGACACTCATTGACGCTTGCTGAGCATTTCTGGAGACCAAACAGTGACAACAGCTACAGTGGATCACCTCTGCTGGTGTAGATTTTCACAAGCACAGCATGCAGGCTCTCGTTCATCGCTGGTAAAAAGGCATAGCAAATGGTGGTGACTATGTCAAAAAACAGTGCTTTGTAGCTGAGAATTTGCTCAATTCTACTGGTAACAGTGTAAGACTGTAAATATGAGCACCACAGGATATAGATTTTTATTTTTTTTAAATAAGCCAAAGACAACAAGTGATTAAATAATGCATCTGAATTCTAAAAAATGCTCCCTTGATCTTACTAATTTCAGAAAGAAATCTGAGGTAATTTTACCTATTAGAAATGTCATTGCATCTATCAACAAATGTAAGATCGGAAAAGAGGACTTTTAAGGGGGAAAACATCTGAAGTACAGAATTGTTCAGATATACCTATCCAACATCTTTACTTGTTTGTAGCTGCAACTAGCTCCAAAATGTCAATAACAGTTAAGCTGCAGACCAAATTGGCTGCAGAGAAAGAAGTTGCTTAACCTCATAGACAACTCCCCTATCCAGTTATTGATTTATCTATGGAAAGGCTTATATTAACAGCTCTAACAGAGGTGTCATAGTTGCAGCAAGCTTGCTTTCCAAGGCTGGCAGCTGATTGGAGCAGTTGACGGCTCAGGAAAAGGCAGCATTCACAGACGGGAGCCATGCATTCATTTCTGCAGGGACAATGTGAACTTACAGAACTCTATCACGAATATCTGCATCATGCATTAACACACTGCAACAGTATAAACAGTGACAACCAAACTGGTAGAGAATCAGAACTACAACATCCAAAATAAATTAGGGGAATCAGAACATCAAACATTAATATATATATATATTTAAAGTTACTTGCTTAGTAGGAATACAGTAACAAAATCACTGTTTCTTCTTGATGTATTGAAAAGCAATTTTTCAAAGTAACAAGACTTCTACAGTAAGTTTTCAACCTGCAAACCCTTTATCTTTCCTTTCTAGAAGGAGAAAGATCCATAGCAACTAGGAAGAGAGAATAATACACATTACAGCAAAACAGTTTTAGAAGAAGCTGAATGGTGGGACAGGAAACTATTGTCTTCCAGCAAATTGTAGAAAAATATGGATTATGGCTTATAAAAAATATAAATGTATGGCTTATAAATCATATTCATGCATTAATGCTACCATTTGAAATATGATTCGATTTGATGGATGCATTGCAAAACACTGATTATAATACTAAATCAAGAGTTGCACTTCAGCATTTCAATTACTAACGTTATTTGGACATAATGAGGTTCTGAATTAGAATATATATATACTTTATCTGTAAGCAGCCCTTAATAGGTTTGTTGCTCAATTTATTATCTAATGGAATACATCTGGATGGAAGGAACTTAATTAATTTTTGTTTGTAAATGCAATACACTCATATCCAAATCTCCACAGCTTCCTCAAATTGTTCTATTAAACAATTTGAATACTCAGAACACAGAGAGTTGCCACAAGAAGCAGGGGAGTCAACCTAGGAGTTGACTGCAGGGCAGACCATAGTGCCAGACAATCCAGTCACAGATACTCAGATACCAGGTGCAGAAAAGCAACTGTTAATATGCTTAAATTCCTTATACTTCGATGTAATTGACTTTATTTCTAGTTAAGTTCTTTCCTGAAGTGAAATCTCTCATTTAAGATCAGTTACAATCACTGTTGAGTACTGTTATTTGAGATCTACAACAAAGACAATGTATATTCTAACACCACTGAGACGAGCATAAGCATGAATTGATTGATCAGTATTTAGAATTGCGGTGATCTTTAATATAAATCTCTTATGTCTTCTACTGTATCTTCTTTCAATTAAATTTAAAGAAAATAACCAAACAAAAACGTTGATCCAATATTAGTTTCTGCAATGACGTAACTTTGGGAAATCTGCTGTAATTGAGGTATTGAAACTGGGATGCTGGGACAAGTTAAAATGTTAAGGCACCTAAAATGACGACTGTAAGACATAAGTTATTAATATATATGGAAGATACAAATATTCACAGCTTTGGATCTTCTTTCCTTGCCTGTGAATTAATAGCACTGAAATATAGTTTGAGACTGCTTAAAAAAAATAGCTGTCAATGTAAAATTGTAATCTAAGCAAGGTTCTGCGGGGCCTGGTAGGAAACCTGGCATTTTCATAGGTGATTAACACTAAAGTTAGTGGTGAAACAAGCAAACAAACAAACAAAACAATGAGAGTAGGCAAATCATACAAAAGCCTTACTTGGTAATGTGGTCCTTAAAAAACAAATGCTAACACACACACTTTAACCACAGTCAAACACAGCTTTATCAGGAAACATTTTCCAAGAGATCAATGAATCAAATAATGTGAGCTCTTGGTGTAATACTGTGGGAAAAAAATGTTGGTGTAATTTCAAGGCATAGAAAAGAGGCATTTGTGGGTAGAAATACAAAGACTATTGCACTTCTACACATGGCCTTGTTGAAACTGCAAATACCACAAGCAGCAGTGAGGTCATATTTCAAAAACGGATGCAGTGAAAAAAAGGAGATGCAGGAAAGAGCTACGGAAGTGACTTGAGGACTAAAGGGAGTATTTTAGAGCAGCACACAATCAGTGAATCTGTTATATCAAATTAAAAAGATTGATGGATGAGGAGATTATTACACTTTTTGTGGATGGAATTGGAACAAATTACCATTATATAGTGGAGACCCTCTGACATCTTTGAAACATGTATGGTATTTTTTTTGTTTATCTTTGCAAACGAGCTGCTCAGACACATTATAAGACTTCCCTAACAGGTACTGAAGATTAAACTACATGGTTTAATGATCCTTCTGGTTTCAAGTATTGCAAATCTTTTTGTAGCCTTCAATTTCACAAGTGGTGCTATGCACCACTGGAAAAGGTTTGCTCACAGCCTTAGCTGCTCAAAACATATTGTTCCCCTGGTGTGCTGAGTACATCCGTTCTCTAATGCATCACATTCCCAACCACCCACCAAGCAGTCAACACATGATTCAAGCTGGCATCACATTAACGACACAGGCATAGGTGTAATTAATCCTTCTTAAAATGGCCATCTTAAACCTTAAGTAAATTAGAAGGCACTACAGAAATGTACTTCTAGTTGAACAGTAAGTTTAAGCATTCCTGTCAGCAGAACCGCATTCAGAAATGCAGCAATTTTTAGGAGGTCTGCTAAGGATCCACCCAAAGTCACTATCTCTCATGGACATGGATAGTAATTTCCTGGGATGCATCTTGCATCTATGTGCAGTAACTAAACTGACTTGAGAGAGAGATCTCTAAGTCCATTCCCTCAGCTTGAACCTCTTACTGCGACAGCAGTTATTTTCAGTAACAGAACTAAACAGAAATAAAGAACAAAACATCAAAAGTCCAACTGTCATCTCCATTAACAACTGACTCATATGCATCTCACACATGCAACTGCACTGCTTTGGGCCAACAAACAAATTTAAGTAGGTGAAGTTATTTCCCAGACAAGTACCTTTCATATTATTTTTGACTTATCAGTTGTAAAAAGGTAGAAGAAAATAGTTTGCTTACTTCCATTTCTCTAACTTGACTTCTTTACAGCATGAGAATAAAGTATATGAACTGGACTTTCTTCCTCCTAGCTAAAGCATTATCTCATAGTCAAGTTTGTCCTACCCCCCTGCTGGGTAGGACAACGCACAGATAGGTCTTGCTCCTTCTGTCTATGTAGATTTCAGACAAACTGGGTAGGCTGTTACAACATAATAAGAGCAGGACACCATCAGACAATTATTGCACTGCAGATCAAGATTCTGATGCAAAAATAAGTGAGACTTGACAAGAAAAAGGATTATGAAATAGGAAATTACCATAAAGTACATTACTCTTTTAATTTTCTATTCTTCCAGGTGCCCCCAACTTTTACACGGACTGTTACATGTACCAGCAATTTCCCAAAGTCCCTGGGTCAAGCATTTGCTCTGCTATGAATCTAAGAAACATCAAATACCACTTAGGGAATTTACATACAATTACGAATTCAATATTAAAGCATTTCATGGGGGAATTATATTCCAGTCCAGATTGTGCATAATAAAATTATTTTGTATATCTTACTAACTTTGCTTGTACTATTAAACATGAAATGTTGCTGGAGAAATCAGTTATCTTTCAGATGGAATATGGCTATGTTTTTAGCATTTAATTGTAACTGAAAGCATAGTATTTTACCTGTCTTCAAATAAGTAGCAAGAGTTCCATAGTTTAGCTTCATCTTATAAACTAAACAAAACAAAACAAAACTAAGCTATTTCTTTATAGTAAGTTAATGAACATGCAGTTAAACTTTCCTGAATTCTCCTTTCATTGAGAACATCTTTTGATAAGTGATAGTGTATGTGTTAAGGAACTACTCCTAAATAAATACTTCACAACAAACAATTAATAAAAATAAATGAATTGAATCAGAGATCAAAATTAGAGAGTTTTAATCTACATAGATATTGACTTTGATACTCATCTATAGCTTGACATCACACATTCTTATGCTTTCATCAAAAGTATAAAATCTATAGGTAGAAGAGAGTTAGCAATACATTAATATGTACCAAGGCAATTATATTAAAAATTTATCTCTTTTTTATATCTTCTCTTTAATATCCCATTCAATCCCATCAACAAAACACTGATCTGACCACACCATTATGGTGACTCAATTCCTACAAAACATTCAAATCGAGGAAGATCTTAAAAGAGACACCTAAGTACAATTTATTGTTCTAAGAGCAAGGATAACTTTCATTATTTTCTTGGAAGACAAAGATCTCATTACTGAAGATTCATTAACCACCTGCTTACATAAAACAAACCTGAAAAAGCAACTTTAACTCCACTAAGTCATTTATGCATACACCACAAGTTAACCATACCCTGGACATTATGCAATCCACTTCTTTGACACAAGAGGGAAAAATATATGGAAAAGTATTTGAAATGTTAAAAACAGCATACAGAGGTAGATGGAGAAAAAGTCACACTGAAATCCTGCAGATCTACTTTTTTTTTGCGTTCTTGACAAGATTCATTTAATTATGACAAGACCAACAATAAGCTATAAGTTTAGAGAAAAAGAAGAATCAAATATGTTTGATGTATTTGTATTTGCTAACAAGAAGTTAATGCATGACTGTAATTAACTTCGACTTTTAAATAACTTCTTAAAAAGGATCATCTATAAATTCACATTCTAGTGACTGAATATTTCCTTTTTTCACAGATGAATATAATGCAGTGAAGTATCTGCCATGACGCATCTACTCCTCCCGATAATCTTGTAATATTAATTTAGATAGACATAGATTTGGTTTTCTTAATTTATGGAAAGAGTTATGTAAGAAATCTGTGCTGATATGTAATTAAGTTCACGGAATGACAGAATGGCTGAAGTTGGGACCTCTGGATCCATCTGGTCCAACCCCTGCTCCAGCAGGGACACCCAGAGCAAGGTGCCCAGGGCCACATCCAGGCAGCTCCTGGAAATCTCCAAACTACACAACCTTCAGGGCTCCATCACCCACACTGTACGTAAATGCTTCCTCGTGTTCAGACAGATCCTCGTGTGTTCTAATTTGTGCCCATTGTGCCTTGTCCTCTAAAATCTGCAACCGAAGAATTTTAATTCTTCAAAATACAGTTGGATTATTTTAACGAGATAGGCTCAACAAACAACAAAGTTATTTTCTGCTTATTAGAATTTCAGAAGAATTTATTTCCCTTTCTTCTGGGTGTGAAAGCTAAAAATGGCTATCAAGGTGCTAGATGCAGCACAAAATCCGTAGTAAATGGATGTGGACTTGAACAAATTAAATTAAACAAAAAAGCGCAGCCTCTCAGAGGTTTAACCTTATCTGAGTTAAATGAACATAAACTGAAGATGTACTCTTGCCATTTATCACTGTCAGATTTTCACTAATCCACTTGGGTATCTGAGGGGTTTTGTATTTTTGAAAGGCACACAGACTCTGACCTCAGAGTTCATCCCCAGACATTTTCTCAACTATGCATCTAGTCTCAATAAATGCATGTCTGATTATTTTTTTTGTTTTACTTAATTTCTCTAAAATTGTTTCACAGAAAATCTAGGAATTAAATGGGACACTTAATGACACAACATCTTTGAGAAAGGCAGCATTGCTTAAGTGGTAAGGTCTCTCAGCTTTCTTCCCTACAAACATATGAATGTGGTTAAACAACATACATTTTTTTTATTGCTTTCCTATGTGCATCTCATCACATTTTAATGCATTTTTTTATCTGTTATGTTATACATTCAAATATAGACCAGAAAATGAAATAATCCATGGTATGACTGCTGAAATTGTTCTTTTCATGTTTTATGAGCAGTGCCTGAAATTACAGTCTTCACCCCAATTTTGTATATATGCTTGGATTAAAGTGAAATTAACCACGCCCCCCACAGCCTTGCAAAATTAGCATCGATGCCTAGTTCTGAAACTCATGTTTAGATGGAACCAGCAAGAGCCTTCAGCTGCAGCAAGATCTAGCATACATAAAAGGACGGTGAAACACAAGTGCAAATGTAAAAAGGATGGTAAGGAAATGTCCCTGCATGGAGATTTTCTTGCCTGGTAAGAATATAGCCAATCTTATCTTGCAAAGAGCAAACAGCCCTAAACATTACTTCAAACGTAATTGTTTTTTTTGATTCTGTGATAACATGGTAAGTCAGATAGCAAACCAGTCAAAAAATAAAAGTCTCTCAAAACTCCAGATGCATTTGTTAACTGTAAGACAGTGGCTAAAGCTGAAAATCTACTCTTCTGAGCACTGAGGCTGGGATCAGATGTAAGAGATCACCATCGAACAGTCGATACTGTCACTAAGCAACACAAAGCACTACTTACTGCTATCGCAGTTAGAAAGTTTTGGTTTTGTTTCTTTTTTTTCCCCTGAAATAAGAGAGGGGAAAAAAAAAAGATGAAATGTAAAACAAATGAGCAGGTGACATCATTGCTCAATAATCTACCTATTGTAAAACTAGACAAATACTTACGTGATCCTAAGAAGGCACGATATTATGCAATCCTAAATGCTAGCCTGTTCTGCTATGCAGTATATCAACGTGTAATATGCACCACCATGTATTCATTTATTTGTAGATTTTAAACTGCTTCTGAGCAACTCTACCACAAAGTTCTGTACCAATACCTTAATAAGGATGCACAGTTGCCAATACACTGAGAGAGCTGTGCTTTCAACTTTCATTTAGAAGTAGCGTAAGTCCCCGCCTAAAGGTTAATGTTACAGGGCTATTTACCTGCAAGGTACTGTGAGACCTAATTTATCATTTGCAGAATAAAGAAGGGAAATGTCCTTCTGATGACTGAAAGGAGATCACATCAAAGAGTAAGAACAGATAATAAAGTACACAGAAGAGAAACTGCTTCTATATCAGAATAAACGGCAGTTTAAATCTGAAATGCTGTAGGACAGAAACCCAAAGTACTGTCCAAAGAGAACAATGTAATTCAAATGTGAGGAAAGTTTAGGAACAGACTCAGGACTGAATGCAAATCCCATCTAACAAAGGGAAATGCACAAGATACAAGTTGGGCATTAGAATAAGATAATAGCAATAGCAATAAGATGTATCACTATGTTACTTTGATATAGGCATTTCTTCCCCAATCCAATAAAAAGATCTCTTAATTTCACAGTGAGAAAGAACATTACTGAAGTGCCACCACAGTATTTTGGTAGTTCTACTCATATTCTGATTCAAGTATATATCATAGCTTCTTCACGGCATGTTTCCCCACACAAAGGTGAGATCCTACATGTTAGAACCAGGATACTTGCCACAGGTTACGTCATGAATGGAGCTCAGAATAGGGTACAGACCCAGGTTTCAAGCTGAAAAGTCACCCAATAGGTACTGTTTTCAAAAGACAAGGCACAGTTGCCTTTCTATATTTCTAAGTTGAATCACAGGTTTTCCTTACATTTAGACAGTTTCTAGACTGAAACAAACAGCAGTTTAATAAATACCACTTATTAAATGTTTTACTTCAGGAGGCTCACCTGGATATTTCCTTTGCTGTAGATTGCTGTTAATAATATAGTAGCAAATGACAGCAATAGACAATTTAGAAAAAACATATCCATAGGAACACAGTAATTGAAAAAAAAAATCCAAAACACTAAATTAATTTGTTTGATCTGAGCTTAGCACCTATTTCTAAGACAGATGGAATCAATTTAATTCTAGCAACTTCATTCGGATTGCCATGTTTCTTAACCAAGTTCACTCAGAAGCCACTCTAGAGATCATGCCCTGTTTCTCTTGTAGCAGACAAGTTCTAAAGTGACCTGGTCACAGTTTCTCATCAGAAAGCCTCTCAAAATCTATGGAATGGTATCTACTTCCATCACAATCAATCAGGTGAATTGCTGCTGTAACTGAGAGAGATCACTTTGAAAGACTATTAAGCCTCTGCCCAACTCCACACAACTTCAGCAGTAAGGCTTACCAGTAGAGCTGTATCTAACATTACTTTTAAACATGATTGTAAGTGGGCATAATATACACGTGGTACTCAGATGGGAAGAGCTGAAGACTTCCCACTTTCAATGAGGTCTACGGCACTGTACGGCTATAACCAAATGCTGAATCTGGTCTGCAAGCTAACAAAGGAAATGAATCCAGAAGAATGAACCCATCTCATTTTGCTTATACTGCAAAACAGTGACACCCACTGGCAGCAACAGATTAAATACTTAATTGTTGCAATTTAAATCTACTTGGTAGGGCTGGCTAGAATGTTTCTCTCAGAAAAATTCATCACAGTAACAAGCGTACAAACTTACCGGTGGAGTCAGCGCTACCCTCAGAGTTTTCAGAAACTGTAATGTTATCAGTATCTCCAACAGCTGCCACGTAGCCCTCAGGAGCAGGACTCACAGTGTACACTCTCCTTGGAGGTGGAATTGTGGTGTCACTACCTGGAGAACAGAAAAAACGAGGTGTCTGGCTATGGATCTCAGTAAAGATTTTCTCAGACATTTTCACAATTATTGCAACGATAACAAATGGTTCCTTAAGGATGAAAATAAAGTAAGAGAGATCTGACACAAAGAATTCTATGGCCAACAAAAGTGCACTGAATTCTGTAGCAGCTGCACATAAATAAGTAATCCAGAGGTTAGTTCTTTCCATTAGAAATGTCAGAGAACAATTCTGCCCAACTTAGCAGCAGCTTCCACCTGCAGTGCTGTTTTACAATCTATCTTTCCCTCATCAGCATGAGCAGACACTTTTTTTGTGGGAACTGTTCTGTAGAAGATGGAGGGGTTACAAAGTGACACAAGTAATAGAAATTGAGACACAGAACTCTGGTTTGTCCACCTGCAGACTTTTTAGATGCAGTCTGGCTGCTGTTACAAAAGGCAGGAAGGTGAAGTTGGCCTGAAAACCACACAGGACTAAGTGTGCAGTTCCCACCCAATAGAGTTCATCTCTCCACCTCTTTTCAGCTTAAGTCTGGGGAAAACGTGCCAAGAGCCAGCCTTCCAACTACTTCATTGCATGGGAAACATTATTTGTGATGATAGCAGTAAATTGTTTTCATAGGACCTCTTTCCTCTTTAAAAAGTTATTCAGAAATATGTGCAAGAGTGATAGCATACACTTTGTATGAATGAAGTATGCATTACAGTTACATGAAACCAGTCCAAATAGCACTTCTATTTTATTTTATTTTATTATATTTTATTTTATTTTATTTTATTTTATTTTAATTAGTAGTGACAACACAAGAGATCAACCACATGGAGACAAAAGATTTTCCAGAAGGACAAGATGATCGGGTTCTCTACCTGGTGTTTATTTTAGATAATTTTAGATGGTTTGTCACGTTCTTTCTACATTGGCCAGCACCGTCACCACACAAAGCTTTCCTCCTTGAAGGTAATTTGGGAACTTGCTCCTTTAAAGCATATAGATGAAACTTGCAGCATTATTTGGAAAAAAAACTTCATTGGCAGGTGCACATGCTTAGCTTCCTCATTTCACAAATTTGCCAGAAGACCTGAGATGATTCAAGCCATCACCAAGCTGTAGCAATAGTTAGACTACTACCTCAATATTCAAAATGCAGTTGTTGTCTGGTAGAAATAATTCTTGTTACGAATCAACCATTCTATAATTAAACAGCTTTGTTTCACCAAGTCCTTTCTCTATCCAAGCACGTAACTTAATCACACATGTTGACATTTCTCAGATAGAACACTGTAAAAAATTTTGGCTTGACTGATTATCTCAGATTTCTGTGCTGATTACATGCAGAACACTTTTGAAAAGCTCCATCACAGTTGTTTTTATCATCAGGATGCAATCCTTTTATTTTGAGAATACATTAGAAAATGATTGTTTTTCTTGAACAGAAAATTTCAAACCGATGTTGATGATGCTTATCTTACAGAATAATAAAGGACATTAAATAATTAATACAATATGATGAAGAGCAATTATGTGATTTGGAAGAAGATCCACTAAAACTAATTTTGAGTAATTCTCTTACAAGTCCCCTTTGCTAAGCTGATGCGAAATGACGGAACTGGTAGCACTTGCATTGATTTTTTTACCTACCTTCCCATGTTGATGAATGATGAAGTGCTAATTGGTGATAATTTTAAATTACAAGTATGCCTAAGTATCTTTTATTATCCTCTTCTGAATAATTTCAACATATTTTCCCCCGTGTTTCACCTGTTTTCATTTTATATTCGAGTTCTATAAGAACAAAGACAACCATAAAGACCATTAAACTCAATTTGCAGTAGACTAATTTAAACCTTTTAATCACACAAGAACTGGCTTTACTGGGACATACCAACTTCCTAAGACAAAATAGTTTAACACAACAGAATTTGGGGAAAAATCTGTAACATCTAATGTTACGAAGAAGAACAATAACAATTTTTATTATGTAAAAGAGGACTCAAATTTAAGTTGATCTGTTTAAATGGGAGTCCCTACATGACTTTTATTTACCCTGTGTACATCTTGAATTAGCTTACAAGCTATAAATAAAGCTTTAGTCTTTGCCTATCCAGTAGAAGTATGCAAAGCCAAACTGCTACCATTTCATATAAACTATATGTACTCAACTGAATAACATCAGCATGTCAGCTATCTCCCACTCTCAAGCCATTAAGTTTGAATTTTTCCACCCTGTGGCCAATCTCCCTGAGCTAAGAAGAGATGGATTGGTTATAAAATCCTAAACATTGTTGTAAAGCATAAAAACATGGCACTATTCCAACTTTTTTTTTCCCCCCCACTAATGAAAGTATTTAAATATTGGAAGTACTCTAGAATGCCCTCCTTTCTAACAGTTATGTCATGAATGCATCAAATCAGTGAATAAAGAGACAAGATCAAACTGGCCAAACTGGTTACCAGTCAATCCTTAAGTGATTTGTTTGCAGCATCATTAAAAAAAAACAAATGCAGTGTAGAGTGAGCCACTTTTTTGTACCCTTAACACATGACATGAAATTGAACAAATGCACTCATCCAAGAGGTGAAGTGGATGTCTTTTCCTTACCTAATGTGTCACAAAAAGGAAACTCAAATGTCTCACTGTATCTGCATATATTAAATGATAGATGCTCATCCACAGGTTGCCCACAGGAAAATGGTCAGATGTTTTATTTTGATCAGGAAAAAAATTATATTAAAAGAATGCTTACAAAACAAAACGAGTAAGTATTGCTCTTAAAGGTAAACCAAGAATACAGAACAAATAATCAACTTGCCTCCTATGCATATTGTTTTCTACCACGTTCCCCACACAAATCTCCTTTCCATGTAAATCAACATTTTGCACAGAATAGGGAAGTGTATCTAAACACACTGTTTCCAAAGTTACATCCACAAGAACACCAGCAGCATGGCTCACTATGTTATCACTGCCTACTCTACGACAAACAAGTACTGGACCTTTTAAGGAGCTGAGGGTAAAGCTTCCATATGACCTTAGCCAAGTGAAATTTCCAACTGCTTGGTAGTATGTTTTATTTCAGGCTAATTTCAGAATCTTAAAACTTTTCCTCACCTGCAGCTCCTAATGGAGGTTCCATACCACTGCCTGGACAGAAAGCATGCTTGGCAACACTTAAAATGCAGATATGGTTAGTATGAGTTCATATGATCATGGCCCTATACTTGCTAGTATGTAAAATTAAACTCTAGGTAGTGTTTAAGCTTCTGGTATTTGTAGTGTGCTGGCCCTGGATAGCAACCAAACTCCCAACCAGCTGCTTGCTCCTCTCCCAGCAGGAGAGCAGGGTGGAGTGAGGGAACAGAAAGAGCAGGAGTGAGAAAGTTCCCGGGTCCAGATAAAACCAAAGACGTCACTTATCAATTACTGCTGTGGGCAAACCAGACTTGGCTAAGATAAATTAATTTACTGCCAGTTCATTTAAACATTTAATTACAGGTTCAGGTATTTGGAAACAAACTGTCTTGCTATGGGACTATTTTGGAACCAACCAGAGCTAGCTGTTTCCAGAACAGGGCAGCCACTTTTCACTGAGGTCGCCCCTGCAGATGCTCTGCTACCAAAAACTTGCATCTTAAACAATCTTACACTCTCCATTAGGGCGCTTTGCCGGAATTGAGAAAGCCTCAACATGAAGTACTTTGTTTCCACACAGAGAAACTAGTAGAAATAACAGAGGATGGATGACTAGTGGTCTGCTACAACCTCTCACCATCTTTCCGAACAGTAGTCAAGAGGAATGTCAGCTGCACTTGACTACAGAAAATAACGCCATGAAAACTTCCAACTATCACTTCTCTCAGGGGAGAGAAGCTTCTATTTTCAGAAGAGATCCTTACAGAAAACCACAAGAAGACAGGGATGGATGCTGGATCAAATCCAAGGTCTGATTAGTCCAGTGTTATGCTTTCTACGGAAATCAGTAATCTTCGGATCAGTATTTACAATTTACACCATCATAGTAGATACAGTCTTGACAAAGGCTTGAAGGTCTCCTATTTCCTTTAAAATATTTGCATGAGTGTATTTCCAAAGTGTAATTAAGGTGACTGGCACCATTCCCTGGAGGTATTCAAGAAGCGTTTAGATGAAAATATCAGTTGGAGGTGGATGGTTGAACTGCATGATCTTGGAGGTCTTCTCCAACCTCCGTGATTCCATGATACCAGCAACTAATACAACTAACTGTATGGTATACACAGTTTGGGGCTCCTTCTGAAATGTATTTCTGATAAACTGGAGAAACATCTATTTTACAGAGTGAAAACATTAAGTTGATCTTCATCATTACAAACATCATTAAAATCAAAACACTTGGTGATCCCAAATACTCCTCTCCTGTAAAGCACATACATGTTTTTGTTTAGGTGATAACCAAGTTCCTAAAGATCAGCCTATAGTTGTTCTAGTTCTTTTAGTGAGAATGGCATCAGGGACACAAAATATTTCACATCAATTGCTGTATATGTGGCTGACTGTCACAGGATTGATTTTCAGTCTTATGTCAAAAAACATTACAGTGCTGTCTGCAAAGGCATAACCTTTTACTTCAAGTTGTCTATAAAATCAGGAAGTACAATTCTTTTCTGCAGAGCACTGCATAATTCCTGCAGCTTGACCCAGGTCTTTAGCAGGATTCCCTCTCTCAATACTAGATGTCATACCAGGGAGAGAGAAAAGTGATGATGATAATAAGCAGCCCTGTAAAGTATAGATGTTCACTTACCATTTTACTCAAGTGACAATTGTCACACGCTAATGGAAGCTTTGTGCTATTTTGCTAGGTAAAAAGTCTCTGCTTCAGGTGGGAACTTGGCTTTACTCGGCTTTACTTATGGAACTCTTTTATGGAGAGCTAATTAACATCATTTACTATCACAATCTAATTGCTTTAGCCTGCTTAACATTTCTTAAGTGCCCAATTTTTCAAACTTAACTAATCTTAAAATAATTTTTCTCATCTGAGAATACTAGTATCCACTCCATTCCCCTCATTATCTGTATTTTAGTGAACTGCAAGAGGAGAGTGAGCCAAGCCAATTTGTGGGTTGCATTCCTTCCAGAGACCCTCCACCATCTTCTACATAAAATGTAACTGAATGGCTTTTGAATATTTCATTAGTTCATTATGCTATTTGCTATTGTAACATACTTTATTAGCACCAATACCTGGAAGACAATACTGAAAAATGATTTTCTTCCACACTTTGCTTCAGCTTTACAATTTTGAAGATGTCTGCTATTCAGTTTTGAATGGTGTTTCCTTGCTTAACAGGTAAGATTTCAAAGTATATTACTTAATTCAAAATATCACAATTCACATAGATGCAAACAAAACAATGAAAGAAAAAAGGTAATTAAATGTTGCCCTCCAGCTCAGAAAATCCCCAGGTGGTAAACCATTGAAGAACATCGTTGAGTAGCTGTACAGTATGCCTCCTTTATTGCAGTACTGTTTTTGACAGTATCAGTTTAGGTGGTAGTCACATAATCACAGTGGTTGGAAGGGACCTCGAGAGATCATTGAGTCCAACTCCCCTGCTAAAGCAGGTACTCTACAGAAGGTCACACAGGTAGGTGTCCAGACAGGTCTTGAGTATCTTCATAGATGGAGACTCCACAACCTTTCTGGGGAAAATCCTTAGACCTTAATTTCTAGATTAATCTTACTTTCTGTTACTGGGTACACAGTTGTCTTTAAACAGAAAAGGTTTTCTGTTAAATGACGTTAAATTAACGTTAAATGTTAAACGTTAAATGACGTTTTCCACTATGTTCCCCGGTTTTTGGTAGAAGTCACATAATACAGGGTTGCTCCCTATTCTTAGGTTGCATACCATTTGCCTCTGGCAGCACACTGTCACTCAAATCAGTTCTTTCCAACCACCATTCTGACACTTCATGTCACCAGACATGTCATCATGTTGTCATTAAATAGAGAAGAATCTAAGGCTAGGAGGCAGCTTTCTCTTCTTGAGTAATGGAAGTAACTATAAAGTAAACTGAGTTGTTACTTACTGAAGTCTTTCCTAAGCATTCACTTTTCTATCTTCATGATTTAATACTTAAATAAAATTAATCTTCAAGATTTGTTTTTGAATGAAAACTCCCTTTTCTACCCACACCCATGTCTTCTAGGCCCATAGCAGTTTGCACAAGTTATATTACCAGAAAGCTAACAGGATGAACAATCAGAAGCAGTTTTCTCTTTTATCCTGCCTCAATTCCTTTGAGGAATTAAGACTAATATATGACAATCTGCACCTGGTTCTCATGACCACCAGGCTTGTCAGGAGACTGGATGAGCACAAGGTTTCCCTAGGCACTTCACTACAGAGATAGCACTTGCCTACAGCTTAGCACACACGGAAGGTATGGAACCAATTCCTACAACAGCTCTCACCCATGTGGAGATTGAACAAGCTGAACAGACTGAAAAAGGAAGAAGGCAACTGCTGGACAGCATTATAATTTGTCCTTCCCAGCGTACTATGATAATAACTATACTTTTCAAAAAATCAGGCATACTTATTCAGTGGCAGCCACAAGTTTGGTGGGACAGATTCTCAAGCCTTTCCAGCTGGTAATATTTTTTTTTTGAAAGATGGGTCTATCTGAAAAGTTCTGTCATCCTCCAAATAAAGTTGTTCAGTTGTTCTTTCTCATACTTAGATAGAACTTCCTGTGGTACTCCTGTTCATGCCCATTGCCCCTTGCCCTGCTGCTGGACTCTACCAAAAAATGCTTGGCCTCATCCACTTGGCACCTGCCCTTCAGATAGTTACAAGCATTTATAAGATCCCCTTCCAGCCTTCTTAACACTTCTAGCACATTCAGATTCATCAACTGAGAAACATGCAACTATACCATTATTTTTCCTCTGCACTGACATCTCTAACTCCTAAAAGTGTGCAGTACACCTTCTAGGGGGCTTTAGAATAGGACAGAGGGCTTTGTGGCGGCAATTCTTCACCTGTAATCATATCTCAAAGACGTCTCTTTATTCACCCTGCAGGCTCTCACATATTGCCATTTTGCCTTATAATTTTTCTCATTCTAAATGCTGGTAGCTTACTTCCACTAACATATTTGCATTTCTTACGCTTTTTAGGGCTATATATTTATTTCACTGTAGATTGCAGCTTCTTTAGCATAAAATTAACATTTGCTTCCACTGAATACTAGGCCTTATTATATTCTCATTTGTATTAAAAGTAGGAAACCAATTTCCTTCTTAAAAGCTGATGCAGGTGTAGGATGACATAAAAACTTCATTAGTGTCCCTCCCCAACCCCCCCCACCCAGCAGGTCATTATACAGCTTTGTAAAGGGAGAAAAAAAAAAACAACAACAACAAAAAACACCAACAAAGTGTTTTCTATTGCCTTTTTTTTTTCTTTAGCATAAATGACATCAGCATTTGTAAATTTGGTTTAAAACCCCTTTCTAAATTATTTTGTTTCCTGTAGAACAACTGAAATAGTTATCAATGAAAACGAGATGGCCAAACTTTGACTTCACATACTTTACTGAAGTCTGCAGGTTGAAAAAGTTTGAAACAAGTATGCTCAGAGGACTAGGACATTAAAAGAAAAAAAGTACTTGGAAAAGAAAAGTAAGCACATCTTCATGTTTTTTTCTTCATCTTGATGGAAACTAAGACCTTCAGGAAGAAGTTTAGGTCAATAAAGATATATCCATTTTACATGGCCCAAAGCTGGGATGGAAAACTCATAAAAAGCAAGGCACAAGAGAGCTCAAATTTATTTGTCTCAACACCTCCCACATGTGTGCTTTTCTTTCTTTTTTTCTTTTTTCTTCTTATTTTCTTTTTCTTAAAAAAAAAAAAAAAGAAGAAAAAAAAGACATCAAGAAAGGCTATATGGTAGCTCATTTTATTGAAGATAGAACTTACTATTATGACTCAGTCTCAGTTTCATTACAATATAAGTAGTAGACATTCTTTGTCACATAAAAGATGAAAAAAGTAGGAATGCTTCCTTTCTCTTGGAGCTGTTGTAACATCTATATTCTTCTGGGAAAAGCAGTGAAAACAAAGCACAATAAAAAGTGAGAAGGAAGTAGGAAAAAGCCTTGATCTAGGAAACCAAGAAAAAGAATACTTTCCAAAGCAGAATCTGACAAGTAAATGGCAGTTTTAGAATTGAGACAGCAGAATGATCACTGTATACCAGTGAAATATATATTTTAAAAAGTTTGTATGGCTTAAGAATTTTCTGAAAGCTGAAAATTTGAGGTAATAATGAAACACTACATACTGAATATGTTAAGCTTGTATACTTCTTTGTTCATGACAAGAGAGAACATTTTGGTTAGATGTCTAAGAATTCATGCTGTATAAACAGGAGAATAAAGCTATCCAAAAATGTTAAGCTAGCACTTGCTCAATTATTTCTCCTAGTGCTGCAGACATTGTGTGAACACACCTTTCAAAAGCAAATTCATTCCTGTCAATCAATATAATAAAAAAAGTAATGCAGCAGCACTACAACTAGAAGGCCATGTCTATGATGCAATTAGTTAATTACACTCACTTATTAAGTGATTATGTTATTACTGGGACTTACCTGAAACTAGTCCAGGAAACAAACATATATACTCATGAGAATAAAAGTAAACAAAATTTAAGGTTTTAACAAGGCCTTCTTAATTCAGCTACAAGAGGCATTGAGCTTGCAGGCTCTCATACTGATAAGGCACTTCAGATGAAGTTCCCAAATCACTCCCCATCATATTCGAAAAGTCGTAGCAGTCAGGCAAGGTCCCTAGTGACTGCAAAAACGGAAATATCACTTCCATTTTCTTGAAAGGGAGAAAGGAAAACCTGGGAACCATACGCCAGTGAGCCTCATGTCTGTGCCTGGAAAGACTGTGGAGCAGATCCTCTTGGAAGATATGTTAAGGTACACAATAAGATGAGATTGTTGGAAACAGTCAACGCTTCATCAAGGGGAAATAGTGCCTGACCAACCCAATGGCCTTCTACAGTGGAGTGACAGCTTTGGTGGGCAAAGGAAGGACAAACGACCTCATCTATCTGGATGTGTGCAATGCTTCTAACATGAACTTGCACCACATTCTTCTCTCCAAATCGGAGAGAGATGGATTTAAAGGCAAGAATATTTGGTGAATAAAGAATTGGTTGGATGATCGCAGCCCGAGGGCTGTGGTCAGTGGCTCTATGTCCAGGTAGAATTCAGTCACAGACCCCCCCAGGGGTCTGTCTTGGGACCGGTACTCTTCAACATCTTTATCAGTGACATAGAGAGGAGGATTGAGGGCACGCTCAGCACCTTTGCTAATGATAGCAAGTTCAGAGGTACAGTTGACAAAATAAATGGAAGGAATTGCAGAAGGACCTGGCTAGGCTTGAAAACCTTAATGAGGTTCAATAAGGTCTAATGCAAAACACTGCACTTGGGTCAGGGCAATTCCAGGTACGTGCGGAGACTCTGAGAAGAACTCAGTAAAGAACAGCCCTGCAGAAAAGGACTTGAGGGTCCTGACAGACAAAATGCTGGTGTTCTGGTTGTGAAGAAGCAAAATTGCGTCTGAGAGGTTCTTGGCAATACCAGGAAAAGTACTCATAAACAGGCCAATAGTCATATACAGAAAGAGGAGTTAAACTCACCCGACTGGTGAAGGAGATCTCTGACTATGCAGCACTCCTTCTCAGGAAGCAGCATAAGTCCCAGAGATGCTCTCCCTCCAGTGGCTGGCCCTTATATGAGCCCAGGGTGGCTCCAATCTGGGTCCACACCTTCTGGTCATGCAGAGAGCATAGGTACAATTTGCTTGTGGCCAGCCATGCTCCTTCATCAGGTGCTTTATTGCCAGTTCAAGCCAGGACCATGAAGGTAACGAAGCTGGACATGTGCCAGCAGCATGTTTTCACAAAAGAGAAGGCCAACTGTATCCTGGGCTGTCTCAAAATAAGGTGGCCAGCAAAACAAGGGAGGTGATTGTCCCCTTTACTCTACCTTCATGAGGCCCTATCTGGAATACTGCATCCAGGCAGGGGGCTCCCAGAACAAGAAAGATGCAGAGCTGTTGGAGCAGGTCCAAAGGAGGGCCACAAAGATGACTGAAGAGCTGGAGCACGTCTCTTACAGAGAAAGACTGAGAGAGCTGGACTTGTTCAGCTTGGAGAAGAGAATGCTCAAGGGAGACCGCACAGCAGCATTATAAGCATGAGGCAGACCAATCTTGTACACAAGCAGAGAGTTATAGGACAAGGGAAAATGACTTTAAACTGAAAGAGGGGAGATACAGGTTAGATGCTAGGAAGAAATTCTTTACTCAGAGTGGTGAGGCACTGGCACAGACTGCACAGAGAAGCTGTGGATGCCCATCCCTGGAGGTGCTCAAGGCCAGGTTGGATGGGGCCCTAGGCAGCCTGAGCTGGTGGGTAGAAACCCTGCCCAAAGGGGGCAGGTTGGAACTAGGTGATTTTCAAAGTCTCCTCCAGCATAAGTCATTCTATGATTCTAACCCATAAGTTTTATTTCACAGTTGCTAGCAAGAGTCCACTTCTCTTTACGTTCAAAAATAACGAGCAGCATAGAAAAGCAGCTGTGGAAAATTCTTTACCCCGAACTTAATCAGTAACAAGTCTGTATTATAAGCACGTCCCCTCATTTCAAGTTATGGTTAGAAGTTACAGTTGGTAGTAAGGAAATAGGACTCAAGAATGCATAAAATCGGAAAACAAAGTATGACTCAGTACTATTATTTTCACAGTGGCAGCTTAAGTACTACACTCCTCATTGTACATGGGAGCATGACACAACCTGTCTTGTCACCAATGCATTAAAATTAATTTCAAACGGATGGACAGGGCAAATGCTAACAGACAATTGTTATGCTACAGTTCAACTTACCTCAGAATTCTCTCTCAGCCCTCTTCTAGAGGAAAAGTCCATTTTATGGAGCTGTTCTTACAGAAGGCATTCTTTGCTTCCTTTCTCAAGATAATTAGTTTCCCTGTAGCTGACTACATTTAGGTTTAAAGCATGTTTACACATATACCTAAAGCTGGCATTTTCCACTCCAATTAGACCACTAGTACATACAATTAAATAAGCTATTTGTTAAATTGTTTTCAGTTGTCACAGAAACAGCAGATTTCTTTATGACATCTAAACTGTTTGGAGTGGAGATGTAGAAGAGTAAGTAAATGTACATATACAAGAACACTGGAAAAAGAAGGAATTGGTCAATCAGCAGCAAAAAAAAACCACCCCCCCCCCCCCCCCCCAAAACAAACACACACACACACACACTGCTGGGGAACAGGAGACTAAACTAACTAATCACAATTGAAGTTACAGATACTAGATAGGCAGCCCACTCAATCTGAACATAGACGGGATATATTTATATTCTTTCCTCCCCCAAGCCTCATATCTTTACATTCTCCCTCAAACATATATCTACCAGCTTGGAGATCTGGTTAAGCACTATTTCTATCATAGACTTGAGAGGTCAGAGCCTTCTGTCAAGCATTCACTTCTGGATGCATTTGTCACATTTGCACAGTATGATAATACCACTGAAATAAAGCAGGTAATGAGAGGAATTTTAACCTCTTGAGATAAGACTGTGTGACAACACTTCATTTTATAATAATTGTAATTCCATTGCTCTTCATCTTATTCACAACAGACAGCCTTTCATAACGATTAACAGCTGAATTGCAGAACCAGTTTCTAAAGCTGCTTACTTCATTGTGTACTGCTGGAGTTTGATCTCATAAGTATATGCACTTTATCAGTTTGATCAACTAAAGGCCAGTATTGATTGCACATCTTTTTTTCAAAAAGCTTTGTCTTTCAGGTGCTTCTGTCACAAGTCGACACTTTCCAGAACATAATGGCTCTGGGAAGACAGGATCAGGAATAGTAGGGACACAGTCCAAGCATCCAAACTGATGATTTCTGAAACAGTATATGGTTGGTATTAACAACTTCAATGGGAAACATAAGATGGACAACAACAAAAAGCTCCACACATCTGTACTGAATTTTAGCAGAAAATTCACATGTAGGATAACAGTGCTGGGATATTTCACAGGTACATTCCAATAACACATTCACATTTTTTATTCCAAGCATATGGATTAAATTGCATTTTTGTCGACTCTGGTGGAATGATACAGAATGCCTTTCTGCCCCTAATTACAACTTAGGAATAATCATTTTTCTTCATTAACACTGAAGAGAAGGAAACAATAAACATCAGGTAGGATGTCCCCACAAGATTTCACACTGTCTAGACTCAGCATTTTTCACTTGGAGGAGGGAAAAAAGTGAAACAACATGCTTTGTAGGAAAGAAATATACACACACACACACACACACACATATATTACATTTCAGATGAATACAATTATTCTTCAGCAACTTTTAAAATGTATTTTTTATACAGATACTAAACATCAAACAGTAAATCCCAAGTCCTTTAAAAGGTAGCTATAATTCTGACCAAGAAAAAGAGCAAAGACAAAAGAGGCTATTAAAAATCCAAATTGGCAGATAACAAGACTCTAGACCGGAGCATGTATATTGATTTTGAATATACACTATAAAAGGTATTGTAAATAATTACCAAGGTTTTAAAGTATAAAGAAAAGTAAAGAAAGCAAAGAACCATATAACTCAAGAGAAACATCCTCTATGAAGTTAATTTTCATTGCAGGTAGACAGTGCCCTAACGAGGGTCAGAAATGAACAAAACCCATTAAAGTACAACATTTAGATAAAGGCCATATTTAAGTAACTCATTCTTAGAACTGCTTTCTCAGTCATTTGCCAGACACCTCTTTCCAGTAAAGCAAGTTTTTTTTTAGAATATTTAAATATTTATTACATTACTCAGAAACACATTCACAAGGACAAGGAAAGGAAAATTAAGTCCTCTTATTTGCATGAACTTTCATTTTTCCAATTGCTTTCTCTAATACTTTGTCACTTAAAAAGGCTCACGTTTATTACATGCATGCCTTGATTTTAAAGGGTTTAATGTAACAAAGCTAGCTATCTAAAGCCTCCTTAACAATATAATGAAGCAGGGCAAAACTTATTTTCTTGAATCCTCTAAAACGGAGGTATAGCTCTAGAAATAAAAGAATCAGGTTCCTCAAAGGAAAAAAATGTTTAGGAAGTCTTAATTAGTAGTCCTTTGGCTAAACAAGCTCCTAGTTTTGTTAAATTTATTTACTCATTGAATACTGTGACAGAATTTTGAAAAAAAATCTGACTTAGAAAACCAGAAATCCAAAGGCAAAATATTGGACACTGGTGGTTTTTGAGATGAGATATAAATCGTTACCCTCCCTCCCTGGAGTTCAGAAGAATAGGAATCCTCACGTTTTCTCCACACTATAGAGCTACCACCTTCCACAAGGAGATGTAAAAGTTGTTCAAAAGATCAACATGTAGTCACAAAGGACAGCGTCCCTCGGAATCTTCATTTCACCTCCAACTATGCCATGTCTCACTGTACGCTTCAGTTCCAGAACTGTGCCTGAAAATTTATGGTACAATCATTTCTAATACTAAACTTAATTATTAAAGCCTCTTTCAAGATTAAATGAGAACAAGTCATAAACACAGTTCCCAATGTTCTGAATACTTAAGCACCTTTAACTTGAGCTCAAAAGAGGCATATAAATGCAAATATTTACAGGATCAAGATCCAAAAGTACAATCTTAAGGTTTTATGGGCTAATAAATACAAGAATCTGGGGAGAAGGGTTACCTTGTGCATATTGGTAACAGTATTTTCACAATTTGAAAATAGCTGTTAAAGACAAATTGAACATTGTGATTCACAGGAAAAGCTGTTAGTTAATGCTAGAAAATACTTGGATGTCAAATCAAATTCATTCTAAGAAAATACTCAGTTTCTTATTGACGCCAAATTTAATTTTTCAGTATTTTTTTTGTAGCATGACGGTAACTTCCAAAGCTGGGAAGACGACTATAGCTACACACAAAAAATACTCTCATTTTCCATTATCCATCTCCGACTACTGCTACTTAAATGATCAGCTTTTTCACAGGTAGCCCATAACCTTTGTGCTACAAGAAAGAAGTTACTTAAAATAGCGTAAGACCAAAAAATTTGATCAACGTACTTATATCTTTTTTCAAGGCTACACAGTCCATGGCTCCACATCTTACAGCCCATTGCTAAACATACACTTTCAGTGTTCAATGCCACAAAAAAAAAAAAACACACCACAACGTGATTATTTACTCAAGAGTTTTTATTAAATTTGAATTAAACCATAGCCAGAAAAGAATGGCTAATAGCATTTACTTGCCTCCAACAGAAAATAAGCCCTGTTAATTTGCTGTTAATTTAAAGGACAGCCTTGTTGCTTTGCTGTGAGAATCCTAAATAAGGAAGTGTTTCTTCTCACCTATGTTCTCTTCCCCATAAGTTGTATCGTACCTGTACCGGGATTTTGGATCAAGAGCCTGTGTTTATATCTAGTGCCTAAACTGTTTTCTTACAGTTAATGAAACAGAGGAGTTCTACATCACAAGGTCATCTAAGTTCTCCTTCTCACCTGCCGCTTCAGTTGGAGTCTGGGCAGAACCCAATTTATAAGAACATACTTAACACAAATGAAAGCACTTTTGGCATCAGAAATTACACCATAGTTACATTTATTCAGTATTTTCATCATAGATAAAAGGCTATTCATTACCTACTTCCAAAGTACAATTATTTCCAAATGCTATTAAATATCATTTTACAGCATAAGCTTTATGCTTTATCAGCCTCTGAAATAGTGCCTCTCATTATCAACTACAGAAAAGAAGTACTTAAAGTACTGATCTAAAAACAAACAAAATGGGAATCCAATAATGTGAGATTCTCAGGCAATCTTCTGTCACCTTAATCGATGCAATATGGGATAACAGTCACACAACCCTTCAAAGACAAATTCCACCACAGACAGATGTAAGAAAGCCCTATAGCCAAGCTGTTAATAGCTATCCTCATTACAGATCAGGTGGGGGCCAAACAAAAACAAACAAGAAAAGGCAATAGACGCGCAGAATAGCTGCTGTTGGAAAGAACAGCTAAGGTCATCAGTCCAACTTCCATTAAACTGTTCCAATTAGATTACATTTTCCAGTACATTGTTCAGTTTTTAGATGGGGATATCACAACCTCCCTAGGCAGCCCATTCCAATGCTTCATCAGCCTCAAGACAGAATGACATTCCCCTCCCTACCACAGTATCTAGCTGGAATTACATACGCCACATGTTTGTTCTGTTGCTAGACATCTGAAAGAAATGTTCCTTGTATTAACTACTCATTACTTTCCCTCTGCCCATTTAGATTTCTTCTTAATGATCTTAAAACTAAACAAGCTCAATGTTCTGTCTCACCATATTTGTGATCCAGCACTCTGTGTCATGGTGTCCTCCACTGGATTCACTCTAGTTTGTAACTACCTTTCTTTTACAAAGCAGCCCACTGGTCACAACACTTTCAGTACGGTCTCACTCCAATATGGTCTCACCAAAGTGAGGTGCTACTCCAGTATGGTCTCACAAAAATAATGATTGCTTCCTACGACCAGCTGGCCATACTGCTAATACAGACCAACATGTAGTCAGTCCCCTTTTGCAAGGATGCACTGCTGTTGCACTGTTCATCAGTGATGTAGGTCCTCTTCTGTAGAGCTGCTTCAAGCCATTTGACCCCCTGCCTGTATCAAAAGTTGTTCCATGCCACACAGGACTTTACAGCCCACTGTTAATCTCCAAGGTACATCACTAGCACATGGTCACCTACTGAACTTTATATGGCTCACCACTAACCTTTAAACCTGTCAGTCTATCCATCTATCTGATCACTTACTTGCCTAGCTGGCATCTCCCCATTTTGGGGATAAAAATACTATAGTAGATCGAGTTGAAGATCCTGCTAAAAATTAAACAACATGCACTGTGCTCTCCTTATCTTCAAACCAATCACACCATCACAAAAGGCAACTGAGTCAATCAGGCACAATCTGCCTTTGCTAAAAGCTTACTGCTTCCAATCGCCTTTTAGCTCTTCCTATGTTTGGAAATAGCTTCCAGAAAGACTTAGTTCATATTATAGTTGCAGTTTCCCAGATGATCCTACTTGCTCTTCTTGAAAAGTACGTATAATATTTACCTTTTCTCACCTCTGTGAGCTTTCAATGATGACAGAAAGCAGCCACAGCATCAACCAGTTCTCCTGGATGCACACCATCTCATTCCACTGACATGCAATTGTGCAATTTGTTGAAGTACTCCCTAGCCTTCATCTACTGTATGGATTCACCTTCCATAGACTTCAACGTTAGCCTTCAGGTCCTGGTAGGTCAGAAGACAAATCTGACCAGTAAAAACAGAGCCAAAAAAGGCACTACGCATCTCAGCCTTTTCTTTGTCCTCTATTACTAAGTTCCTTGCCTGTTGAGCAGTAGACCCACACATCCTTAAGCTTTCAAGTTGTTGCCCCCACCCTTCTCGTTTCTCCCCACATCCCTCATGAATGTCAGCTTTGGATGGACTTTTCTCAACTCCATCCCCGAATACTCAGGCAACACCTCTGCATTTCTTTTGGGAAGTTGATGTCAGCTTTCATCTTCCCTGTATTTTATTTTTGTATTGTACGAACTCCCCCCCCATGAGGTTAGCATTCCATAAGCACAAGCAGCTGATATTTTACAGTTGTTTATCCTGATTGTTATGAACAAAGAGCTGGCTATGAAGACCTGTGAAGACGAGCCTTGCCTCACCTTCCCTGTGCTGCTTCTTGATGTGTTTGAACTCAGTCAGGCATCCTGGCAAAATTGCTTAGCTTTCTGTATGTCAAAATAGGCCATTCCTGTGCTTTTGGAAAGTTATTCTTGAAGATTAACCAGCTCCCCTGAGCTCCTTTGCATATCCAGATCGTTCTTCCACTGAATCCTACCAATTAGATCTGTGAACAACAGAGAAGTCTGTTCTCATGAAGTCCCAGGTTCTGATTCTACCAGCCAATTCAGTCACTTCTTTCAGGACTTCAATCTCCAGTCTGCGACTACATCTGCGATCACCACTTTCTTATTTGCAAGTAAGAGGTCTAAGCACCACCCCTAAAGATTCTCTCTGGAAACATGCCTTTTTATTTCAAGTCAAGCAGTTTAATTGCCTCCTTCAGTTACAGGAAAACTTTATTTTAGATGAACTACAACACAAAGCAATTCACAGTTTTTCTACACTTAAGCACAGAGCCTTTCACCTGCAAGTAATATCACAGCTACTTTATTTCACAACTCCATCATCTTTTGGCATTACATCCACATTTTACAACCCATTTGCAAGAGGCCTTTTACCTACCTGTCAAAATATCTGCGTCACTTTTACCTCACACACACACTCACTGAAAATAATATCCTTTAGCAGGATATGAATACATTGCCTGAATTGGCATTTGCTTTCCATTGTGCTTACAGGCACCTGGGGTTTCTGTTGCAACATAAGGATAGGAACTAGTGCTGGATCATTTCACACCCCTGATCTTTGGGTGCATCTCTAATAGCTGAGAGGAGTCGTAACAATTAGAAGATTATACTGATACATAGATTACAGAAACAATCATAGAATATCCTGAGGTGGAAGGGACCCACAAGGATCATCAATCCCAACTCCCGAACTCACGGTTTCATATAGTTACTGCTAATGTTACATACACACACATATGCAAGGATAATTTCGGAAGGCTTATGCACTGACCATAGGTTTTCTAAGTACCAATAGCCGTTTTATTTAGATTTGTCTGCTAGCATCAATTGGATGAAAAGAAGTAGATACTACACTGTTCTCAAATAACTATATTTAACAGCATATTATCAGAAAAAGGAGCGTGCAGTCTCACCTCGAGATGATTTGCTGAGTGTCCCACTTGATGTACCAGCATCTGCTGACAAAGCCTGAACATTTTCCAAATCATTCTCTTTGGATTTTGAGCCCAGATTTATGAGAACCGCCTCCTCTTTTCCACTCGAAGCACGCACAGGAGAAGATGAAGTTTCAGCATAGAGGCGTTTCAGTACTTTCTGTATGAACACTGTGGAGTAACAGAACATTTTTAAATAGGGAAAAAAATAATCAGTGATTTAAAAGGTAGCTTATGACATTAAAAATATACAAAACCAAACTCTAATTGACACAAGAGTTTCCCTCATACCCAGTGCAAATCTGTCTTCAGTAGTCCCTACCTCTCACATGTAATAAAGTTGAAGATTTAATAAATTAAAATACTAAACTGCGTCAGAATAGGCCAGCTTTGAAACCCCAGAGAACGCTAGCAAGGTGACTTATAACGTGCTCCATTTGACTAGATTTTCGTAATAAATTAACACAGTACGTTTCCAGACTAAACACACATTTATTTTTAATTTTCTTTTAAAACAAATACTTTTACAGATTTCTTACAGAACTGTTGCAAAGCTGTTTGAAGTACAGGTCTCTCCTGGCATAGTGGCATTGCAATTGAATCACTCATTAAAAATAATAATAATAAAAAAAATCAGTAAGCTAAAACTGCTTAATCATATAGAAAAGCTAGTAAGCAGCAGTAAAAACACATGGTAACCCAATTATTTCTACCAAAGTAGAACTACTCTTATATGCCTCTGCCTTTTATGGGCTACCTTCTCAATTCACCTGCAATCTGCTATTACCTCAAATGCAAGCATCATTTGATTAGATAGAAGGAATATATATGCAAAGAATTTAGTCATCAACAACATTATCATCTTTATACAAATGCATGCATATTTCAATCAGTCGAAGCAACATCCTATAGACTTTTTGTCTATTGCAGAACATCCCCGCTTTCAAAAATTCTAAACCTTCAACCAGATATTGCAGCACGAGGGGGAGTGAGAAGGAGGGAAAAGAGATTCAGAGGAAGATTGGAATTAAGGTCACATATTTTAACGGGAATTATATGGATTCTATACAAGTGACTTGGTACACGTTCTTAAAGTAATTCTGCCTAAAGAAGTGTATAGAAACACACAATTACAGTTCACAGATCTCTTCAATAAATGGCTTTACTTCACAGCTAAGGAATCAGATTCACTGAGTTGGGAAACCCTTGAATTTCCAGTCCTGGAAAGACAAGCTGCATCTTCCCATCATCTCCCCACACTACCTTGGTGATGGGTTTCAATTGCCATGTCATAGCTGCAGGGAAGAATGTCTTGGGCTTTTTTTGAGCTCCTATTAGTTTATGCATAATCACTTTTTGCTTGGACCAAATTTCTTGAATAATCATTGACCTTATAAAAATACCCAAGAAAAGAGCTAAGCCTGAAGAGTCACTTGAGAAAGACAAAACCCACAGTTACTGATCTCAGACGAAAGTAGAGAAATAACCAATACAGTAAGACAAATGTAATTGCTTTGTGAAGATCTCTGACTCTAAAGTAAGCTGTCTAAGAGGTTTACCCTGGACCCTCTCTCCCTGCTCACAGCTACTGCAACACTTCAACGAGCTCCAGATCCAGGCACTTGTACCGTATTGTACCCAAAGCAAGTGCTTCTTTGAGATAATGGTAAATCTTAACAAGGTGAATGTTCTCCAGAACTGCTGTAGCTACCCTCCTTAGTAACTACAGTAGGTGTTCCACTCCTCACCTCATGTCTGACTCCCCACATCATCTGTTCAGATACACCCTACATTTATCCTCTCCTCCCGCAAAATGACTCCTTTCTTTCATTTTAAAGATATTTGAACTCTACTCATACACACATTGGCATTGCTTCAGAAAGCAATACGAGATCAGTTTTAATACATGCTTATTCTTATGGACTCTTTTCATCTGTAACACCTGTGTCTGAGAAAGCAACCTGAAACACTTGCCTCTGAAAGGTACAAATACCTAGGAAGGCATACTTTCAACAAAAATCTCTCTTGCTTAGAAATAAGTATCTACATCAGTAGCAGCAATGTATTTACTCCAGAAAAGATGTAGTCCACGTGCCAACACAAAAGCTTACTGGTTTTCAGTACAAACAAGGGGAGAAGAAGTTGGGTGCTTTTTACTGCCTGCAGCACTTCTGCATCTGACAGTGCCTCTCAGTACAGTTAAGACATCTCCTCAGGGAAGCAGTAAGCCCAATAGCCACAACAGAATGGAAACAGTCAGCGGTGACATCTAGGGCATAACAAGTTGCCTGTCTGGAACCAGGTGTACTTTAAGCCTTCTGAGTACAGCAGGAATTAATGAACCCCAGCAGTAAACCTTCCTTGGGAAAATTTTAAGAGGTGGCATTCCTATGTAGTTAGGAAAAAAAAACCCTGACTAATTTAGTCTGAGATACTTAGAATCCTAAGTATATTCCAGCCTGCAATAAATAAATAAAATCTGTGTGTGGCCCAACACTGTTCCAACAAGTTTTCCTGTGTATCAGCACACAAGGAAATTGGACTGATGAACAGTATCTATCCTGCTACCCACAACAGCTTTACAAGCACTCTGCTTTGCATTTAAGAGTCTCTCAGAGCTAAGCTACCAAAACCTTTTTCAGATGATAGAGGATACTGTTTCCTCGGGGTTCTATTACTGCAATTACTTAGAAAAAAATACTACTAATAAAAAATAATCCTGTTAGGTCAGTAAGTGTTGGCTTAACCATAGGAAGCTGGTCACATATGATGCTATACAATGGCTTTTCTCCCCCAATTAGAACTCTCCCTACCTTGTTTGGTACTATGCAGCACCAGAGATCTATCTGTAAATCTGGTAAAAACCCCTTGGAGGCAATGCACAGTAATAATATTAATAGCAATACCTGGCACAACTTCTAAGAGAATCTTTGCTCCTCTGCTACAGGGAGAGACCAAGCTAGACTGACAGTGCCTCTGTTAACAAGGTTATAAAGATTAAAGAGAAAAATGGAGCCTTAATAACTACATTTTTCTTGGGGTAGCCGCTATGCTTATGAGGACAAGCAAAAACTCCTAAGTGGAGATTAATAAACCAGAGGTGACTATAGAAGAAAACCTGTGTGTCTTATCAATCATGACAGAGACTCAGCCAGTGGTGTGATTAAAGTTGTGTATAGTGACAGTGTGATCCAGATCCTACTGAGCCAAACATTTTTTACTCTGAGACAGGAGAGTGTACTGCATTAAAATACAACTCTAGAAAGACCTCACTGGAAACACTGCGTAGATTTAAGTCAGCTGTATATAAACCAGCTGAACTCAAATCAGAGCAGAGAAGTTTCTACAATAACCAGCAAGGCACAGAAGAACACAGATCTGGAGCTGTTTACAATAAGCAAAGAAATGTCAGAAGAATTTTAAGTATGAAATAGTAGGAAGTGTTACGTAGCTCAAGCACAAGGCTGCATAAGGCCAGGTCACAAAAATACTAATGAGGGATAAGAATTGCCAGGATAAATGCATGTGTAAACACCTAGATGATTTTCAACATTCATCTCATAAAATAAGGCAGTAAGGAAAGCCTCTTTTATTGAACTCTAAACTTCTGTAGAAGCTACAGGGCTGTTTCCAACAAAAAGGACTAGAACCAATTCCAAAGGTTGCTTTCAATCTTGTGTTCTTCACCAATTACTCCAGAGATGCTTACAGCTAGTTACTGACATGCTAAAAAACTAAGCCAAAAGATCGGGTGTATACAATCCCTCCAGGTCTCATATTTGTTAAAAACAACTAGGAAAAAAAAAAGGAAAAGCCCAAACCCATACATTCTTCAGACTTCTGAATTCATTCTCTATTTAGATTGCAGAAGGGAAACAAGTTTATTTGCTTTCCAGACGAAGATACACAATGCTACCAAAGCAAACAGCCTGCAACTGATACACACTGGGTTTTCCTACTTCATGATTAAGCTGAAGCAGCTCTCAAAGATGCATATTTCCAGGAATGATCCAGCAACAAAAAGGAGCCAATGTTTTCAGGAAGGAAAACAACTTGTAACAGGTACCACGCTGCTAAGTGGCTAATACTTGACAACTCGCCTGTATAAACAGCGAAGTACAAATACAGCAGAAATCTGAAAAAGCACTGCGTGTCTGCAGTTTGACGTAACAGAAGGAAAACAAACTCCAGGAGAAAGTACAGAGCATACACCGGGTAGAGATACAGATGAATACCCAGCATCTTTCTACCACAGTTTTCTAAGAATAAAAAGCCTTCCTTCAGTTCAATGTTTGGTATCGAAGTGTTAAGCTGACACCATTAAGTTTCTTGTCTTACGTACATATGCAACCTACCCACAGTTGCACATGTGCCAATATAGGAATAGCACTGCAGACTTACAGAGATTCTCCTGGGGTTGACAGCACAACTGAAAAACTCAGCACTGCAGATTACAGCAAAAACACGTTCGATAATCGAACAAATAACGTTCTGATCAGCACCAGAAGTGTTCCTGTCCAGCTGAGTGTAGGAGGAGACTGTGTCCTCAAGTAAGGTTTCTGTGGAGAACGCTTGCCACATACTTTTGGCTACGTGCCATATATACTGTGAGCGCCCCCGCGGCGTTTCTCAATTGGTTGCCTGCTGCCTACTCAGATGTTAGTTGGGCAGCAAGAATAAAACAAACGGCATCAGGAGCAACGAACACAGAGCTCTGAGAGGCTCGCGACTCACCCTGCTTGATCTCTCTCCTACTAACAGTAGTGCTGTGCAACCTGGGAAGTCAAGAAATTCTTGTGAAACCATCTCATGTGTAAGATATTTTAACGCATTATTTTGGTTAATGCAGAGAAGAAAAGAGTACAGCAGAACAGAAGACAATGGAAAGAATAGAATGTTTGGACAAGGCTTCATTAAAATGTTCAGTTCACCTCTGTTAGAGCAGAATTATTCTCCAGTATTCAACAGGATTATAATCCTTGAAGGATGTGTTGTTCTGCAAGTATCATACCACCTACAAAGGCTATTTTGGGATGGTTATTTTACAGAACTGTCACAAAATCACAGACCAGTTAAGGCAAGAAAAGACCTCCAGACATTGTTTAGTGCTCAAATTAGGGTCAGCTAGAGCAGCTTGCCTAGGGCCATGGTCTATCAGGTATAAGAATCATAGAATGGTTTGGGTTGGAGGGGACCTCAAGGATCATGAATCTCCAACTCTCCCACCACAGGCAGGGCCGCCAACCTCCACATTTAATACTAGACCAGGCTGCCCAGAGCCCCACCCAACCTGGCCTTGAACACCTCCGGGGATGGGGCACCCACAACCTCTCTGGGCAGCCTGTTCCAGCACCTCACCACTCTCTTGGTAAAAAACTTCCCCCTGCTACCTCAATGCCAATACTTCCATCATCAGCGCTTCTCTAATCATAGCTACGCAGTCAACTCTCAACCAGGACATTCAAAGGGACCACTTGCAGACGAAAAAATGAAAGTCAGATGCATGAATTTCACTAAGACCTGCATCAACAGGGTATAAAAGTATTTTAAGAGACCACTACGTACAGAAAACATCAGCCAGATTACCATTTTTACCAGCTAGCAGGTGGAAAACTGATAAGGACTTCTGGCTAGGAGGTGTTTTCCATTCCCTTAAACCATTTTCTACAATGCTTACTTCCCCTTTTATCATACAACGAGGACATTGATGTTTTAGGTCTTCTGCACTTCTCAAGGAGTTGCTCAACTGGCCAAACTGATCAACCTTTTATTTATTTGGCCTATCATGCAGAGCTATGGCTGAGAATCAGTGCAAGTTTCAAAAAGACAAAAGACACCTCGCTTGTACTGCACAGTACAAACAAAATCCAGTTTGCAGTTACAACACCTAGTGATAGACATGTGCAAGACATCACACTGTACACACATTAGCTGCCCCACCAAGAAGGCTGGAGAGCATTCAGCTGGCCAACTACTCAGCATCGAAAATGCTTTCATTAAAGATGAAACTGTACTGAGTCCAAGGCCCCATTACAGTCAATAGACATCTGATAAGAAATAAACTAATCTTGATCCAAGTTTCATAATACAGGAAGAGCCACATATACATTGATTACAGACGAAAGCAAAGCCACAAATCATCCGTTCAAAAACAATCTTCCAGTCAAGTTCACTTACATGTAACTACCAACAGATAAGGATATATATAATTTTCCCATCTTCAAAAGTGTTCAAGCCACATGGACATACGAGGAAGAGAATAAGTATACTATGAATACAATTACACACTATGTAGCCTAGGTGTTCACACTATAAGGATGGATGTCATATTTATAAAAGGGGTACTCTTGTCCAAGCCAGAAGAAAAATGTTACCATTTTCTTGCTACCAATTTGTTGCTAAGACTGACATATTTCCATTCCACCACAAACGGTACGAACGTACACCAAAAACACTAGCATGGGGGGTAACCAAATTGATCTTTACAAAAGAAAAAAAAAACCCTGAATTGAAACATACAGAATCTGAGATGTATTCAAAGTACAGTTTTACATATATGAGAATGGGAAATCTCCAATTTCACAGTATTTTGCTTTCTGTTCACAGTCTCTAAACAGCCCTCATCCTGCAGGTGAAGCTATGGTAACAGGTTCTTATGAGGACAGCTACACAACAATACATGACAACAGCAGGAACTGAAGGAGCTGTTGCAGAAAATGCAGGCTAAAGCAGACCATCTCTCTCTTGAAAGATGCCAATGTAGATAAACACAGAGGTCTCGGTCAAAGAGTACGCCCTTCTGCAGATCAGCCACAATATCTTGTTTCCACCTAGCAGTGCTTACCTACAGATGAATACTTCTACATACTATGACTCTCTCTTTTTTAATTCCAGAAAGTCCTTGTTTCTCAAAGGCACTGTTATTCTCCAAGATTCCTTCTTGAGGAACTCACCAAGTAATATTTCAGCTTAACATTTCAAGGTGGAATTCACTTGCACCTTAAAGCCAGAATAATCACTAAGGCTAACCCATCTGAATGATGGAAGAAATTATCTTGCCTACCTAACCATGCTGAAACCAACCTGTGTCTGAATACATACAATATATTCCATGAGACTCTGGAGGCCCTTCAAGAAGTGGAAACACTAAAAATGCTTTACTTTAGGGTTTTTTTTTAATTGTTTAATCAACTTCCCTTATACCCTTATACAATTCTTACACTCTACTACTCTGATGAAATGTGAATGACAGCTTTAAGGAAAAAAAGCACATTTCTAGCTGAATGTCCAAGCACAGGAACAGTCCTCTCCCAGTTTTACAGTTTATTTCATAGGCATTCCATGCAACAGAAAACATTACTCTTAATAAAGTTACCGTCACATATTTAGGCAGAAACAGAAGAAACATCCTGTTTGCAAATCAAACAGAAGGATGTTCTTGTACCCAAGGTCACA
Source organism: Gallus gallus (assembly GCF_016699485.2). Classification (NCBI taxonomy): domain Eukaryota; kingdom Metazoa; phylum Chordata; class Aves; order Galliformes; family Phasianidae; genus Gallus; species Gallus gallus. The sequence goes on along the minus strand of NC_052534.1, from coordinate 91,163,989 downwards.
TGAATTCTGTGTTTGAGCTGCCTGCATGTGAGTACAGCTGTTAACCTTTACATCATGGGGAGCTGCACAAGAAGCTGAGATGCTGTCATTTTTAATCTGTGTAACACTAACTTCACTGTCTTAAGGTTTGTGTCAAGACCTCATACATCATTTTCTCCAAAACTTATATTAGCATTCCATGTCCCATTAGACATTAAAATCGGATACTAATTGCCTAGATTTTACTCATCTTATTCTTAACATAGTTATTGAATTGTAATAAAGAACTTCCAGCTATGTGCTGTAATAACAGTCCACAATAATGCATTTCCATTTATCTTTTCACCAAGCACTATGTTTTAGAGTATAAGGAAAACCACTTTGTTACCTGAAACTTCAGTAATACATCATTCTCCCTTCTTTGAGGCATCTTTTGAACGAGAGCAACTTATGTAAGTATACAGATTAAGACATCAGTAGAGGAGAAAAGAAACAGTGACTGCATAACCCACAGCTGTGCATTCACCTAAATTAAGTAGTAAGTCACAACAGGCATCGCTGTACCACTCAGACTGACCTGTGGGCCCCCAGGCCAACATGACTCATGGCAATCACAGATACAAAACTAAGATACGCACGATAGAAAGCAGACATTTGTTTTCTCTTCTTAGCTAAGATGAAACCGATTCAGCTTCAGTAAGCATGATCTCTGTGTCACCCTGCAGCTTCAAATCAGTACGACTGGTGTTACATCTGTCAGCAAGTTCTGCATGACTGTGTAGTTCAATAAGAATCTGACTAATAGATCGTGCCATCCTGTCTCAACAGAGGCTTTAGAGATCTCTCAGTAGGCCACTTTAATTGCGACTGCAAGCTCTTAGACATCTAATAAACTTGACTTGACATGACACAGAAAACAAGAAGTTACACAGCCAACACAATGAGAACAGTAGGATTTTGTTCCAGCTGTTCATGAGAACCCTGCCTGCCTGACAGCAAAACCTTGTTAACTGTGTACTCTCACTATTGCCCTGGGAAAATAAAGCATCTTCCCCATCGCATCAATCTGTGCACGCTATTCATGTTTCAAGGTGTGTCATGACACGTTTCTCATACTGCGTGATCAAACAGATCTCACTCGAAACATCTCAAGATCTCACACCTATCCTTAATAAAGGAGAACAAGTTTGCTAATTCAAATTAATTAATCGTTCTTGCTACTTTGAGTTGGTCCAAGTGTAATTATTTGTTTGTTGACTTGAGAGTTGAAGGGGTGCTGAAGAGAGGAAAAAAAGTAACCAACCTCAGCAAAGCTCCACAAGCCGTGCACTTGAACATCACCGGTCATGGAAACCATACCCTGCAAACACAGTGTGTAAACTGCCTGAACTTCAGAAAGTTTAAACCTTACTTTAACCAAAAAACTTCTTCCAGTTTCAGGGAATGCAAACAGCACATGGCCTGAGGGGAGCAAACTCAAGCATATATGTGCAAGCTGAAGTAGTAGCCCTTTTCTTTTGTACTACTACCATAAGGTTTTCACTACATCTTGCGGGGCCTTTTTCCATTCTAACTTAGAAACACTGCTGGTATTGGGTAATCCTCTGCTATGTGGTGCGGGTAACATGGAAAACAAACTGTAACTCAGCTGCTCGAAGCACTGCCCTAAGAACAGTTAAATGAGTGAAGAAAGCAATTTAGAGTTCAGGTTACTGAAGAAAAACAACTTGATAATTTTAAAAAGAACTTGCTCTCTCCACTTGAGAGAAACTGAAGTGAAGTTCAAAACACCAGTATTTACAAATCAAACCTTGAAACTGCTAGAAGTAGTATCACTGAGCATATACAATATACAAAATGTAAGCAACGTGCCCATCTAGCCTTCCTCAGGGAAGTAAATACATCCCACTTGGCCACGACTTGAGTATTTGATTGCTACATAATATCCAGCAATTGCTACAGATGTTCCCACGTGTATCTAACAAAATCAATATTATGTCAAATAGCCCATCATTATGAAGCATGGAAGCTTCAATGACAGGCATTTTCCTTTCTTTCAAAGAGTTATAAGGGTATTTGAATATAAATCATTAGGCAAGCCCTAGAAGCGCAAATTTCCAGACACCTGTTTGCTGTTTTCTTTTAAAACCTTTTGAACTAGAGACAACCAGAAGCATAATGGGGCTGGATGGGGCTGTGAGCAACCTGGCCTAGAGAGTTGTGTCCCTCCCTGCAGCAGAGGGTTGGAACTAGATGACCTCAATGGTCCCTTCCAACCCAAACCATTCCTTGATTCTATAAGAAACCAAACACTGCCTACTGGAAATGACAGCCTGGTAGGTCTTCAAGGATTGCTCCACAAAAAAACCCCAACAACCCTCTTCTCACTAAACCCAACAACACCCCTTCCGCTCCCAAGAACCCTGAAGGCCACATTACACCAGAATCGGCATATTCAGTTATCTGCACATGTGTTACCTTCACAGACTTCCTAAATACAAAGTTGGTGGATCTACCACATCTGCTTGTTTGCTCGTTACCATATCAGCCTCCCTCTCTGGCTACATTACTCACTCAGGCTCAAAGCTGAACTCAGCAACAACAGCCTCCAATTTATTTCCTCCATCCCCTAATAAGTCCTAATGGCAGATTCAACTGTGCTTATGCTAGTACGACTTCTACGTTTAATCACAGAAACATCGGTATCACTGATTTATTTAGCTGCAACCCAAATAAACAACCCCACTTTCTCAAATAAAGTTCAGATCATCATCACCCACAATAAATCTTTGGTCACTGACTGCAAGATGCATTGTCAATAGCTGCCCAAGGAAAAAAACAAACCACCTTTCCCACCTCTACAAGAAAAACAACAAACCACCAAAGCAGAAAACAACAACAAAAGAGCCCACCGACAAATGAACAAAACACCCCAAAAAACCAAATTCCATAAACGTACCAAAACACAAAACCACACAGTCAATATACCTTCTACAGAGCACGAACAGCCCGTGCCAGACATCAAACTCCATTTCTAGACCACATGTCCCTTATTTGTAAGAACCTATTAAAAGCCATTTACCCTAAAGAAAAGTGGTTTAACCATTTTGTTTAAAAAAAATCCTCACAGGGTTTTCAAGAAAAAATACATAGAGTTGAAAAAATAACCCCATTAAGATCTGTAAGAAGGGGAGTTGCTCTTAATTAGCAAATAGAAAAAAACTGATGTGTTTTTCTGCAAGGATCAAGTACTTGTACTTATATGTGATAGAGCCATTAAAAATCAAAAGAAAGAACAACTTAGGAACTACAGTCTCCTTCCAACCCGCATACAAGTAGGCTCTTCCTGCCTCAAACCTAAGTTTCACCACAAGAACACTGAAATAGCACTCCGCAGTGCAATATTCTCTGTTCAAAATTTTTTTTGTTAGTGGAGGTGTTGACTATCAGTCACCACATTTCCAGTATAACCTCCCAGACAGGAAGCCTGTAGCACCACTTGGTCATCCTTCACGTGGCATACTAACTTTGGTAGCATTGACTAGCAGTGAAGGACAGTGATGTGCACCAATACCAGCACCTCAGTGCTACCCCTTAGCAGCCAGGCCACCACCCTGCCAGCCTGAATGGCAGCTTTATACTGGAACCACACCAGCTTTAAAGAATGATTGATATGGCTTTGAAGAAGCAAGTAATATTTAACAGCAATGAAATATATCACCCACTGTGGATAATCATCCTGCCAATAACGCATTGAATGAGAACTGCTCGGTCAATCTAGCTCTGCTATGTATCATCGATAAATATGCCACCGCAAACAAGAAAAACTACACATGGAAACACAGCAATACTCAGAACTGTACTTTCCCAACCCATTCCCGAGTAGATCTCCCTTACCTGTACTGGTTTACTACCTTTCAGTTACTTCGATCCTTTCCAGTGACAATTCATCCCAACAAGCTGCTGACCACCCCTTTTATTCTATCTTATGGCCCAGTTCAAAGCAAAACTAAAAACTCCAGCGATCATTTCTAATCCAGACAAAAACAAACAACAGTCTTCAGTATCTTCTACCTATTGTCATGAGCAGCAGTGCCTGCTTGGATGAAGCTGCAGACTCCTCCAACCCAGGTGCCCACATTGCATGCTCTCAGCCTTCTATTCCTTGCTGGATTTGCTGTCTGATGTCAAACCACCACTGCTCAGAGAGGAACATGAGTGGCTTCCATTGTTAAAGGGTATAAACTATCACTCAAGCAAGATCACTGTAGCTTTTTCTTCCACCTCACAGAAACAAATGTTCTTATATATGATCTCTGGTTTAAAGGAGTTGGAGTCATTTGGAATTTCACACAGCCGGGTGGAGGGACCCTTATAGGCCATCCAGCCCAACCCCCTGAGCTGAACAGGGACACCACAGCCATATCAGGTGCTCACAGCCCCGGCCAGCCTGACTGAGGGTGCCTGCAGGGATGGGGCATCCATCACCCCCCCCCCCCCCCCCCCCGGACAAAATCTGCTCTCCTTCCTCTCAGCCCCAGAGTCCCACGTTTATTTATGAGCAAACGAACGCTCTTTTCTCCACTCACGAACTTTCTCTCACCAAACGCCTATCTGTACTTCTGCCTTTCCCCATCGGCTATTGGACGGAGCTGTATCTCGGACAGACAGCTCTGCTCTGCTTCCATACCTCCTTCAGAGCTGCCGCTGGCCGCCTTCAGCCAGCAAGCACGTCAACACCGAGCTCCCTGTCCAGGCACCCACATTCTATCAATCAGTTAAGACTCAGGTCCGCGACTGTGTGAAAACCAACGACTCGGTCACACAGCCGCTGCAGGCGATACGAACTCAGACGGCCCAGCGCTCAGCCGCACCGAACTCCTCCGTAGGACAACACAGCACTTTACCACACGCCGACGCCGTTACAACCTCGCTCTTCCCGCGCGAGGTGGGCTCTCACACAACTCAAACGCCGAACAAACTGAACGAAGTTACGCTTCGATACGGAGCGCCGTCGCTCCCCCGCCAGCCCGACGCTACGGGCAACCGCGGCGCGCACAGCTCAGCCAGCGCAGCGCGGGACTCGGGGGCGAGCACGGACGGCGACCTCCCCCGGCACTGCCCTCACCCCGCGCACGGCCCGCTCAGCCCAGGCGCCCCTGGACGGGACGAGTCAGGACATAGGGACGGCCGAGCCCCGCCGCGAGGAGGGCGGCGGCGAGAGACCGCCGCTCAGCGTGTGTGTGGGGGGTGATCGCGCCCGAGGCCGCGAACACCGCCCCGCACGCTCCCCTCGCCTCCCGCGCGACAGCAGGGCCGCAGCCTCACCTTCCTCCCTGCTGAGCGCCATGGCCCAGCACGGCCCGACCTCCCCGCGCAGCCAGCCGGCCCGCGCCCGTCCTCCTTCCTGTTCCCCGCCGACCTGTCCGTCAAGAGCTTGGAGTCCCTCCATTGGCTGGCACGGCGGCGGGGGGCGTGCCCTCCGGGCGCGGCCCGTCCCTCTCCCCCTCCCTGCGCTGTCTGCCGGCTCCAGTAGGGGGCGCGCGACTGCGCAGAGCCGCCGGGGGCGCGCGCGGCGGCGGGATGCTGGGCGTAGGGCGCTGCTGCCGCTGCCGGCCGCGCTCTGCCCGACCCTGAGCCGGCGGCGCCGCCGCGCCCAGCCCGCACCTGCCCGGTGAATAATGCACTAGAATGTCAGCGCTGAGAAAGGTAGGCGGGCGGCGGGGGCTGCCGTCGGGGCGCCGCTGACCGAGGGAAGGGGGCGACGGCACCGCGGGGACCGGGCGCTGCGTGCGGAGCCGGGGGGCGTCGGGCGGGAAAGGGGGCGCGGGGTCGGGCGCTCGGCAGCCGTCGGCAGGACGGGGCTGCGGGCAGCGCGCAACCCGTCGGGAGGTACCGGCGGGCTCCGTCCCGCCCGCAGCCCGGTTCGGGCGGCCGTGCCCCACTTCTGGCAGAGGTATCGAAGTGCTGCGGCCTCAACTTGCCGAACTTCCAGCGGCTCGGCGTCCTCGGCAGCGAGCCCGAGGTGCCCCGTTTGGGCCGCGTACGCGGCGCGGCGAGAGCTGTGGGCAGCGGCGGCCGCGGTCGCGGGCGGCGGAGCCGCGCCGTGCGCTCGGCTGGGAGCTGAGTGAGCGCCGCGCGCTGCGGCTCCGGGCACCGCACGGCACGGGAGGGAACGGCTGGCGCGGGGCTGCTGTGGAAAAGCGGCTCTCGTGCCGAGCAGGTGACGGCGGCGTTCTGTAAGGCGAGCGGAGCCGGGGTGCCGCCTTCTACACCTGCGCTCAGCTTCGGTTCTGTCTCCGCGTCGCGTCAGGAGGAATAGGTAAAGGAGGAAGAGCGAAACTTTTGTACCGCTGTGCTTTCAGCTCTGCAGCGGTCCCTTTTTTTTTCAAGAGCCGTTTCTAAATGAACCTCACAAAGCGTTTTCTTTCAGCTTTACGAGCTTTAATATCACGGCGTGCAGCTTTTCTGACGAGGCTGGCCAGGTGTTAGCATTTGTATTTAACAGGCTGCCGTCGTGCCCTCCCCCCCCCCCCCCCCCCCCCCCCCCCCCCCCCCCCCCAGCTCATTCCATGTCTTTTCAAGACGTCCACTATGTGGTTAAAGTGAATTCCGAGCGTGTCCAATAGCTTTATGAATTACAGTGTTATTAAGCGTTGGAGATTTAATTCCAAGTGCTGCAGTCAGACCCTGTGTGATCCAACATAACGTTCTGAAGTTAAATAATGCACTTATTATGCTGCCGTTCGGTTAAACATGAAGTAAAAACTGGGACTGCCCAATGAATCCGTTGGTTCTGTTATAGATTATTTTTAGCTTTTCATTTCAGTGCTATTAATGGTATTAATATCTGGTTATACACTTAGCTACATGCCCTGAAAGCAGTGCTGGGCATAGATAGCTCTTTGTGAACTTTTCAGAATTGGAAGTTGCTGTGCAGCGTTGAAATATCTCTGGTACAAACTGAAGATATGCTGAGAGCGAAGCCCTGAGGGCTGCAGATGAGCCCTCAGTAGGCAGCCCGCCCAGCAGAGGTGCTGGGGGAATGTATGCGGTGTGTGCAACAGATGCAGCTGCACAGTTGAGCCCAAGGCTCCCACAGCGGTGCCGGCGTTCCCCATTGCTTAACGGGAGTGGGAGTTTGCGTCAGTGTGGGGGAAAGGCTCATCAGTATCAGCAGTGATGCTGTGGGCTATGCTGGGCTGTTACAAGCTGCCAAGTCAAGACCAAAAGCATGCGTGTGGAAGTCCGTTGTGGCCAGCTAATAATTATTTCTCGTCAGTTCAAATATACAAAGTAAGTTATCAGTGAACAAGTGTGCTGTCTTTAAGGAGCACTCCATTCCTAAATGGGGCAGGCGGTCACACCTGAGCCTGAGAGCAGCAGGAGGCTTCCATCCCCTCTGAGTGCAGTCCCTGGCCGAGGGTATGGCCCTGTTCTGACGGCTGGTGTCCTGATAGGGAATATTCTTGGGCAATCTAATGACTGCTTTCAGCCTGATTAGGAGCTTTGTCTGGCTGAATTATGAACATAGCAATAGCCACTGGCATAGTTGCATAGTTTCTGTGGGCTTTGACTGAGGTGGTAAAGCAATATTTTACACCTGCCTCTATTAGGCAGGAACTTTTCTCCCTGTTTGCAATTACATGCAGTCAAAGCAATTTTCCTGCATGGCTACGATAGTCCTATGAGTAGTTTTGGTAATAAAAAGAACATTGAAATAAAGCCTTGTTTTTTCTGAAGTGCACCATCAGGGGGCTCTTTCAAACTGTATCAGTCAAACAAAAACAGCTGTTCCAGTTCTACTGTGTGAAGAAGACAACTGTTATTAGCTGCTCCAGCTTACCACCAAGCAAACCAGTTTATCTAAGCAGGCACTGGAAACGGGGTGGCCAATAGTGCTGAAAGTTTGTGTTATCTCATCGGTGATGATGGAATGGAAGAGAGAGTCGCACTTCTTAGAAATATGGTGTATGGGCCAGAATGTCCCACCTGAGGCTGAACTATTCTGTTTGCTAAATGGGTAGTTCTGTTTGGATAACTAGGGAAAGAAATTAAATGTGGTTTAGTTTGCCTTATGAAAATTCATAGTCATCCACGAACCATATGGCTTTCCTACCCCTAGTAGGGAAATGTATCTATGCATGGCAGAAAGAGTGTGTCAACAGCTATGATCAAATATAAGTAGAAGTGGGCAGGAATGATTCAGAATCTCTTCTAAAGTAGACCTGAGACTACAACTTCTCATATTTCAGCCCATATATATCTCCATTATAGAATTATACTTCCCGAAACAGATTACAGTTCATCACAGCTACTTTCTGCTGCAGAGGCCAAAATGATTCATTAGAGTAAAGTAAGTACTGTTCCCTTTTTACTTTTTTTTTTTAAAGGAAATGTCAAGTGGCAGTTTATTCATTTGGTGCACGCTCGGTTGTGATGAGAGGAAGGGAATCGCTGCACTCAGATTTCTCAGTCAGTGCTTCTACGTATTTGGTCTCACTTTATTCTTTCCTGTTTATCATCTAGATTTCTTCTGCGCACAAAGCAAGGGCATTTATCTGCCATACATTTTCCTTGCATGCTTTCCGTATTTCTCTGTCCTTGCCAGTTTGGAAAACTGAACAGGTAGCTTCCAGTATGGCATTGACCCTTAGCCCTCAGATTTGTTTATTTATCGGTTTTATAATCATATGTTCTTATCATCTTGAAAAGTTTCCTTTCCTTACAGCACATGTATTTGGTAGTATGTATGTGGTATAATGTAGAAGAGGGCTTTTTTTAATCACAAGTGCCTGTTGTCTTCAGTAGATGTTCTTAGTGCTGCGTGTAGACAAATTGATGGTAATAGAACAGGACAAAAATACAGTCAAAGACATACATAAATCCAAGAAGTCAAGATCAGTAACTTAGAGACTCAGATTTAATATCACGCCCAAATAGTACAAGGAGTAGTACCCAGCAGAGCTTTCTGTCTTTACCTCCCCACTGCCCTTCATAGCTGCTCCTTTTCCACCCAGAGTCCTTTCTCTGCTCTTAATCTTGTATCCCCCATCTCGAACGTTCTCTTGAAAATTCAGTTTGCTTTGCCAAAGAAAAGCATCCTAGGTTCGTCAGATCCACCGAGCTCTGTTTTGCAATGACAAGTTTTATTCTAGCAAATGCAAAGGTTAAGTCTTAATAATAAAATCACAAACTAAGATAGAAAAGGAAAGCGGAAGATGAAGGGGCAGAGAGTTAGGATTGGACAGCAGGTACCGGTGTGGTTGTCACTGAAGGTGTCTGTGATCCACAGTTCATCCTGGAGGCAGAGAGGCTGGTCCAGCTGCCTTTCTGAGGGAATAACCGTGCTGCGTTGCCCTGGAGAGGAAATGGGTCAGTACTGAGAGCAGCAACTCAAAACATTTTTTTTTGTGCTGCCTCCTAATTATCCTTCTTCTGATCTTTTAATTTAGGCAACATTGTGTTTTTTAATAATCTCTAAGGTGTGGGTGAGAATACAAAGTAATTGTTTAAGCTTGCCTGGAATCTAATTGCCCTTAGCATTCATGGGGTTTTTTAATATGTTGACTTCTTATGAGACTTATTTTTTGTAGTGGAGGTCACCCGAATTAGTTTTCCCTGATTCTTCACTTCTCAACAGCATGACTTGCACTGTAAAAAAATTTAATGCCTTAATGACAATATAAGAATGGTGTATAATAAAATAACAGTAAAGTCTCCAGCAATTCTGGTAGTCTTGCAGTTGGACAGGAGAGTGACTTTCCATGGAGACTATGTGCAGCCTTATTAACAGTGCAGCGAGTCAATGTAGCCTTTAAGGAAACTGCCCAAATATTTTACTGTTGCATTGCCAGTTTGGGAGCTCATGCAGCTGTGGGGTACAGGAGTGCGTTACGGTGCTGCTGGGTGTTTTGCTGGCAGCGAGGAGTAGGAAGAACTTCCCCGCTTTCACACCTTCCTTCTAGTTTCACATGTAGCCCGTAAAAATAACACAGAGCAAATGGCTTCAATAGCCACAAGTGGGAGGTAATTTTTGAGCTTTTTTTTTCCTCCCGAATGGCAAACAGTAGGGAGGGAGTCTCATGATATTACTATTCATGTTATTTTTCTAGAGTAATCTATAAAAGTAGGGGGAAGGACAAACGACCCGGAGGATCTTTCACACTCACATTCCTATCGATTTATGGCTTCATAAGACATCGGAATATAAAGCTACAGAGAATAAACACTCTTACTCAATTAAATTTGTCTAAATCGAGCCCAGGTAAGATAAAGATGACTCTTTGGCTTCATTTGTTCAGTGTGAGATTCTCTCCAAAGAGAACCAGCTCCAAGGCCCACCTTGAGTCCTCTGCACCATTGCACGTTTCTCTCGAAATGAACAAATAAATTCTTGAATTTCAGTGATGGTAGCAGTCATCCTCCCTGATGAGAAGAAAGGAGGATGTAGGTTGCCTTTCTTCCTTTGATTTTCCTTCCTTGAGCTTGCAGCCTTTCAAATCCTGTCTGGTTGAAGCTGCAGGAAGAAGCTTCGCCTTTCTTTTTACACTGGAAAAGGAAAAGCACAGCTGAGGTTATTGAAAAGTCTGCGCGTCTGTTTGAATTCTTCAGGATTCCTTCAAACAGGCTTCCTGTGGCATGATGTAGATGAGTAAGTGTACTTAAGAATGCTTATTTATCTTCTGAAATTGGGGTGTGAAGGTGTCACGTGGCACAAAGGCGTTGCGTATGGAAGAGGTGTGGATGTCCTCTGGCTGGGAGGGCTTCAGGCTCCTGTTGGCAAGGATGACCCGGGTTCACTTTTCCTCTGATACCAAATTCAGCCTCTCTGATGTCCCCAGCTTTGTCTTGCTGTGGGACGTGAAATAGCCTTTCTCTGTGCTTTGATGGTGACTTGTGGCTTTATTATCCAGCATTGGCCTGGTTTTGTGGCTGTTTCAGGGTTATCTTTGCCACAGCGTTTTGCTGGAAGTTGGGGCATTTTTAATATGTAAGTGTGCTGAGTGCTCCTGTTAATGGGTAAGATTTCGATCTTGCACTTTTAAGAGTCTGTTGACAAAATATGTCACCTAGAAATAGCTAAGGCCATCTGTATTCATACCTTAAATATTCAAAACTAGTTTTCAAATACAGATAATTGCCAAATTTAAGAGGAAAATCTGATATTAAGGGACTTGTTGTAAAACAACTGATCTGATGCTTTCTCAGTGCCATAATGGAAACTTAAGTTGACTGTTCTCTTCGGATAGGTAAGTGGGACTGATGCTTTTTGCCTGTTAGTTTTAGTTGGCCAGGAAGTGAAAATGCTTCACACAGACTAGGCATGGCTCCTTCATAGCATGCGGCTTTAAAATCCCACTGTGATACACGGCGATTTGTGGATTGAAGTGTTTTATCACAAGGATCTGCAGAGAGCAGGCTAGAACATTATATGCAGATAATGCAGCAGTGCCTCCGAAAATGCACCATTACTTTTCTGTCAGTCCTGAAATGCATTGCCCTCTGTAGCATATCCCATCTTCATGCACATCAGTCCTCATTGAGTATGCAGGAGGTGGGCATAAAACGTGAGCTGTTTCAAAATAAGCTGTTTTGATAAAGTTGAAGAGGGATGCCATTAGTTATGATATCCTGCTCTTTTATAATAATGTGAATTATGAGTACTTTGATAGCAGTTTTCTTAAATGGTAATTTAGAATTTACTACTCCAAAATCCTAATGTATACGATGCTTCCAAAAGAGAAAGCTTGTACTGACAGTATTTTTCAGCATCATTTCTCCTTTTGGTAATGTAACCTTATATAACAACGACTTTCTTAGGAAAACGTGAACCATCTACACTTCAAGATGTCAACTGCAAGAAGATTTAGGAAGTTATATGTTGCTTTAAGAATTCAAAGGCACGGACGCTGACCTTTTATTACTAATGAAATGGATGACTACAGCACTATCATAGATCTAAACAGTTAATAGTTCAATAGTTTGAAGGTCTGTTACATTTCTTATTCAAATTAAGAAGTTCTGCAGCGATTTTGGATGCTTCCCAAAGTTTTTCTCTTTTTCCTGCCTAAAAAATATTTTTCTACATCTAAAATAAATTGTTAGAGGTTACATAAATCAGTAGAAATATTCTTATGTCCACCAGCAAAAGGTCCTCTGCAGTGATGTGTGCTCATTCTTGAGGTCATTTATAGAGCAGTTAATGCTATTTGATATGACTTGGTTTTGAGTTTTCTTTTTGACATTCATTTCATTCTTCTCTATTTCTTAACTATTGCATTTCCAAATAGCATTTTCATTTTATGGTGCTTTGGGAGATTGCAAATTCCTTAGTAAATGTCTCATCTGATATATTAATATTGCTAACTTGAAATGTGCTTGTGATTTAGAGCAGGCAGATCCTTTCAGGGTGGAATTCACTCTCAGATACTTCTTGTCATGTATAAATTGTGACATGCACTTTCTTTGCTAACTGGTGTCAGGTCTTCCATCAGTTCTCAATGAATTTCTATTTCTTTCTACTTTCTGAAGTTGTTGTGAATTGCTGTCCTAAAAACGATGCAGAAAGGGAAAAATATAAAGCTGAGAGCTGCAGTGTGTGCCAGACTGCAGAGTGCTGCTTTGATCAGTGAAATAGAAAAGTTTCCCCCCGTATAAACGTATCACATTCAGACTGTGGTCTTTTTTGGGAGCTTCCATAGCCTCTACTTGTAGATAAATGCCTGTTTAGTTGCATACCTGAGTCATGTAAAACATTTGATTTCTTTTTTCTTCTTAGATGACAAATGCCTTCTTTTAACGGAACCGTGTGTGTTTATTAATTTATTTAAGTTACATTCTGTTATTAAAATAAACCACACACGCACACATGCATAGCTACTTGGTACTATACTTCCTGGTTTGATAGAATTTCATTTAAGATGTTCTGACAAATTTCCATCTGTTACTTCCCAGCTCATACATGGACACTGAAACATAGCACACTCAATGTGATGCCCAGGAACCAGAAGAATGTGTGAAGATTTATATTCCGGTTATAGTGTCAAAATGAAGGATAAAAATTTACTTAACTGCTTGTAAGATCAGTGCTATAAGCAGAGCATATCATGGTAACATTTGTGCTTTCCTGCACTTCTCAGTATTGCAATATATCAGCTGTAAAGGTCAGATGTTAGAGCAAGCCAGATTAATGTTGGTAAGATAGCCAAAAGGGAAGGTGTCATGGAAGGGCTTAGGGAAACGCTGTGATATGGATTACAACCAGAAGAAAAGGAGATATGGTCAAGAATGTAGATGGAAGTGTCAGAGTGTAACAGGAAAACTAGCAAAGTGACCCTCGTAGAGCAGTACAGAGGAAGATTATCTTGGTTGTTTTTTTTTTTTCTTGGTAAATGTAGTGGGCTAAGAATAGGGGAAGAAGGGAGCTGCATAACACCTCTGTTTTTTGAGCTACCATCCACTTTTCACAAACTGCGCCATGAAAGACTTAAATATTGTCATGTTGTACATGGTAAAGCTGCAGAGGTTATAGAAACCTTCATCAGCATCATATAATACATCTTGACGTAGAAGGAGCTGAGCCGATTGCAGCGTAGCTGGTGCTTTTTCTACTTTTTTTCATGGAAAACATGACCCGTAAAATAGAGTAATTGGTTTAAAAAACAAAAAGAAAACAACCCAGGAAGTAATCTGGTAAAGAATATATTATACCACTCTTAATTTTAGTTGCATAATTTCACATGATGTTGAATAAAATTTGCCTGTCTTTTTCAACATCTGTCACGAAGGTGGCCCAAGTTGTCCTGGAGAAATATCTTACCCATCTTTATCATGACTTATCATGCAAACTGCGTTTCTCCTGACCAGTGGAACAAAATTTTCCAGTGTTTCTGATTTTGGAGCATGAGGAACAAAGTATTCTTGGCAGCCAGGCTGTTCCCATGTGAATTCTCTTCTGAAAGACATCAATGTGATCATTAGTCTTCCCTTCCCTTCCCTTCCCTTTTTAATGCAAAACATAAAAATGTCTTCTCCAGCTTTCCCCTCCCTTTGTAAATATGTCCAGCTCTTGTAACTGCTACCACTAGTGAGATCTCAGCTGAAAGATTTGCAAGAAGTTCCAAAAAAACCCCAGCAGTGTACGTGCATGCAAGATGTTCTGGGTTTGAAAGAATGATGAATACACCGAAATGTTACCTAGTAAGAGCTTTTTGATGCATTTCCTTAGAATTTGTATCTATGAAAATTTACATTGTCATACACTGGCCATAACTACCTGTACTGTGCAGTTTGTTCTAGAGGATTTTATGGTCGTCTTATAAATTGCATGGTTTTTCATATACTGTTGTAACACAAATCTATGCGAGCCTATATACCATAAACCTACTAGAAAAATAGACTGTTTATGTAAGCAACAGATTGTGACCATACTTAAGCTTTTATATACTTTCCACATGGAAGAGCAGGGAAAGAATTAAGACAGCAGCTCTAACAGTAACTTTTTTTACATCTTTAGTATGCTTAGACTTTAAAGAAATTTTAACTATTCACTCCCTCCTCCCCCCACCCCCCCCCCCAAAAAAAAGAAAAATGACTGAAGTATAATAATAATAAAAAAATAACTGAGAAGTCAAAAGATAGCATCAAATTAACAGTACTAAGCAATAGTGAATTGGAATTCATGTAGTCATTATGAAGATGTAACTAGTAATAATTTTACTTTTTTTCATATGAAGGCATTTAATTGCTTCTAAGTATGTGGAAAAAACATGAACTAAAAGTGACTGAAATTGATTCCTGTAAAATTTGAAGTATGATATAATATCATTTAATGGCTATCTGTAGATTTTTTGTTTGTTTCTCGTACATAACTTAAAGCTTCAGTTTTCGTTCAGAAATCAATCAAAAAGAATTTCCTGGGCTGTTGCCTGCATCAGCAGCAAATAGCTCTATCTTTGTGAATTTTCTTCCTAAATTAATAATTTTTTTTGTCTTCTTCACCACAGTCATTTTCAGTAGACTTCTTGTAAATTCTGCTGGTACTGAAATGGTATATTTATGATTTAATGTAGAAATACCGTACATCCGAAGGCATGGACCTGGGCCTTTGCTTAACCCCCATCATTGCAACCAGAAACTGACTGAAATCTCCATTTGTGTTTGTGGCTTGGCCTCCGTGTAGTCTGTAGGCTTTCTGTTGTACTCCAGCAGTTTATTTGCTTTGCCAGTGTTTCTGCTGTTCAGATGATTTGGAGGGTGGAGAAAGCATAATCGTCTTTATTTTTGACAGGAGGCAATGTTTTGTTAGAGCCAGCTTGTGCTACCAACTGGGTGTGGTTGGGCTCCCACTGAAGCATAGCATCTAGCTAGGCCTAGTTCAAGGTGCCTTAGCATCCCCAAGGTGCCCATGCAGGTTTGGCTGGTAGAAGAAAGTCTGGGCCTGGACCACCTTCATGTCCCTCTAGGGAAGCAACAGCTGCCCAGGAGAGGCCAGTGAGAAGAGGGTGGGCTTCACCATGGAAGCAGGAGGACTTCTGGGCTGCGTTAGGTGCTCCTGGGTCACTTTGGCCATCACCTCACAAGGATCCTATGTAACCTGTGTGCCATATCTACCAACTTGAAATATACATGCTGGCGTCAGGTACCTCAAGGCTTCCCAGATAATGCCAAGCACTGATTTGCCAGCAACCATATCCAGTTCTAGGCACGTATTTCCATCATAACTCAGGGAGCTGTTTAAGAGGCTGTACCTAACAGTAAACATTGAGTTTGATGAAAAACAAATGGATCCTAGAGATTTATATGTGTTTGTATTTGTTATTTGATATAATAAATGAGCCCACATAAAAGTGTTTTCCCGATGTGCTTGGAGAACGTTCTTCTGTCTCTGTGCAAATTTAAGCTGTCAGTTGTTCAGATTTCAATTTATTTGTATTTAGTTTTCACAAATTAGCCTGGTTCCCTGTGAAATCTAACCATCTCAAATACCTGAAATATTTCACCTCATCCATTTGAAGTACATGTGCACGAGGAAATTTTTGCATGCACCTCACTGTGGACAGGCTTTTGGTTTTAGCATCATATTTGGGCTGTGTTGTATGTCAGTAATTTTCATTGCAGCCTTATCCGGAAAGAATGGTTGAATATATCAGCTTGAATATATTTTGCTCTAAAGGTCCTTCCTCTGTCCATATTTAATGACTATTTTTTAACTCATAAGAGTGCTTACAAGAAAAGCTGCATTTTTCAGCTCAGCTGTATCATATAGCAATGAATAATCCATGTTCCTATCTCTCTTACAATGGAAAAAAGATCCAGTTCTTTTCTTGGGAAACAGTATATTCCTTATGTTTTTTCCTCATGTCAGAAAAACAGTGTGACACCCTGAAACTACAGGCTGGGATATCGACATTGTGGTGACTGAAGACAGGATGTCATCAAGTTATTCTCCTCCACCTTTGTAGTCTCCTTTGTCTTATAGCCTTGCCAGCTACCAGTAACCGCTGAAGGTGTACCAGGTGTCCAAGACCAAGACTTCACTGCATTTGGTGCCCAGCCACTGTACTGACAATGGATCTACCACACTGGGTTTGTAGCAAACTGGAAATTGTCTGCCAAGTGCGTAAGTCCACGTTTCTGTGATATCACTGAGTTTTCCATCTGACTGAATTTGCTGTGAGCTGCTGTCATCACCAGCGTCATGGGAGTCACTGAAGTATTTTGGGCCATTTTTCTGGAGTCAGAGAAACCTGAAGAAGGAGACCTTTGTTTTGGAAGTGCCTGGGAGGTACCGCTCCTATGAGGTTGTCTTCAGACCATGCCAACACTGTCATATTTCACTCCAAACCACAATTACAAGCTCTGCAGCTTGTCCCATCACATGGACACTGACCTTCCTTCAGGCTAGTGTGTTTAGGGAACACCACAGTCAGCACTCTTCACTGCTGATCTCAAGTAATGACTGAAAATGAAAAGGGGGCAGGTTTAGTGCTTACCCTGAACAGAGCTGTGTGTGCTTTTCCATCATTTTTAGAAATTTCCTTTGAAAGAGCTGAGAATGCATGATCTATTTTAAATACTGCTTCAGAAGATGAAATTATTTTTAGTCTAAATGAAATCAATAAGCAGTATTAAATCTAGAATAAGGTTTAAGTGAGCAAAAAAATAAATTCAGTGACCCTCAGTCATGCCGTATGTATCAGGACTGATATGACACCCTTTATTACCTAACTAATATCCGCTTTCCATAAAGCAAGCAGCTTAGTAAAGCCAACAAAACCTTCTCAATCCAAAGGCCTTCAAAGGCATAAGTAATAACAAGTACACATTTAGCATCTCCTTCTTTATTCCAGGCTTCCTTTTCTGTGGGGTCCCAATACTCAAAAGCCCTGGACCTTACTCTCTTTAGCTTCCGCCTGTGTATCAGATCTTCCCAAGCTTTATCTGTGTAGCACGTGGCAAAGTCAGGTGGTTGGTAGAATCCTGCTTTGTGTCTTCATCCCCCTGTTCTGCTCTGCTACAAACTGGTATGGCATGGCTGAGCTCTCCAGGCTCCTGGTGTTACAGCAGGAGTGCCACCTGGCAGACATCATCTTTCTGCTGCCCTGCTCTCATAGTCAAACACTGCAGAATTGATTGGGTTTTTCCAACAGACAAGCGTCTTCAAGTTCTTTATAAAATGTAAGGTGGCTCTCCCTTGAAAGCTTTTTTTCTCCAACACTCATCTCTTTGCTGCTTTCTTGCCTCACAGTTGGAATTCTGATGTTGTTGGTTCCTTCATTTGCTGTATTGAAAATGGTCTGAAATAAATAAGAACATTGCTTACATCTGTGAAAGTGTCGCTTAGCAAAGTCTGAGTCTTGATGAAATGTTAATTCATTTTCATAACTTACATCTGTTATTTCTCACAGTATTTGATATATTTTACGTGCTTTTGTGATCCTAATTTTAAAGGAAAGAGAAATTGTGTTCAAATGGAATCATTGATTTTTTTTTTTTTTTTTGAGACTCTTGTTGCAGGATGTGAGATTCATATTCATAATCAGATTCCTCTGATTATATATATATATGTGCTGTAGCTGCCTCCACCTGAGTTATAGTTGCAGTTACTGGTCATTTTTGATACATGTGAGGTGAAATAGGTATCCCTGAGGCATTCAGCTTCACCCTCAGGCAGTTGAGTTGCATCACCCTTATCTATCTCAACACTGGAACCTGGGATGACTCATTCAGAGATTTTTATCATATGGGATGTACGTATTGGTATTGTGAATTCCATCTGAGGAATGTACAAATTATGTCTTCTTGAATATATTCCAGTGGAACTTTGGCCATACAGTTAATTGCATCTTGAAGTAATAATCTTAAATTAACTTCTTATCATTGTTGAAGATGTTTTCAAAGTCAACACCTATGCGTAAAGGCACCATAAGCATCTACTTCTTCATTAGCAAAAGACTGCAGCTGAACCCGTTGAAAACCGTGTCACAGCCCTGTATTAACTTTGAGTTGAGTGTCCTGCATGTGCACCCACTTTTGATAGCAGAGCAGGTCTGACCTAAAGTAGTTTTTAAAAGATAAAAAAGGTGAATGCATATCTGCTTCATCTCCTGAGGTGCTTAGTGACTCTCTTCCTTGCAGAGCAACAGGAGGTGAAGATGAAAAAAGCTTGTTTGGAGCTTATTTGGAACATGCCAATAATAGCAGTTGTTGGTAATGATTCTGTTCCCTATGAGTACACGACATGCTCCTTCTCCCTTGTGATAAAAGCTTTAAATGTGAGTACCCAGGAAGTGCCAGCATTCTAATTGCTCCCTGTAGTTAAGTACATAAAAATATCGTATGCATAAAATACTTTGGCATAAAAAGAAGTAGATGGGTAAAGAAATAGGGTACACTTAAAAATCCAGGAATACACATGGAGGCAAAAGTGTCTTATAATGCCCAACACTGACTTTTCTTCAAGCTTCAAATACCGGTAAGGGAATTTAGCTGTCATATAATAAATGTGTTCTAGGTCCCTCATCAACACATTTGAATTGGAGACCTTTGATTGCCAAGCTGACTCTTCTAACTTGTCGATTTTTCATTTCTTGTTTGCTGTAGTACTCATTCAGGAATGCTAAAAAGTGGAAAGGTCTGCAGTGACCTGGGCGTGTGAACTCCATCCACACAGCTCATGACGATGCAGTCTTGTACTTGGCTGATGTGCTATCAGTGTGAAAAGAACTTAACTCAGAATTAAAATAACAAAACACAAGGTAAAATGAATAAATAAACATAAGTGGTACTGAAAGGCGTTTTAGAAAAAGGAGAATTCTTGTTCATTTTATTTCCAGGTGAACTTATTTTGGCATTTTATGAATTAAAACTGCTGCTAGCCATTGGGGTGTTAAAGACAAAATTGCCATAAAAACTGTGTGTTAAGTCAAAAAAATCATACTTCTGTGATCCAGTGATTGTAAAAGTGCTAAATTGCTGGTATGTGTTATACTTTTCATTATACACATACCCATTATAGCAGCAGGTATATCTGATGATTTTCAAGGTGTATTAAAAATACTTTACTTAAATGAAATCCTTATTGTTGGGATTTAAAAGCATGGAATGTTCTGTTTTACAAATCTACAAACGCAACTATTTTTAGAATTGACAGAAAGTTCCTCTGAAACTGAGTCATGTTAGAGGGTTTTAGCTGGGAATGCATGGAATGATTCAGTAAGGCTGAATGACTGCAATGATTGAGTAAGACAACACTTTTTTTTTTAATAAGCGAAAGTGGGGGAAAAAAGCTCTAAACACGTTCTGTGTTTGGATGCTTGGAATGCCTAAAGAAGTCCTGAAAGCTATTAGTACTGCTCCACAGGGAGTATCTGTAAGTCATCCCTTTCCTACTGAGTTTAGCATTCTCAATAGAAATGCGTTCATTCATAAATACAGACCTTTCTCAGTTATCCTGTAAGTGTGGTATCAAATCATATTTTGTGGCTGTGAATTAAAAAGGTTTTATAATAGAACTCTAAATATTTTTATTACTGGAAATTCAGCATTTTTGTTCCTCCCAAGGGCTTGTTTGCTTTGTGTTTCAGCTGCGTGAATGGCTTCCTTTTTTTGTGTCCAGCTGATTTCTATGAATGGACTGAATGGCCATAAGCTGCTGCTTCTGCCTACCCATAGCTTGTATGCATTGTCACCATTTAGGCAGTATATCCTTCAGTTACAATATTTTTGTTTTCCTGATGAAGGAACTTCTGTTCCATTCTACTGAATTTTATGGAAGGAAAGTGGAAGAAAAGGTTAAAATGTTTTAATAGAATCTGTGATGAATGAATGAGTGGTTTGGGTTGGAAGGGACCTTAAAGACTGTATAGTTCCAGCCCCATTGCCATAGACAGGGACATTTTCAACATGATCAGGATGCTCAGAGCCACATTTAAACCAACTTTGAACACGTGTAGTGATGGGATATTCACAGCTCACCTGTGTGAATATCACAAGCAGCCTGTTTCAGCATCTCACCACCTTCATCAAAAAAGAAGTGAGGCAAGGTTCTGTATTTTCTATAAAGCTAGTGTGAAAGGAATGTTGATGTTCTCTACTATTTTTGCTATTTTCTAAATCTATTCGATATCCATTTTGTATGCACTACTGCATATAAATATCAGACCCCTTTTCACTTCTCTAAGTATAATGGTTACATTTGAAAATTACATTCTGTATGTCCTATTGCTCAAATCAGCTCTACCATCTAGTTACAAATTCTTGGGGAACCATTTATGTTAGAGTCTAAGCATGATATTCAATTATGGATCGAGATACCCAAATTTAGTTTTCTCCAGTGTAAACTCAGAAGTCTAGTGACTTTCCAGAAGCCCTAAATTATTCCACGTGACTCTCAGCTTCCAGGCTGAAGGACTCCAGTCTTCCATAGATCTTGTGTAATTTTTCCTAGCCTTAGCAGAGCTCCTGAATAAACAGGCAGCCTCAAAAGTTGTTAGATACCTGCACTGATAAACTGAATTACTAACTTGATTCCTGTGTGCCTAAGGTACCACTATAGTGCAGAGACATTTGGTCAGGAGGGAAATTGAGTTCACTGGCCATCATGTGTGTAGTAAACTTTGGCGTCCTGTGCTATTTCAGATGCATTACATTATCTGTGACATCTGCATGTGCTCAAAGTTATGTTGTAGGACCTGCAAAGGGTAAGATGTATATTTTTTACAAATGGCATCTGGAGGGAAGGCAGGATACTTGGGCGCACGTGCAGTGACACTACACACTGGTACATGAGGAACTGAACTGAGCCCTCAATGACCATTGGCCCCATTGATACTACAGGAGGCCTAGGAACTTTGGTTACTGTAGAAACCTGAATTTTGAGAATCGTGGCTCTGTGAGTTGAATTTTACTTTCCTGAGGAATTGGATACGAATTTCACATATTTTCCTTGTTTATTTGCCTGTGACAACTCCAGACTTCACTTTCACGTGTATAAAAGAATCTAGTAGTTCATCAACTGTCCCATTCCCATAAACTAACTCTCTCTGACATATGGCCTCTGAATCTTACTCAAGATGTTCACTTCAAGTCTGAATGATACCCTGTTATGTGCATTGCCTGTGAAATCCTTGAAAAGGCATCATTAATTTTGATGAATCAACATTCTAGCAGATAGTGCCATGATTGGCAAGTCATGTCTACAAGCTCCTTATCAAGTCCTTCACTGACCTTTGGCTACTGAGACATTGCTTCAGTTTTATGAAGTTCAACTGTATGAAGTGTGGGAATCTGAGGTTTACCTTCTAATCAGAATCCAGCTAGGACTAAAATCAGGGCTAATGTCAAACTACATCATAACACCAGTAACAGTACCTCACGTTTCTGGATTATTTAAGGATTTCAAAGTGTTTTTGCAAACATTGATTAACACCACAACAGAGTGAAGTGTGTATTGTTAGCTTGTGCTCATGTCTTTGGGAGTGAGTGGTGAATGAATAAGAAGCTCATTCTGAGAGTTTGGGAAAATCATTCATACTGTTACCTTGCACTTCATCTGGATAGTAGTGCTTTTTCCATATTCAGTGAAGAACTGGGAGTGTATGCCAGTCCATATAAATGGCAAGTGCAGGGGTGTTGTTGCAGCCAAAAATATTAGAAGCAGGGACTCAGTACACACTCCTTATTTGCATTTATCACAATGTGTGGAATTCGTGCAGTGCAGATGTCTCTATCTGAGCTTGTTACCCTTGGTTTTCCTTACATTCAAGATCTAGTCAGTGTAAAGTGCAATCAATGTCATTCCAAAGTAGGTGTCTGAATAGATCAGTCTGACTCTAAAGGATGCCCAGGCTGAGTAGTTCAGATGTAGAACTGAATCTACTCCTCTGTTCTGTGGGCAAAACTGCTATGATTTTGTCTTTGCAAATACAAATTTAATTTTACCAAGCCACAGTTAGCACACCAGATGTAAAAGTGTCTCAGAATAATTCTGTTCTAAGTGTTTGCAACAGATTGTTGTATCAAAATTTTCATTTAATTAAAAATACAAAATAATTGCTTCATAATTTTATACAGACACAAGGCCAATAGCTGTTTTGTCTTTTTGGGCCTTCTAGAGCAGCGAGAAAGGAAAGGGACAAGGTTTTGCCATGTGGGAATGAAATGTTCTCTTCCTTAATGTGATCTCTGAGCTTTGCTCAGTTTCCTTACACATCTTACAGAATGCTTGATAACCTCAGGTGTCCAAGCTGGCACTTTAAGCATATTCTATGCGGTCTGTATCATTACTATGACTGTGCAGGCAACTTAAATACTGGTATCTGAGTGTCTGAGTTACACTGAACATCCACAAGTGGAGACCTGATATGATTTTCATGAAGATCAAGGTCCACAAACTTTCCTACAAGTAAGTGAGTTCCAGTATGCTAAGTGTTTAGGTCTTCATGTCAATTAATTGATTAATTTGACTCATTACTGAATACACTGAACCATGCATACACAGGAGGTAGAGGAGAGGATCATTTGCATTGCATCTGCCATACTGTTGAGGCATCTGAACTCTGGGTGTCTACCCACAAAGCAGAAAGTTAGCTTTGTCTCCAAAAATACTTCAAACAACACTGGAGAGCTGCATTTAAACATCTGTATTAATTCCTGGATCTTGCCTTCTATCTGGCATGTCTGAAGGCACATTTGTGTAAACAGCCATGTTGAGATCTCTTTAACACTGAGTAATTCTCATTTGAAGGAAAAAAAACCTGTTCTTTACAGTTTGCAGCCATGAGGATTTCAGAGCAAGCACAGGTCATCTGCACTGGAACTGCAGAAATTTACTAATCTGTCTCTCATTCTCATCCTGATTATCTGTTTTTTCCATCAGCCATGTTTCTTTCACAGTCACACCTGATGTTCCTTTTAGGGAGAATAGGCAGCCTTTTAAAAGCAAATGAGTAGGATTTACAGTATACTTGTTGTCATTCTCCATCACCTAATGTTTCTACTACCTCCATATCTGGATATTAACATTGTACTTCCCAAAAGCACCCAAGAATTATATTAATGGGTTTAGATGACTTTTAATACACTCAGAGATTACTTCATATTTGAAGAAAGCATACCTCTATGGGATCTTAGGAATGATAACGTTTTTCTGCCAGCTCTTACTGAGAACAGATGTCTCAGTAATCAGAAATACAGTAACCCCCCATCACTTACAAACAAACAAAAATACCTTCTTTTCCCCCCAAATCATGAAGCAACATAAAACTCTAAGAAAGTCTCTGTAAGACTGTAGTAAATGTTGTATATACAGGATCTGCATCACTGTGTTACTGAAACCAATAGGTTGATGCTGAGTATCTTAAAGTTTTGTTTTTTGAATAATATTATTCACAGGCCGATCACTCAGTTTACTAGGCAATTCTTTGAAATTCCTTCCTGTATTCAGAGGCTAAAAAATGATTTAAATATGAAGAAGGCACAGCATGTTGCTAATTCACATTAAAGTGGATGAATATTTAAGCTTTACATTTGCTATGAAAACACAAGTGATGCATTGTGGGATACCTATAGCGCTTGTGAAAGTATATTCGGTGATTCACACGGCGTTTTTCCTAAGGAATAAATAACCTAAGTAAGGTCAGTTTAGCTGGAGAACATGGATATTCTGAAACCTACTCACTTTCTGTAGCCGCAGACACATATTTAATATCTTTAAACTTATCTCTTTTTTTATTATTTAAACTCAGAAAAGTTCAAATGTATGCTACTTCATTTGGGAAGGGCAGGTACATGAGTTCCAATCTGGATGGAGTGCCAACTCCAAAGCCTTTTCCTAGTGAAAATGTGAGGCGAGAAGAAAGGCCAGAAATCTAAGCAGTCTGCAAGTGAGGGACTTCAGACGAAAGGGAAATGATAAACTGTGGGCGTTACAGGGAGAACATGAGTCATGCTATGAAGCCAAGTGTATCTCAGTATTTGCTTTATCTGCACCTACTACATGAAGTGGAGCGGTGGTAAGGCAAACTGCACAGGAATTTCACCTGTAGTCCAAAAACTGTGCAGCTGTATGAGGGCAATGCTCTGCACAGGGTAATAAACCCTGCTGTATCTGTGAATGAATGCGTTAATTCTTTTGTTTCCCAATTTTTCTTGTCACTTTGGCATAATGGTTTGTCCCTGGTGCATCTTGGGAAAATAGCAAGTCATCATACTTATTTGGAAATGAAATGACTGGTATTTAAGTTAAGAGAGAAATATTACAAATTAACAAATATTTCAAAATGACCATATGGAAAGGAAGCAGTGTATTACATTTAGCACCACTCCAAAGTTTATTTTAAAACTTAATTGTCTGTAAACTCATCAAGGTTTATAGGACTTCATATGCAACTGTGATTTTGGATTAACCTGTCTTCTTGAATTGGGCACTGTGATTTTCCTACAGGAGGATTACTTTTTTGTCTTGTATTTGTGGAGGCTTTTTTTTTTTTTTTTGTTAGAAAGTAAAAAGGTTGAGATGATAGTAAATGCTGTAGTCACCTTGTCCTTGCTTAGAAAAGGTGTAGTTAAATAATGAATAAGGACATACTGAGCTGCCTGCTTGCTGTGCGCACCCTGTTGCAGGTTGGTAGTTTCTTGCGCCATTGGTGTGGTTTCGGAAAGACAATGTTGTGATCATTGTGCTGGTAAACGGAAAGCAGAGCTGTTATCTGGAGGCTCTGAATTGGGAATTGACACATTAGTAAAGCTGCAGCTCTGACACTAGTTTCAGTGGGAGCTTTATTAGTGCACACAAGAATGTGCATCGTTATTTCACCTCTTAAAATTTCTGTCAAGCACTGTTGTCTTTCTCTAAGAAAAGTCTTAGATCGCTCCTATGTGATGTTGTAGTGTGTCTTTACATGACTGCTTTTCAATCAAGGTGTTCCTGTCCTAAATGAAGAATGAAAAGCAGACTAGCAGCACAACCTTTTCACTTTCTAGTCACATTTTCTCTCTAAATTTACCTTAGGATAATAAGAACATAAAATGCAGCTTTCAAAATCCAGAATGAATATGAATGTAGTAAAAAAAAAATTACTCTGGAAGTGTTGATAGCTATTGTAAAAATTGTGAGTTGACAAAAGGAAGGCTGCATTATATGAAAGATAGGGAAGCAGCTCAAAATATGATTGGGTTAATAAAAGAGCTTAATGCAACACTAAGCTTCATCAAATGAGAGCTTACGTTGCCTACAAAACCTTTTATTGAATGGCTTTTGGCACCGTTCATCCATCCCCCATTTTCCATCTTTGTTTTATTTTCTCATCTTCCAATCCCACTCTCAATCATCCAGTTGCATTCCACTCACCAAATAGAATAGAATAAAACAAATGCAATACAGTAGTTCAACTGGAAGGGATCTGCAAAGACCATCAAGTTCAAATGCCTGACTACTTCAGGGCTTACCAAAAGTTACAGCACAGCACTGAGAGCCTTGTCCAAATGTCTCTTGAGCACCAAACGGCTTAGGGCATCAACTCCCTCTCTAAGAAGCCTGTTCTAGTGCTTGAACACCCTGATGCTAAAGAAATTTTCCCTGATGCCCAGTCTGAACCTTCCCTGGTGCAGCTTTGTGCAGTTCCTATCCTGCCATCAGTTCCCAGGAGTTGAGCCCTCTGTACCTCCCTCAGCTTCCCCTCCTCAAGGAGCTGCAGAGAGCCATGAAGTGACCTCTGGGCTTCCTCTTCCCCACATTGGACAATTCAAGTGCTCTCAGCCTCTCCTGATAGGACCTGCCTTCCCCTCCTCTTACCTCCAAGCTCTTTCTTCCCAGTCCTCATCACTTAGCCATGCTTTTGCATCTGGGAATTTCTCTGTAAACAATGCCCATGTATTCTCCCAGAGGACCTGTGACTGGAAACACGGTTTCTCCACACCAAAAGGAGTTATCTTTTGGTCATTATTGACCAACTACCATTGTAGCTCAGGTCCAAAAGATGGCGAGTGAGAAGCTGACTTGAGAAGAAGCTGAAGATTCAGAATAGTAGATAATATGACAATATTTGGAAAGCTTTTTGTGCTGGTCTAGACTTTTACACATATGAGTAGCCTCATCCATATACTTCTTCTATAGATTTCTGTGTCTTTGCTGATAAAAAAATAATACTATCATAAACATAAGATTAATAAAGAAAAGTTATTCAATTTTAGTAGGTATTTCAAAGAGTGATCAGAATATAACTGCTGGTCAGGAGGATCTGACACCTGCCATCACTGACTCTTGCATGTCAGGAGTATGTATCCAGAGAAGGATCTTTGCTTTCCTTAAGATGCTCCTGCTAACCATTGGTGAAAGCAGGACACTGGTGTACGTGGGCTACTGGCCTGAGCTGGTGCATTTATCCCTGGGTAAATCTCCTAAGGATGTGGACAATGGCCAAATCCTGAGTTAGTAAAAATGTTTATATTTGTATTAAAGAAATTAAAGCACTTTACATAAATTGAGTTCCTGTCTTATCGTCTTGTATTTCTTTGAAAGTATCAAGCGTGTGTAGGAACTTACAGCATTTAATTCTAGTCTTTAGGAATGATTTGCATAAAAGACTATTGGCTTCCCAGTCAATAGCTTTGAAAACTACTAATCAGCAAGGAAAGTGAATTATCAAAACTGTTTCAGTTACTGTATCTGATATAAGTCTTTGGCTTTCTAAATCTGTAATTACATGTTGTTATCCCTTTACTGATTAAAAGCTTATCTCTTAGAGCTTTTCTGTTTGTTTTACTGGAGCATAGATTTCAGTTGATTTCCCTGGTAAACGTTAGAGATTTTGCAGTTGGATTCTTGGTGAATTGCTTCTGAGCAATGTTGTATCTGGCCTAGGTGTTGGGTGTGCTTCTGTTGTTCCATTTGCCTTGTTCTCTGAAGTAATGTACTGTCCCTGTTACATGTACGCTTAGTGAAGTGTGGATCTTGCTATCCTTAGCAACGTCAAAGTTCCCTTAATCATTAACATGCCTTTCTGTAGAGTGACATTTAATTTGTGCATTGAATAAATGAAATGGGAATCCTACTGGTCATAGACAAGTCACTGTATAAGTTAAGTTTCCAACCTAACACATATTCAGAAGAGCCTAAATAACTATCAAGTTCCTGTAACTCCAAATATTTTATTTTACTTTTCTAGATCCTTCTGTCTTCTAAATATGTTTTTGATGAATTTTGCATCATCAGCACATATATTCGCTACCACACACCTTTGTCATTCACGCTTAAGAGTTAAATCCACCCAACAGGAGAAGAAGGTATTTGTTCCAGTTAGACCAGTCATGGGGAGAAGATGGCTGATAATAGGAATCACGGGAAACTCATTCCACACACAGTAGCCACACACAAGTACTTGATGCCATTGGGGGACACCAGCTACATGATGCAGTTATGCTGCATTTCTCTTATTTTATTTTATTTGCAGTAGTGCGTATGCCTGAAGGTCCTGGCTGCATTTATTTCTTACAATATGCATGAGTAACACTGTCTAAAAGACAAGCAGTGAGAAGGCAAACCTACTCAGAGAGAAGTGTGTTTTCTTGTCAAAGGCTTCAAAACAAGTGCCTTTTCATCAAGACTGTGCCATGTCAGACAGGGCTGGAGATGTGTCATCAGGCTGTGCAGCCCTGCTCCACAGGACTGCAGAGGTGATGCTGGGACAGATGGGGCTATGCTTCCCAGAGCCATGCATCTGCTGTGCAGTCAGAGGAGCAGCCAATTAGCAATTAAACAGAAATAAAAGATGCAGCAGAAGCATTTGATGATTTTTAATATTTTTCTTTCCTTTTTTCTTTCCTTTTCCTTTTTTTGCCTGACATGTCTACCTCAGTTTGTCATAGTGAGATTTCGTGATCAGCCCTCAGTGAAACCAAGAATATCATTAGAAGTGACTCTTAGGGATGCAGTATCTATGACTGAAAACAATCACTTGGGTCACCTGAGATAGCATCATCATTTACCACAGTAAGACTGATTTAAGTCCCATTATTTTATTTTATTTTATTTTATTTTATTTTATTTTATTTTATTTTATTTTATTTTATTGTTGGTATTATTCTCTGTCCTTATTTCATATTTCAGAAATCTGTTCTACATCCTTGCTACTTCAAGTTTTTAAAACAAATTAAATTCATAGCCACATCAGACTGCATTTCCTTCCCTTTCCCTCCCACTTCAGTGCTGGCAGGATGCTTCAGGTGTTTCTCTAGGAAGAGAAAGGGCAATATTCAATTCTTACTGTGCATAGATTTAATGGCTTGACTTAATTTGCCTTTTCCACATCACAGGTCAGTGCCCAAGATAAGAGACCATTAGTTGTTTTTCCCAGTTTCACTAACATATCTCTCTTAAGAAGTGTTCTCAGGAACTGAATATTGCTCTGAGTAAAAAGATCTGTGTTATATAATTGTTCCTAACCAGTGTTGATTCTAAAGCAATGTATGCATAATAGAAGCAAAATATTGAGAATTCATGCCACTTCGACAGCAGTACCCATTACTGTCTGAAACGTGGATGAGAAATGCCTGTGCTCGGTGATCTACTCCAAATAAAAATGGATTTTTTCCAGGTCAGGGCATGAAGCACCTCCTTGATTTATGTGCCTGCAAAATTCTGAAGTCTGCCGAAAATTGCAAAGAGAACATTTCAAAGAAAAGGGCTAACATAATGCAGTGGAAATTAATATGTAATTGAATTGCAAGTGTTACTGCTTCTTCCCTGTATCTCAGAGTCTGCAGGAAGTTAGCAACCAATACTGTCAATACTTGTCTTTGTGGAATTACCCACTGAAATGAATTAACTCTCATGGTTTATGTTTGGAACCACTCTCTATAAACGCTGCTTCTGTATCCTCAATTTCACAGTCTTTTTTTCGTAGTTCCCTGAAGGCCTTTCTTGCATCAGAATTCCTCTCCTGGACCTCATGGCTTATACCTTATAGTTCTCTGTTGCTTTTTATCTTTTCAGGCAGTTTTGCTGATATCTTGACAAGTCTAATTGACGTCCTCAATTCCCTTGGGCGGGGTGCATCGCTGTGAGGAAATTCATTCCTCTTACTCAGAGTAGTGCCATGGGAACTTTGTTTTCATTGCTTCTCTTTCCCTCTATTCCTTTTGTAGGAATATCTGATCTTGTCTATAAATGGCCCATATCAAATGGTGCTTCTGCTGCATAACACATTGGCAACCACCACCTGGAGAAGTGTCGGGATAGTCTAGACACCTACTGCTGTCACTCTGCTTGAGGTATTGCTGTGGGGCAGGTGTAGTGTCAATTGCACTTGTAGGACATAGCCTAGAAAGCAGATGACATAGTAGGGTAGAGAGTAGAGCTTTAGGAGATCAGAGATTTAAGGGCTAGTAAAAGTACTACTGTGAATATGTAAACTCACCTCCTGGATGTTGCTGGTGAGGGATCAGTGGTCTTCAGCCTGTGCTCCTCCCAAGACTGCCTCTTGTTGCTCATGGAAACTCGTAATTATAAAGTCTAAAAGTGAGGCTGCCAGAGCATATTATGGCATTTCTGGAACTGGTTACCAATTATCCATCAGGCAGCAAAGAACAGGAGGTTCCTCCCCTAAAATTTAATCCAGGAATTCATGCCTGAAGTGATCAACTTCTTGGAAAGAAAAAAGAAATTATTATTCTACAGAGAGAAAAAGAACAGAGCAGCCACAGATGAAATGAGAGAAAATAGAGAAGGGGGATGAAGTAGGTGATTTCCTTTTCCAAATAGAAGAAATTAAAGCAGACATTAACAATGAAGTAGTAATAGAGAGAAGACAACCCTGTTCTGAGCAGAATACTCAAGTGGGCTTCTGATTGTAAGTTAACCACATGGCTGCTGCTGGTGATGTGGTTCTCACAACTCACTGGTTGGCACTTTTCCTTCCCATGTCCTACATGTCCCTCTTCTTTTGGTATATAAGCTATAATTACAGAAAATGCAATGCAGCAAGTACAGTTGTGTTCTGCGTCTTGTTGTTGTATTTCATGCATTAACATACATTAAATAGTACTAGAGGACTGCTGAGGATTATAGCATTTCCCCTCGTTTTAGCATGTCCTTGTGCCATAGCCTAAGAAAAGAGAGGACTTTTACAGCACACTTTGGAGATTAACAGACCTGAGCTTTTAGAAATTCTTTGGGTAAGTGAATCCCAAACTGAGACCCCATCACAAAAAAAATCCTTTCCACTTATATCATACAAACACAGTTGAGCATCCCTGCGGATCTTGGCTGCATTAGATTTCATAGGGACCGAGACAATCTCTTAAGTAATATGTTTTCAAATCACACAAGGCATAGGTTGCAGCCAGCGTTTGGTTCCCAGCTTGAGATGTATTTACATTACAGTATAGAAAATATTCAGGTGCTTCCTTTCTCTTTATGAGAAGTTTCAAATTTAGGCCACAGGACTCTTACTATAAGCTCTTAAATGCGCCTGTTTGCTTGTGGCAGAAGGTATTTGTATGCGTTTCTACTGCTGGGGTAGCAGGAAAGCAGGGTATTGAGATGGCATAAAACACTGCCAGGTGTTCATCAGCTTTTTTATTCTGGGCTGCCATTTCATGTGATGATTTATAGCCCCACTTTGAAATTCCCTCCTCTGCCTTTCCTGTTTTATCACACTGATTTGGCTGTGGGTGTTGGAGGGGTCAGCTGTCGAACCTCTCCTGCTATGTGTCTGTTTGGTTAGGAAAAGGGAGTCTCAGTTGAATTCAGTACCTGCAGCTCTGTCACCAAGATACTGAATAGAGCATTTTCTGTTGAATTTGAAGTTGAATGTAGCGTCTTTTGAGTGCAAGGTAAGGCACTCTGACGTCAGTGAGAAGTCTTCCACTGATTAGGATGGCCTTTGGATGTGGCCCAGAGCCATCAACTAAAGTGGATGTAGCTGTGTTTTAATAAGCAGATGATTACAGGTAAATACTCGCAATTAAATGAGAACTAAATAGATTAAATTATTCTCAGAGGTAATTCTGTTGTTTTCAATGAAGTTACACCAATAACTGATTTCACCCAGTATTTTATTTATAGCAGAGCTCATGAAATGCTAAATATATTGGTCACATTAGTGAAAAACAAACAGGCCTCAGATTTGTTTGTATGGTCAAACAATGTAATTATGAATGCTGGAACTGACAGCTAAGCTTAATGTGGAATACTGAGCACTAACTAAAAATGCATAAGTGAAACACTTTGTTGAGAGTACATACTGTACGGAAACTGGAACATATTTTTGGACAGCATCCCTGGTTTGCAAATCAGATGCTAAGATTCAGCAAAGATGAGTCTTGAAGGTAAGGAACACTCCAGCAGAAAAAAATTGTAATAGGAGCGTTAGTCATGGATTACATTGCACTGTGAATGAAGAGTCAGCTGAAATAATTCAAGATTAACGAAGGTATTTAAATAATCTCTAACTCAGGATATTAAAGCAATCTACTGGCCATTTAATTTACTGTATGAGTGACATTAATCTGAATAAAAGTGCCCATAGTAGTTGGGGAGCCGTGACTGTAATTGCATTGACCAACTTGGCCAAAACCAAATCCTGGCAGTGTCATAACAGGAATCTACAGAAGAGGAGATCCACACAGAAACAGAATTTAAGTGTCTTACATAACCAAACCTTATTATTGAAGGTCGTATCTCCTTTAGATCTGTTTTGTCAAGACTCGGTAGAAAGCTTGGTATATAATGCACAGACATGTGCTAGCATTATACAATAAATTAACACAATATTTAAGGAGAAATTG
This sequence comes from Gallus gallus, assembly GCF_016699485.2. Lineage (NCBI taxonomy): Eukaryota > Metazoa > Chordata > Aves > Galliformes > Phasianidae > Gallus > Gallus gallus. The sequence continues at coordinate 91,131,718 of NC_052534.1, read as the reverse complement.
CTATGTGCATTTGAAAAGGTTTCTCTTAATAGGGCAAAACATATTTTTCAAACAGTCAGAGCTTGATTGCAGGTTTCGATGATTAGGAAGTTATTAGAAAATACTGAGAAGATAGTAATGGTAGCTTTGTGAATATCTAGATGAGAAATATGAAGTGGAACACAAAAAAATGAACATTTTCACTCTCTTTCAGTTCTTCTGTTCTTAGGAAAATTCAAACAATAGGATTTACAGGGAGCAGAGGTGCTGCACCAGCTTTTGCCATCCAAGTGAATAATTGTGTTGAATGCTGATGTATGGCTTTGCTGTAAAGAAAAACCACCACGCTCACCAGAATTGCTATCAAAGATGAATTATGTGACTGATATTCTGGCTGATGTCCATTAAATGGGGGCAGACACACGTTTCTCTTTATAGATTCTAATACATCCCTCCTAGGTAAGCACCTATTATATTCACCCACCAAGCCTCCTACTCTCTTATAACACACCTTTAGCTCAATGTCAAAAATATCTCTGGAGTTCAAGTGATTTATTTTTGCACAGAAGGCAGTCAGAAACAATTGGGAGTTCTTTGTTTTTTTCACACCATTTTTTTTTTCTCATTAACCAGTATGGGAAGGATTAAAATATGAAGCTTTAGTGTCTTACATGAATGATTTATAGTTTTTAGAACTTCTCTTTCCATTAAGGACTATTATTATTGTTGTTGTTGTTGTTACACCAATTATTATTGTTGTTATACCATTCCAAAGACTGTGTTACCATAGCAGAAAAAAATTGGCCACGTCTTTAAATAAGTAGACCGTCATATATATCATGTAGACAGAGGACAACAAGAAACAGATGGGTCTGTACATTTCTATGAAGTTTCTGGCCATGAGTCCTTGCTTAAGACTGATGACACAGTTATGGAATTAATAGTATCTCTGTCCCATTTCTAGTCCCTCTGGAGCCAGTCCTCCAAATGTCAGGTCATATGCCTGTTCTGTGTCAGGATGTAAACTCAGCCTTTAACCTACATTGCTACCAAAATCTAGGTGCCATTCCAGCTCTTTTGCTTTTATTCAAGTCTGTTCGAGTGCTTCTGCATCTTCATTTTGCTACTCTGCAGCTATCACATAGGAAGCATTTAGCCAGAGAGACGAAGCATTAGAAGAAAGTACTTTCAAGGCGTAGCAATTTCGCCTGTTCATCTCAGTGTACGTTATCTTATCCCGGGCTGCACAGACACATTAGAATGACTTTTTTTTCTTTTTTTCTTTTTTTTTTTTTCCAGTGGAGAAATCTAACTCATTATTTTAAGGTTAGATATTTTTAGTGTTGTATTTCCTAACATTTCTAGGCTCTTCTCAGTGATCTTACTTCCTCTTCTCCCCTTACAACCCTGTCTGCTTCTTCCTGCCCATCGTGGGTCGATTCCCTTGGAGCAGCCGGCCCACAAGCATCATTTGGGTTAGCACAGTTCTCAGCCCTATGCCTTCTGCTGTAATTTTGTCCCCTTCCCAGATCTCTGCAGAGGAGCACAGGCTTGGAAGCTCCACACTGATCTGATCTTTGCTTCCTCAGTGTGGCTTTTTCCTGAGCCTCACCTTCCCTTTGTGTCTGAGCTCAGTTTGATAAAGAAAACAAACAACGTTTTCAAGTAAAATCTCTTATTTTCACAGAATGACAGAATGGGTGAGGTGGGCAGGGACCTCTGGGTCCATCTGGCCCAACCCCTGCTCAGCAGGGTCACACAGAACAGGGTGTCCAGGACCACATCCAGGTGGCTTTTGAAGATCTCCAAGGAGACTCCTCAACCTCTGGGCAACCTGTGTCAGTGCTCCATTATCACACAATACAGAAATGCTTATCCCAGCACTGGACACCACTGAAAAGAACCTTGCTCCATCCTCTCTGCACCCTTCCTTCAAGTATTTATATGCATTGATGAGTCACTCAAGTCTCTTCCAGTCTGAACAGCCCCAGCTCTCCCAGCCTTTCCTCATAGGAGAGATGCTGCAGTCTTTTCACCTTCTTCATGTTGCACTCTTTCCAGTATGTCCATCTCTCTCGTTCTGGGAGGCCCAGAACTGGACTCGGCACTCCATCTCCATATGTCACCTTATCACTGCTGAGTAAAAGGGAAATTTGGCATCAGACTTCTTTGCTTCTTGGCTGACAACTTAATCTAAGAGTGACAGCTTGCCTGTTAAGCCCATTTAACCTTAAAGGCCTTTGTTTGCTACTTGTGTCTATGGGAAAATGAATGGGAAGTGTTTACTATTCCCTGATGTTCCTTCCAACTCATCAACTTATAGCTACATTTTGGACTGGGGTCCGCATCCACCGTGGAGTGTGGCCGCACTGCTAACACATCACTGGTTAGGAAGTTTCAATCTTATTTCTTTTTTGTGGGCCAAGTGGTTACAATAAGGAGACAACTAGCTGTACTTTTGAAAGAATGCTTTTCCAATTATTCTGACTCATAAATTCATTGATTTTTAAAATGTCACTAGAATTGCTGTATCATTCCTCCAGCCTAAGGATGCTTGATACAGTATTTTAGTATTTTTTAATAGTTTTTTTCTTAGACTGCATCATTAAGAGAATAGGAAACAATGCTTTCCCTTGACTGATGCAAGTGACAGCCCCCAGATCTTTCTGTTTTCACTTCAGTGAGATGAAGGAGTACAAGCTTCAACCAATATAGGCAATAGTGCAATTTCCAAGTGATCTCACACAGTTGTACATTGCTTAAAATCCTTTTCAGCAATGATATTAAGGTCTCGGAGTGCCACCTTGGTGCAAAAATACTGGTAGGAGAATAATGTTACTTGGTATTTTTTTCTCTGTGTGTTCCTCAAGGCTCCTGTTAGTTTGTGGAGATTAATAGGCTTGAATGGAAAATGTTGCTCTTTATTCTCCCTGTTCAGAGAGATTCGTGTTCTTTCTTTTCCATGCAGAAAGAGGAGAGGAAGAAAAATACCCCACACTTCAGTGGGCTGGCTGGATTCAAATACCAGCCACTGTTGCCCTTTCATTGGTGTTCAGCAGTCTCTGTGAGATTGTTTTGGGAGCCTCTCCAGCACATGAATTTGCAATCTGCTGATACATATGCCATGGAGTTGAAAGTGTTTTTCATTTGTGAGGAACCTCTCAGAGCATCTTCCTGTGCTGATTCAGGCCTCTACCAGTGTTGCCCCTTATATTTCATCCATCCTCAGTAGCTGAGGTGGGGCATTTGCTGCTGCTAGGTAGCAAACTCATCCTGCAGATGAAATTGCTGTGTCTGTAACATAAAACATTTTACTACTTTCATAATGACAGCATCAAACAATTATTGTATAAAAGCTTGCTATTATATCCAAACCAGTTACAAAGGTATATATGAGGTAACGCTACTACCCATATACTCACACTTCAGTGTCGATAAAACATTCTCTTAAATGAAGCATTTCCAAATCAAACCAAGGTCTCCTTGGAGTCCTGAGGATAAAGATTATAAACAGCTTATTAAAAAAATGCAACAGTTTCATTAAGGTTCTGTGACTCCTAAAAGTTGGTTTCTCTTAAGATGAACATAAGTTGATTTAAAGAAGTTTATATCTCAAAGTAAGTATCTTGAAAACAACTCCCTTGATCTCTCTTCTCTTTATGACAAATGGAGAGCATATTCATATTATTTTATATAGCATTTAAAAGAAAATGTGAGGGTGGAGATTGTAGCCATTGCAGCCTGAAATCTGCGTGAGAAAAGATCTCTCTTTTTGCCTCTCTTTCTCTGTTTTTTGGAAAACGTAGTTCATTTGCTTTCCTGAATAAGTTGTCCCCTGATATGACTTAACCGTTGTACTGCACTTAACAGCTGTATTTGGTAATACATAATTAAAAGTTTTTATGAAATATTTTACATATGCCTTAAACAGCGCTGAGCAATTCTTACAAACTGCTGGCAAGTTAATACTGAACACTAAACAAAATTGTAAAGTTTTGTTCCAGACCTCAGACACACATGCAGAGACAATACAGATTTTACAGATTTATAACTACAAAGGTGAGCATCTTCCTTGATGCATGGGGATCTCCCAGTATGAAAGAAAAATAGTTACCACAGTTGCCATAATTATCTTGAATGTTTGTGTAGTTCAAGTAGACAAGGAGAACGTAAGCTTGTAAGTTCTTACATTCTTCAAGCATCTCTTCTATGGAAATAATTTTGAGTGAAAAGATTAGTTTTATTACTGGAGAGAGAAGAGTGTAATGACCTGATGTTGTAGAATGACATCACAGAAATATACTGTATTTATTTTATTAGCATTCATTTTTACATTGTCAATGAAATTCTATTCTACGTAAATAAGTTTGATGTAGAGAAAAAAAATCAGACAAAAAAGATGGTGGTCACTCAGCTTATTAGTATGCAGCAGTGTTGCAAACTCAAGGGATCTCACTTACGAACAATAAAAGTGTGCCTCAAAGTTTCCAAGATACTTACTAGCTCTTTTTCTAAGTTCTTCATCAATAAATCCATTGAAGTGCAACATGGTTACCTGAGCAAATGAGAAGTTAATAACACAGTTCCACTGTGTTCCAAAGAAAATGATTCCCCTCTCCACCCCCCCCTCCCAACAATTAGCAGTTAGTACCTGATTTGTTTCTCACTCCTTCTGTTCAATTTGGGTAACATTTAATACCCTATACTTCCTTAGCCTGCAGTAGATATGTGTGGGTAAATGGACAATTGAACTGCTCTTTGGATAGAACTGAAAAAATCTTCTGTCTTCCCTGTTAGCAGTGAAGGCATGCATTTCCTCTGTCTACGTTATCACAAGTTATTAAGTGCAAGAAAAATCTTTGATGCACAAGTTAAACATAACTGTTGCCTATTGACGCTTGTGCTTTCTGGGGCATATTATAGAATCATAGAATCATTAAGGTTGGAAAAGACCTCTGAAATCATCTAGTCCAATCATCGACCCATCCACACCATGCCCACTAAACTGTGTCCCTCAATGCCACTTCTACTCTCTTCTTGAGCACCTCCAGGGATGGTGACTCCACCACCTTCTTGGGCAGTCTGTTCCAATACTTCACCACTCTTTCTGAGAAGAATTTTTTTTTCTAATATTCAACCTGAACCTTCCCTGGTGCAACTTAAGGCTGTTACCTCTGTATAGTAATCAGGTACATAGGAGAAGTGCCAAATCTCTACCTCACTACAGTCTTCTTTCAGGGAGTTGTAAAGAGCGATAAGGTCTCTCCTGAGCCTCTGCCAGATTAAACAATTTCAGCCCTCAGCCACTCCTCATAAGACTTATGTTCCAGACCCTTCATTAGCTTCACTGCCATTCTTTGGACATGCTCCAGGGCCTCAATGTCTTTCTTGTAGTGAGGGGCCAAAAACTGAACATAGTTGTCAAGATACAGCCTCACAAATGCTGAGTACATGGGGCCAATTACCTCCCTGCTCCTGCTGACTGCATTGTTTCTAATAGAAGCCAGGATGCTGTTGACCTTCTTGGCCACCTGGGCACACTGCTGGCTCACATTGGATGACTGTTGCCTAAAATACAGAAATAATCTTTGATTTGTAATTGCACTTATGCTTAGACCAAAGCCTGAAATAATGCCCAAATGCACTATCTACTTTGGAAATAAAGCAGCAGACTGCAATGTTAAAAAATGAGGCTATTAATGTCAGTTTTTACTCTACATGTTGTAGCTGTACAACCCCATCTGATGATGAGATACTTTCCATTTCGTTTCATCTTTTGCATTTCCTACTTCATAATTCCCTAAGTTTTGTGTTAGTTCAAAGAATAATAAACAGTTAGATAATGTATTTGCTTAGAATAACAGGAAAATGTTGACACGTTTCAGTGTTCAATTCTTAGATGCACTGGTTGTATTAGTCTCAGTTATTATGTCCTTTAGTCTTCATATTTCAAAGGAAACTTTAACCAAATGACCTCCTAAAATTGCATCAATATTCTCCTGAACCATCAGGGGGTATAGGATCAAGCAAAGAACATATACTGGACTGAAAGAGTATTTGATTCTTACGCTGATGCAAAAGCTTTGATATAAGGACTTTGGAGGAACTCAGTCTTGGCAGTTTGGAACTATACTAATAGAACAAGATTCAGGATTAAAAACTGGCTGTGTATATGCCTATGAGAAATTGTTCCTGTCATTCCTAATAACTCTGGTTTTCCTCATTCATGACCCAAGTATTAGATAATTAATGGTTAAGATACAATTGGCCGTATTCTTCTTTGCACAAAGGCATAGTATGCAATTCAGATGGCTTAAAGTAGCACACTCACTTTTAGGTACCTTTGCCATTGAAGCACCTTGAGAGATCTCAGGGATGTCACTGTAAAAGATGTGTGCACTCTCATCCTCAACACTACAGCTTCTTATTTCTAGTCCCATCTCCTGAGAGCAGAGACCTCAGTCCTGAGATAAAACCCATGGAAACTTTATACAGCACCTGGAGAGAGAGGAGCATTTCAGAACTAGTTGTGAAAGGCTAGCATGTTGAGCAAGACAGCTCAAGTAGCTCAGCGTGAAGCCATGTTGAACTTGCCAAAAGGGATGCTCAGTGTCCTAAATAGATATGACCTAAATTTTAGACTTTTGCAAGATTTAGATGCATATGGCAGAGACCTCCCTCTGCTCAGGATTTGAAATTATTAACTTCTTGTAAGCACATATGGTTACGGCCTTTCTTTCATCCTTTCTTTTTTTTTTTTTTTCTTCTTTTATTTATTGTTTTAATATGAATTTTATTTTGAGGTTTTGTTTTGAAACGAAGCCAATGCCCTACTGTGTTTTTGGTCCTGTTTTGAATTCTGGGGCATTCTCAAGAGGTATCTTCTTGTCTTTTATTTCTCCCTTTTCATGAGAGAATTGGCCTCACCTCTGAGAAGGATGCTTGAGGCTAAAGAAACATTCTCTGGGCCTCTTGCAGGTGTTGCATCTGTCTGCTTGGGAGCCTGCTTCCTCATACTGATCTAGTTTAGGTGAGAATAAAGGCCTGTAATGCTCAAAGTTCTCTTTCTTAAACAGCCCTGTAATGCTGGAAGGTCCCTCTTGCAAAAAGAGCTTTATGCATAGAGTGTAATTGTTAACAGAAGTAGAGTGGTCCAGGTAAAACATTAGTCTTAGGAAACATGGATTGGGTTTTCAGTGATATTCTCATCAAGAAGAATGTAAACTGTGATTTATGATACTTTTAATCTATTTTATGTACATCATATAGCGACATGTAAAATAGCCATGGTAACAGGCAGCAGTATGCTTCAAAGGCAGCTGAGTTCCAGGATGATAAAGATTTTCTTGTGGGTTTGCTCCCCTGCTTTTAGTAGGTGTGGGCCTGTAGGCAGCACACGAAATTTTGAGTCCGGGATAAAATTCTGAGAGTGCCACATTGTCACTTTATCCTGTAATGCTGAAATCTGTTTCCCATATAAACCATCCTGTCTTTTCCCTGTGAGCCAACGCACAGCAAAGCAGCGGGAAATAAGCACTAAGCAGGAACGCACACCACACTGTATAGACTAAAACTAGTGGGATGTGTGGATGAATTCTCCAACATCATACAGACAGACTCGATGTGTACCAATAGTACATATTAGACTGAGAGAAGATGAGCTGTAATTCAGCGTTCAGTGCTGACAGGCAAGTCAAACTAACATTTCATTTCTAAAGACTACGGAAAAAATATTTTACTGGTTTCTGAGTAGGAATTAACTTGATTTGATTTGATTGTGCTAAGATAAAAAAAATGCCCAATTTCTACTGTAAATCAAGCCGAAGAGCTTAGCTCAGATTTAAATGGTAATGTACCTAACATAGCTGTTTTTGGCTGTCTGTACTGCTGCATGCAGCCTCGGGATGAGGTCAGGACTATTGCTACAAACCCACATTGCTTGACTATAGGAGCACCCCCTGAAACCAGCCCTATGCAGCCCTGCATTCTGGGAGGAGGAAAACCAGGTGATACTGTTATTAAAAGCTCCCCATGTCCCTAAGGGTGCCTTTACCTCAGGAATGAGTGTTTCCAGGTCTTTAGCTGTTGTATTTGTCTTCAGGGTGGTGTAGCTGAGGAAGTGGCTCAGTGTACCTTCTTGCAAGGGTTTCTGGTGATATCTGAGCATCATCCAGACCCCATGGTATTTGTCTTCATGGCAGCAATGTGAGCTGGGAGAAATCTATCACATGGAAGTTGAGGCATGGAAGCCTGGGAAGGGCTTTGAGTTTGCTAGGGTGCTGGAGGCCGTTAAATACTGGTCCACGCTATGTTAGCTCTGCAGTGTGTTTGGAGTATTCTAAGGCAGATTACGGATTTATTAGGCAGATTTATGGATTTATAAGGCAGCACTTTCTTTAGTTTAGCCCTGTCTGTAAAGAACACCCATGAAGAGCTGTATCTTCAAACAACTCTAGGCAGGATACATATCTGAAGAAGCAAAAAAGTTGAACAGAAGAGTTTCTATTGGTAAGGTTCTACCTGTTCTTACGTTACCATAATCTGCAGTAGGTTGTTTTAGTGTAATCTAGAACATTAGTGTTTATTTTGGATTTGTGAGATCCATTCTAAGGTACCTCTTATTTATTTATATATGGTATAGGAAGCCTAACTTTGAGGGGAATAAAATGGGATATTGAGTTTTGGGTGCTGTTGATTCTAGATGTCTGGGCAGCCAATAGAGGTGCTGCATTACTCAGTATTAAGGAGGAAAGCCAAAGGAACTTTAGTTCCTTGAATGCTTTGGTATATGAGAAATATGAGAAATAATGGTAGCTTATTTCTCAGCTAACTTTCCGTGCTTTGTAAGGACTTGCCCAGGTCCTTCTGGGACCAAGCCATTAGCACTATCTTCTCATTTCCTTACTTTTTTAGCTCCTTTAAACAGAAACTTGGATAAATAGCTGCCAATACGTCAATATTCTATTCATTGCATCTGCCATCAGCTTCCAGGGAACCCCCTCAGGCCAGCTCTGTCAAGCTGCTGGGGATAATCAAATCTTCCCATGAAATTCAGCTTCTGTTGTTTCATCAGTTAGTAAACCAAGGACAGGGTGTGAGCGTATAATGCAATGAGCCTGAATTATGGCAGATTAATAAGCTTCTGCTTGTCAGTTAAGTTGCCGTGCTGTTCAGAGTGTTCCTTGGGTACCACTAGAGTTTTGACACATATTGATTTAACAACAGCACTATTGTCCAGACACGATCCCAGCTCATGTAAAGGTCAGCTGTGTGGGGCACACATAACAGGTCTGGTGAGTTTCAGGTACATCAGGTTCACAGTTTGCATAGTTTTTCAGTGTGTGTTCCCATTTGCAAATTTCCAGTCAAAAGTTAACCTTCCTGAAAGCAGACCCTTATTTATTATTTGCATTTCTACCCGTTTATCTATTTCTTTATATGCCAATGCAAAACTTAACTGACTGTGCCAGTGATTTTATTGATATGATACAGGAGATACTGGTTATTAGACAGAATCATTATCTTTACTAATTTTTGTTAATGGCACAACATTCTCTTTTTCCATTGTGGTACCACATTTCTTGGCTGCTGTATAGGAGTGTTAAGTAGTAATAATAATAAAAAAAAAAGTTAAATAGTAATAACTGCATTTTCCATTCACTGGATTTTTGATCACCTGCATTGTAGTGCTGTTTGTCCTAAATACGCTCATTTCCTTCTTTAGGTCAAATCTTTCATATGGGTTTCTAGTAGATAATGTCCATCGTAGTTGGTGAATGAATAACTAGATGATAATTTCAGACCTTTTTCTTTATTCCTGTACCTTACTTGGAAAGAGCAAAAAAATCGTTATAAACCTTCACAAAATAGGATAGCAAAAGTGAATACATCAGAAAGGTTTTATCACAGTATGACTGTTACGTATTTCTGTGCATGTTTCATTCTACATTTCTATGCTTAACTAAGTTAAAAGCTGCCTGGGATCGTGTTTTTGTTTTTGCTGTATATGCATGCCACATGAATTTAAAATCCTTCCCTCTTTTTTCCTTTCTTTCTTTTTTTCGGGGGTGGGGTGCTCTGCATTTTTATTGCATTTTCCCCATTCCTATTCATTCCTTATCTTAGGATTTCTCATCCTCTGAAGCACGAGAGTAGCTACCACGAGCTCACCTACTGCTACTACATGGGACTGCCTGCAGCGGGCACGAGGCTTAGACATTATGGGGACAATTCAGGTACTGCTTAAGGGCAAAAGCCTTTATTTCTGACAAAGACAGTGGCCTTGGAATACAGTGTGAGCTTTGGGCCGTGGCGTGATGGTGGGATGCAGTACTGCCTCTAGGGTAGTTAGACCTAGAAGTCATTGCTCCTGGTTAGTGTTTGTCACTCCCCTTGGAGTGGCTTTCCCAAACCTCCCCAAAGCCTCCTCTATTGGCCCTCCGCCATGGAGGAACCCACCGAGCACTGTTAAAACACCCCAAATTAAATATAGTGTAGCTATCTGAGAGCAGTGTGACAGGGCCTCTGGTGGGGCTGTAAACCCCGGTGACCTCTGGGCATCCATGGCGGCGCCTTACCCCCCGCCCCACGATGTGCCTCTGAGCCAATGCCACCCGTGGGTTACTTCCAGCACAGGTCCAGCTTTGCAGAAGCGTCAGACTGTGGCCCAAAGGGGCCTTGTGTGTGGCTGATTGTGTGCCTTCACTGCCGGCAGCCAGCCCTGCGCATTACTGTGTTTTCCAGAAAGCTCCTTGGCTGCTTCAGTGCAATGAAGTTTTTATGGCTAACACTTCAGTATGGCAACAAGCTAACAAACAGAACAATTCTGTTAAAAGTGGAGGCAATTAACATTCATGGAAAGAAATGCATTGAAGTTGTCAGCTTTCAGGCGAAGAATATTACAGCAATGCCCTCTAGTGTTGCTTTCGTTAAAGTGAATGAAAGCTCCCCGGGAAAGATCACGCCGTACAGAAGGCTGCATCCTTCCTTCTCTGCTTGCAAGAGCAAGCCCTTGGCAGAGCATGCACAAGACAAAGATCATATTCATGGTACTTGACCTTTTCCAAGCTGGATATTTTTTGCCTGAAAAAAGAAAAAAAAAAGGAAAAAAAAAAAAGAAGCATGAGTTGATGTGTGTGTTACTCATCGGTACCACATTTTCTTTAAAGTTGGCTGAATAATTTTACGAAATACTACTAATTTTCTAGTGCAAGATGATGTATTTTTTTTTCCTTGGGCTTACAGCTTAAGAAATAACAAGGAGCTTTAAGCCTTAAGTCCATTTTAAATGTTCATGTGCTGCTGGGATTCGATTTAGCTTTATTACATTGAATGAATCAATATGTTCCTGTAATTCTGAAAATGCTCGAACCAAGGGTAGGCTTTTTTTATTTGTTAATACTCAATTAAGCAACAGCACTGTAAGTAGAAGAGCAGGACCTGAAACTGAATGTTGGGTTATGATATCTGATGGAGTGGATTATAAACTATATGAACTATAAATAACATCAGGTACTGCACAGTATACACACAGTAGATTCCATACAGCTGTATAGGTTCCATTTTCGCTGTGTGGTCATCTTTTGTTGGTTAATATTTCTGCAGTCTCCGTGTACTATCAAAAGCATATCTAAAAATACAGCTGAAGGCTTCATCCCCAAACTCTGATCACAGAACAGTTGTTATGCGACATTTACAAAGCCTGTTTAAGCCGTCTGTTTTCTAGGCTTTGACTTCATTTTCTAATTAAACATTGTGAAAATACAACAGTGAGAAATGAATAACAAAAGTGAAGAGGTGATGGATACAGCACAAAATGCAGTTTAAGCTATTTACCTCATGTACATTAAGAACATATTTCAACACCAGAAGTGTTTCTGGAGGAATTAAGGTGGCAATGCGGGAATTCCATAGAAAGAAACCTGAGTATGCAAAAGGAAATAGATCCAAACCCATCTTTTCTGATGTCATGTTTCAGATTGTTTGCAGCTTATTATTTCCTTTATAGTATGCATTTAGTAACTTTAGCATACTGAAGGGTATTAGTTTTAACAGCTCTTGATCAGTTTTGCAACTGTTGGTAGTATGAAGAGGCTCCTTGAAATGTAAATATGTGTCCCTATAAGGAGGTAGTTATATGCCACCATATGTAAAGTAACCCACTAAGAAATAGATCGAATCATAAAGATCATGACCTTTTCCAAATCTAGCGGTTTAAAAATACTTGTTTGACTATAACGGAGTTATAATTTTGAAAGCAATCTTCTTTATTCCATTGCCTTCTTTTCTCATATTTCTTTTATAGCCACTATTCCCGACCTAAATGAAAATCTTAATATCTTCAGTGTTTATTTTTTTTAAGATGCTCTCCTACTTAACTACCAAATGTAATGGGTTCTCAGGAATAGACAAGCTACAATATATGATGATCTCTAAAATCATGCTTTCAGTGTATAGTGCCCTTGGAACTGCATTTTGTTTAGTTTTGTTTTTCACTGTAATTTTGTTCAACAACAAATGCTTGTTAAGTACAGCTCTAGCAGTTTATTTGACAAAATATCCAGCATCTACTGCATTGGTAGGTGCTTATCCTGATGGAGCCACAATGCCCAGCACCCACTGCTAACCACAGCAGTAGGAAACCTATGTCTTTGTAAAGAGACTAAGGATCGGACCTGTGTTCTCTGATTGCTTAAGCTGAGTGTAAATAACTCACAGATCTCCCATTGTTTGCAAACCATTTTGTACCAAAGCCAGTGATTCCGAAGCTGAGTCACTGCACTTGACTGCATATAATAACAGAACAAACTTTAGGGAATCTCCTCCTAAATATCGTCTTTGCTAGGCTTTTCCAAAGGAAAAGGAAGGACAATTGCTCCCATCTGAATTCTATTTGCTGTTTTGTGGTGGAAGGGCATGAAGGAAGAGAGGTATAAATTTCTGTAGGAATAATTCCAGCCTCAGAATTGTAAAAAAGTAGTGATGAAATACAGGACAGTGGTATAACACTGTGCTTCTTTGAAAATAAAAGCACCAGCTAAAACTGCAGACAGCAAAAATGTATTATGTTTGCTTTTGGTGAGTATGGTACTGAACCTTAATCTTGCAAGCAAATGAATTTTTTTTAAGAGTATTTTTTAAAAATTTATTTATTTATTTATTTATTTATTTATTTATTTATTTTGCAGTGGAAGTGTATGCAGATAAAAGATTTAATGGACTCTCTATTTAAATATATGAATTAAAACTGTGTGCAAAGTGCTGTTTGCACATCAATAATTGCCTTGTGCCCAACTGCCAGCCAGGCTAAACAGCTTAACAAACACTAAAAAGGGGCTTAGTTGCTTTCTTCACCTCTGCTCTTACTCTTTGACTACAGCATGTAGTTTTTGCTTTAAAATGTATTTTTGCTTCAGGGTAACTAATTGACACAAGACAACCTGAGATAAAGTCACTGCAGGAAAACACTGGGGGTTTTTCTCAAAGGGTAAAACATCATGAGGATTGGTTGATGTCTGTGCCTGTGGCTGACCTGGCCCAGTTTACCTTACAATGCAGCTGAAGAGCTTTTTCTTCAGTGTAGCTTTATGGTTCATTTTATAGTTACGTTCCAAAGTCAAATTATACCTTTTCTGGCTGAAGAAGTAAATGTTCACAGAAACTTTCTTGTAAGAGCTGATGACACCATTGCCATAGAAAATGGAGCATTAATACCTACCTCCTTTTGGCTAGGCTGTTGAACTGTAATATTTTAAATTTCAGCAGAAGTAACTGATTTCCAGGACTGGGGATGTGGGTTTTATTTATCCCCAAGGTTGGTAGAAAGCACTTTTCCCCTCAGGTGTGCATACTGCAAATCTCAATTACAGATTTGTTTATTTACTCTGTTGTGTTCAAATCTGGTCACACAAATGAACCACAGATCCAAATTATAGAGAAAGCTGAGCCCATTAGCCAATGGTTCCTTTTAAAAATGAAAATGAATAGTAAAGAAACAAGGCTACAGCTCATACAGCACTGATAAATAACAAGCAGTCAATTCACTTTTACCCAAGATAGCTGGTTATCTGATTTTATAGAAAAACACACAAGAGAGTAAAAGTGGGTAAGAAAGATATGGAAAAAGCTCCTGAATAACCATCAGTTATTCAGTCAAACAGACTGGAATGCTTCAGGCTAGGAAAGAAGCACCTGAGAAAGGTCTGAAAGTTGCAAGTGATAGGAAAAAAAGTAAACCAGGAGACCCTCTCTTCCTCCCCACATGGGAAAAGTGGGCATCAGCTACAACTTGCAGATGGTAGATTCACAACACGTGAAAGCAGAAGGGTCTGCATGTTGCATGTTCTTGAAACCCCTTGTGTTGGGATCTTTTGGGTGCCAACAATTTCAGATCTTTCAAATCAGACTAATTCAGGGGAAGGTCGTATTTGAAGGGCTATTAAACACAGTGGGGATCAATTGAGGTGTTAGCACCTGTGTCTTGGTGTCTTTTAAAATACTTGAGGGTCCATGACATCTTGCAAGGCTAGCACTGGGTATGTGGCTTCTGCAGAGGGAACGGGAGGTCAGATGTGCTATTGTTTGCGCACCTCATACAGCTTTCAGTGGTCCAAATGGCCCTGCAGTCCTACCTCTGGCAGAGCCTGTGGTTGCTGGAGGTGATGGAAGTGTCACTGAATTATTGTGCAGATCTCATCCTCTTTTGGCCATGGCCTCATTAGACAGTAGGAAAGGTGACTCCAGTCTTCTAAGTAGACATGTCATGCAGTGACAAACACACTGTCAGTGACCTCCTGTAGCAGTACAGCATTGCTGGCTCTGGGTGCAGTGCAGAGCTGCACTGGGCTGGTAAACCAGTGTCACTTTGTGTCCAGGCAACACAGACGCCCTCATGGCAAAAGGAGAGCCATGTGCCCAGCTTTGAGTGGCTCTGATGAGATTTGTCAGGTCAGCTTAGCTGACATGTTGTTCTCTGTCAAGTGATACGACTACTTTGCTGGCGAACAGATAGCAAGTAAAGAAGGACAATTTAGCCTTAAAATGAAGCAAGTGCTGTCTTGTGACACGTACAGAAGAAAAGCTATTGAGTTTTGTGTCTGAGTAGTGAAATAAGGAGAAACATAGAAGCCATAGATTTTCATTTCCCAAATATCTGTTGGGTTGTCAGGAGATGTCAAATCTCTGAAATGTTTTCCTTAGGATTAGCTAATTTTGTTGATTTTGATCAGATTTTTCTATTTTTCATAACAATTTCAATATATAAGAGAAGATTGATTATTCTGCAACATATCGAACAGTCAAACAGAAGTCTTGAGTGCATTTTCTGTTAGTGCAGACATTAGCATGGTTGAGCTATTTGGTCACTCCGTCAGTCACGAAGTCACAGAATCTCAGAACATGAATTTGGAAGGGACCACTGCACCCGTCTAGTCCAATCCCTGCTGAAGGAGGGACACTCAGAGCTGGGTGCCCAGGACCTTCAGAGGGAACCTCCTGTGTTTCTCAGTTTGTGTCTATGCCTTTTGTCTTGACATTGGGCACTACTGAAAAGAGCATGGCTCTATCCTCTTTGCAGTCTCCCTTCAGGTATTCGTAGGCATTGATGAGTTCCCTCCTGATCCTCTTCTTTTCCATGCTGAGCAGTTCCATCTCTCTCAGCCTTTCCTCATAAGAAAGCTGTACCAGACTCAGCACTCCAATGGTGATTTACTGGGGCCGAGGGGAGAGGAAGTATCACCTCCCTCAGCCTGCTGGCAATGCTTTGCTTAACACAGCTAATAACGCTGTCAGTCTCCCTAGCTGCAAGGGTGAATTGCTTGCTCTTATTCAATTTTGTGTTCACCAGGACCCCCTCAGTCCTTTTCTGCAGAGCTGCTTTCCAGCTGGGTGCTCTCGGCATGTCCTGGTGCCTGGAGCTGTTCCTCCCCAGGTGCTGAACTCTGCTCTTCTTGAACTCCATGAGAATACCGTTACTCTATTTCTGTAGTCTGTCGAGGTCCATCTGTGTGCATGGTCCTCCAATGTATCAATCCCCATTTCCCAGTTTTGTGTCATCTGCAAACTTTCTGAGGGTTCACAGAAGCCAAACCTGCTCCCTCAACACCATCCCTCCCCCACAACCGGTGGAGCTCAGATGCAGAGAAGCAGGCCATAATTTCCTTCTTAGATCTTAATATATGGTGGTATTTGGCTTACATAAATATTCCTGAGGCTATTTTAGGGTTTTACTGTTTTCCTTGCTATTTATTCACCTGCTTTTACCATTCAGCTGTAAGTGCAGAGGAGGGTTGATAGCTTGTAAATGATCACTCTGCATCGCTCTTAGCCATGCTGCCCTGAAAGAATAAAATTTATGTATGGATGTCACCTAAAAGCAAACACAAACACCACTTTGGTTTGCATTGCTGTTACTTCTTTGTTGCAGATAGCTTGCTTTCTGTTTCTGGTGGCTGAACTGGAACTTGCCATCGCAATGCAAGCAAACACATCTATCATTAGTAGTTGACTATAGCCAGTCTGACTTCTTCTGAGTCCCAAATCCTCTATTACTGCTATTCTTTTTGCATTTACTGTGGAATTCATGAAGTGCTTTCTGAGAGCTGTACGCACTATGAACTCCCTTTGAAAGTTGCGAGGTTTGACTCCCGCAACATTTTCTGAAATAAAGCTCTGCATAGCCTGTAACCAGTGCACATTCTTTTAATGCAGTTAAACTAGATTGAAATTAATAAGTCCAGCTATATGGGAGTTTTGCTGACTCTCTGTTAAGTCGGTCTGATGTTTTACAAAACAGCACATATTTCATATCAAATAAAGAGTGACCCAGCTTTGCAGTCTGAGTGGTACTCCTAAGTTTTGATAAACTTTGTTGTTGGTATCTTACATTTTCTCTCACAGCTAACTAGTTCCGTGACTAGTACTGCCATGCTACAAACTTTTTTTTATAAACTGCTATGCTATAAGCTTTCTTATTCTAAATGTTTATGAAAAATGTGGTCCTAAGCAAACACTGAAGAGAAAAAGTTCATGAAAAGCTATAGTTTTCTGAAACTGAAAGTTCATCTTTAAACACATGAATGAAGTGTGGCTTTTTTTCCTTATGTTTTTTGGTAAATGTTGAACAAGTTTATTAGCAAAGTGACCTGCTGAGTTTGTTGTATACTGTCAAGCTGCACCATTTGTGCAAATAATGTAAGCTAATTAATATTGTGGTTCTTGGTTGTTTACCAAAGCTACATTGCAAAGCTACAGATTAGCTTTGCCCAGTTACGCTTTACATAGGTGGCCAAGAGCTTTTAGCAGGATAACTTAGTTCTGTCAGCTACAGCTGCTAGACTGTGTAAGTGTGCATATATATGTGTAAATGTACATAAAGCATGCAAAGGCATCTGTCACAGAATGTGCTCCTAGTTCTCATCTGTTTCTCTATGATCTGTCTTCCTTCCAGCTATTATCTAGTCAACGAATTTAATATATGATGTGGATTGTATGATATTTTCTTAAGCTTCAAATAAGGAAATTAGTTCCGAGTGGGATTTACCATTGTGGATCAGCAGATTTAGCCTAGAGTATGTGTAAATATATTTCTTAGTCCTTTTTTTTTTTTTTTTTTCTGAGATATGTGCATTATATATGCTGGAAGATTTGTAAAGTACAGTTCGATTGCCATCTGTAAATTGTGCCACCTTTTCTTATTTTATAAACTGCTGCATTATGTCATGCTAGAAATACTAGCTAGTTCTTCTGTGGACAAATGCACAAAGATGATGAAACCAAGTTATTTCAAGACAGTCTTGATGAAATCAAGCTAAAAGCGTACAAACAGTTCCTCAACAACTGTTAGGAATATTGTAAAAACCAAACCAAAACAACACAAGCAACAAAGAAAAACAATACCCCAAAATCCCACTGAGCTAGTCTAATGGGAATCAGAAAGTCCGGGCTCCTTTCAGTCATTTGCTGAATGGACTCTCAGTCCTGCTGCTTAAGGAAGGCTCTCAGGAGAACGGAGAACAACTGCTGCATCATTTGTAGGCTGCTGTGCTCGATTTCTGCACTACTGTCTTCCTTCCCATGTTCGTATTGTGAGCAGCCGTCCCCACTCAACTGCACTCCAGCTGTGCTCTTCAAAAACAGTTCCTTTCCATCAGAGCCCAAATTGCTTTGTATATCAAGGAGATATAATGGAAATGGGGAATTATTTTGCAGCAGCTGAGGTCTCCTGCCTAAATCCTAGAATTTGTAAAACACTCATTCATTTGCCTGTGGGATTCATTCTGAGAAACTGCCTTCTTGTTAGCACACTGCACAAAAACAACCTGCCAGAGAGCAGGTTTCTCAACCTGCCTTCTCTAGCAGTAAAACTACTACCGTGTTGCCAGCTAGATGGAGCAATGCTCAGATCCATCTTCTATCTGATGGGACACAGGCTCCATTCCCTCTGTCAACAGGCAATCGGTCTGACTTTCTTAGTTCTTTCCCTTGGAGGAAGTCCTTTCAAATTCCTTCTTTTGCGAGAGTAATGAAATCTTAATGGGGCAAGAGAAAAAAAATAGATGCTGTAGCTTGTAGTTGAGGGTACTTGTGTGGGCAAGGGAAAGCGTTTGTTGACTCTGAATACTTACTTCTTTGTACCCAATTAGCTCTGCTCATTAGAGGAAGAATTCATTTGCAGCGCTTCCATTCTGCATATTTATTCTGCTCAAGTCCAAAAAAAAGTGTTTTGATGCACCTCTCATTGCTGACTGAGATTTAAAATTTCTTCTCTATGCTCACAATGTTCTGTGATGAGACTGAGGGATTCTGCTTTTTTTGTGATAGCCCCTTTTAAAAGTAATGCCATGAACAGTAAATGTACTTTATATGTCTATGCCCTTAAAGCAAAATTTTGTCTAGATTAGGAACTTTGCACTTTGAACATTTCTTTCACCTTGGTTCATTGAGGCTCACTTTCCCAGCGCCTTGCAGCTTTCTTTCCATTCCTTCCATCTCCAACTTGTGTAAGAGATGGCAAGAGAATGACTTGGCCAGAACAGGTCTGCTCAACCTGAACGCAGGAAATGTTTCCTAGGCTGCCCATTGTCCTGCTGGTGAGAACACATTTGAAATACTACATGATCACGACTAGGATACTCAAGGACAGGCTCAAATACAACTGTCTGAAATGCTTCATGATAGGAAAAAAAAGCTGTGTTTCTAAAAGAGTGTTCTTGGAAACGGAAATGAACTGAGTAAGGATCATCTTTTCCTTTGAAAATGGGCTAAGCATTATAAACCTTGTAAATTTTCCTGCAAATTCTAACATATCTTTGTGAGTTGTTCCAAAACTTGGCAAATATTATTTCAACTGTAGTGTTATTTTTAGCTTTTACAAAAATAAGTTGCTTAAAACTTGATAACAAAATAGTCTAACTTATGTAGTGTCATTTTAATGGGATACAGAATAAAGAATTATTTCCCTATTTTATTTCATAATGGAAATAAATTAAGAAACTAATTAAAGTGCAGCTAAATTGGCCACAGTTCAGGCATTTTTGAGGAACAAAAGCTTTTTTCACTCATTTAAAAAACTGACATAAAATATGGGAGGGTATTTTAAGCAAAAGTTCTCTGAGGTAATGAATTGAATCCAATGCGTCTCTTAATTTGCTACTTAATTTTTGTTATATTTCAAAATCCGTATCCTGGTTCAAGCAGAAATGGCCCTTTCAATTTCATACTTTAAGAGAATATTGGAAAAAACTGACTGACTGTAAATTGGAGTTTGTACAATGAATTGTCAGTGAAATTTGGCTTTGTTCAGAGATCTGGAATAAGAATTATGCTACATGTAAGTCGTATTAAGGCCTCGGTGAGAATCACATTGTACAACTCCAAGATAATGCATAATTGATTTTATCTTGGAAATGTATACTATTACTCTTCTTTGTATGAGATGAATGAGTCTGACAGACAAAATACTGCATTTAAAAGACAAAAGATAAATCATTGTCCTTTGACTTCCTTCCTGTGTTTATGATAAAATCTGAATTATTTCTCCATATTTTTTTTCTACTGGAACCCCAGTTAGATTTCTTCATTTCCTTCCACTGAACTTATGCTTGTTTAGTAGTTGAAGTGTAAGTTGTGTAGTACTTCACCTTGAGAAATCAGTTGGAAATTGTGCATCATTTGCTGGAACTGCTTAGAGAGATATAAGTGAAGTAGTGGCAAGTTCTTTTTCTCTTTGATTTATAACTACAGTAATGACAATTTTATTTAGAATAAAATGCCAAAATGGTCATAAATGGATGCAACAACTTAAACTGTTATGGTATATATATCGCTATACCTGAGAAAACTGGTCATGGCAAGTATAATTTACAAACTGTGGAGGAAGAATAAAGGTGATTGAAAGTGCCAGTGAATTTCAGTAACAAATTTGCTAATAAGAGTACTTTTCAATTTTATATAGAGAGCATAAAGATCTTTGGGTCATACCTGTTCATACTGGAAGAAAGCAAGACTCAATTTGGGTTGCCTCTAGATAGAGGCAACGCAGATGGTTTAAGGCAGTAGGCTGTGTAGTGCCACCAAAGAGTCACAGCCTTTAGGCTTTAGGCATATAAAAGCCCAGGAAAGGCAGACAGGCTGCTGGTGACACTGTGAAGTGAATGGGTGCTCTCTGAGGCAGTGATGGCTATGTGCACTCATCCTGTTGATGACAGGTGCATAGGAACCAGAGGAATGAGACCCTGACTCTTCAGGGTTCCCTGTTTCTCTGTCCCCAGCTCTGCCTCTTTCCCTTCAGTTACAGTTTCAGAAGAGGCCAAGCTCTCTTGTTGTCTCAGCAAAATGCAGACAGTTCTCTGTGAGAGCTGTGAGCCTGCCCTGGATGATGGAAAGCTTCCAAGCTTTTCCAGGTTGGCAGTTCTTGCTAATTTGCTCCCAAGAGTCATGGAGGTAGTAGCTAAGGCAACTTTTGAACCAACAGTATGAATCCTAGAGAGCTAAGAAAACTTCAGAGAATTGGAAAAGTGCTAATGCAGTACAGATCTTTAAAAAAGACTAGAAAATGGGACCTATAAATGCACCCTTGGCATGAATTCAGATTCCAGTAAAATACTGGAATGGTTAGCTTGGAGCAGTCAGCAGAAAGGTTGTGTTAAAAAATACAAATAATTCCAGTCAATAGGATTTGATGGACAGAGACCTTGTCAAATAAATCTCTTCTCTTTCTTTGGCAGGATTTTAGATTGGCTGATGGAAACATCAGTGTGGATACAGAAACAATTCCACTTCTCTAGAGAATTTGGCTCAGTATTACAGGGTATTTTGATTAAAACCTGGAGGTGTGTAAGAGGAATAAAGTACTTTTTCATTTTTAGTGTTAACTGTGACTTTTCCTAGACAGAACTTGCAGAGACTGGTTATTGACTGAAAGCTATTCTGCACTTTTGGCAATGGTCTGTGTGAAAACATAGTTAATGTTTGAGGAAGGCACATAGATGTTAGGAACGTTAGGAAATGATATGAATTCTTCTCTAAATAGTTTTTATTCATAAACTTATTTAAAGGAATTGAGAACAAGGAGTGAAGGCTATTACCAGAGGAAGGGAAATGCTCTCTTGGAAGGCAGTACCTCCAAGAGGTGGTGGGGTCAGCGTGGATAGCTTCTGGACACAAGCTCAAATAAATGGTCTATCTTCAGAACTAATGCTTACTTAAACATATAGAGTAAGGTGATGAGGAACAAGCTGAAACAAAATTTTGTCCCAGAATGGTAGGGCTGCCATCAGAGCACTGTGGTCTGTGGATGGCATTTTATAGCAGGCATGGAGGTCCTCAAGAGATGTCCCAGCAGGACTCAGACTAAGTGCTTTGTGAAGGCAGGGCCAGGAGCTCCAGCCACTCGGATTGAAGGGAATGGAGGGTCATCCAATGACTGAATGAGTCCTCAAACAGCATAAAGGTTTCTGACAGGAACATGTTTTTCTGCCTTGCATTCAAAGGCACAAGAACCTGTGACTGGAAATTAACAGAGCTGTGGTTAGGGATTTGGGGATTTGCCCAGAACTCTTTATGTGGAGCTGGCAGTGTGCATATCAGCCTAGGTATGCAGGATGAAGCAGATGAGGTAGCTGAGACTAGCAGCTACACCGAGTACTCCAACCTCATAGCATAGGTGACTTCTACAACAGAGTCTTCCTTCCAAATATACCTGTTAGTTTCTAACCATGCCTGTCCAAGAAATGTAACTTGCCTAACAGGTAAAGTGTATGGCATTTCTCAGAGTGACAGTGTAGCTATGGTAGCTTTCAACATACCTTAAATTAGAAAACAGAAGTGAGCCTGCTACCTGTGTTAATAGAAAAATAAAAAGTCCAAGTCTAATCCAAAGCCCATTGAACTCACTGCAAATTAATTGCTGTGTCAAAGGCTATGGAAGAGTCCAGCAAAATATAAAATGGATTATGCTACCCTGTTGAAAAACAAAACAAAACAAAAAAAACAAACACAACCACCAATAATGAGATGTATACAATTATATGAATTTGAGATACAGTGTATTTAAATGCATGCTGTAAATCTCTGGTACCATTCTTCCAAATGCAAATTTTCATGCAAGCTTTTTTGACAAAAATATTCTTGCTAGTGAAGGCTTGCAATGGAATTAAAAAAAATCTATTTGCATATATATGTACGCTAAACATATATATGTGCAAATATATTTATAATTATAAATACTGTAATAAAAAATCTTGTATACCTTTCATCATATAATATAAAAGAGGCAAAATATGAAACTGACTGGCAAGTGACTATAGTATTTAAACTAGTGGGGAGAAGCAATTTGTTCTCAAGATTCAGGAGCTGTAAAAATTCAACATGATATGTGGAGTGATATAAAAAAATATAGTTAATCTAATTTTGAGGAAATCATTTCACTTTATTTTGAGCAGCAGAGTACACTGCTGCAGATTCTGTGTAGTCAGCAGTCAATGGAGGGAACAGACTTTTCGAGATGGTTCATCTCTCTGCTATAGAAACCCATCTGGAACACTCTCTTAGGGTGCCTGCTTCTTTCTGTTGCCTATGGTGAGTATCCAGGGTGACAAACCAAGACTTAGCCATACTACTTTCTGTATTTCTGAATAAAATATTAATTCTAACCAGTTATGAATCCCATCCAGTATTTCTACAGCAACTATGCAGATGTGGTTGGTTTGTTTCTTACTGCTCCCAGCCTCTTTGGCAGCTCTTTGCTCCTGTTTGTCTGGTGGGCTCTCAATCACACATGGTCTCCCACCTCACCCCCAAACCCACCGTGGTAAATGAGCTTACCCACCACACCTTGGCCTAAAGCTCTTGTACTGTGGCAGTGCTGATTGTCTGCTCTTAGGTTGCCTTTCAGGCCAGTCACATTTTAACTGTAAGTTGCGCACTATTGTTACCGGGTGATGACTGTATTTATTTTAAGAGGCTGCAGAGCATGCAGTCCCATGAGGCATGGGGAATAAACCAAAGAGGAGGTCATGGTGGATACCAGGTGTCATGGAAGCTGAGGTACAAGAATTCATGTTCATGGGTAAAGCTGTGCCAGTTGTTTTTATTTACATTTGATGTCCATGTTTTGTAGAAGAAAGAAATTGGTCAGGTAAAGGTACAATGAGCTTATTAACCATAAGAGCAGAGCATTTCCTGGAATAGAAGAGGTTTGGTTAGGTTCACACGGTTGGTGGGAGCTTCTCCTCTGCAGGATGACACTAGAGCTGGATGACAGAGCATTGGAACAGGTTGCCCAGAAAGGTTGTGGAGTCTCCTATAGAGATATTCAAGACTTGTCTGGATGCCTACCTGTGAGACCTATTGTAGAATACCTGCTTTGGCAGGGCGATTGGCTCAATGGTTTCTTGGGATTCCTTCCAATCAGTGCAATTTGGTGATTCTGTGAGAGCTGACCACACCAAGTTGGGCTGCTTGGTAGCATCCACTGTTGTCCTGGTCTCTCTATTGCTCATAGAATCACAGAATATCCTGAGTAGGAAAGGACCCACAAGGATCATTGAGTCTAACTCCTGGCTCTACGCAGGACCACCCCAAAATCAAACCCAATATCTGAGAGTGTTGTTCAGATGCTTCTTGAAATCCAGCAGCCTGAGGCCATGACCACTGCCCTGGGGAGCCTGTCTCAGTGCCCACACACCCTCTGGTGAAGAGCCTTTTCCTTATCCCCAACCTAACCCTGCCCTGATGCAGCTCCCTGCTATTTCCCCAGGTCCAGTTGCTGTCACCAGAGCAGATCTCAGCACTGCCCCTCTGTTCCCCTTGTGAGGAATCTGTAGGCAACAACGAGGCCTCTCAGTCTCCTCTGCTCTGGGCTAAACAGACCAAGGGACCTCAGCCACTCCTTGTACACCTTACCCTCTAGACCCTTCTTCCTCTTTGTATCCCTCCTCTGGATGCTTTCTAATAGTTTTGTCTTTACTGATAATTACTTGATCTTCCAAGACTCCTCAAGCTCTGTCCAAACCCTTGGGTGCCCTTACCTGCCCCTTGGTAGCATTCTAAGTCTCCTGGGATGCAGACATCAAGGCCGATGTCTCTTCTGGATTGCTGAGCCCTGTGGTGCAGTTCCTCTTGCTCTCCAGAGCCATGCTTGAGACTTTCCTCCCAACAGCTAGTGCACAATTTCTTCTTTTTTCCTCCATATTCTGGACTGCTACTGCATTCATTAGGGACAGTGAAAGTTTAAATTAGGGACAAACAAGCTCCTGGCAAAGTTATTATTAATATATTCTTTAATTCTTAGGCAAAATACAAGAAGGAAGAATGTACAAACCATCTCTTGTATGTCAAAATCTCCTTTCGTTAAAATAAAACAAATGGTGCAGTAAAAAATACAAACAAGTCTACCAGCTTGCAAAATGTTCATGAAATAAAATAGAAATGTATGAGTTCTCCTAGGCAGATCCCCAGACTATCATATTTAATGTCTGCCATCGGATCAGTACGTTCGCTTACAGGCACCTAGGGAGAAGTGAGCTGGGTGGGAACAGTGTTAAACAGTATCATGTAAACACATATTAAACAGTTCTGAATAGCAGAAGTAGGTAGAATATGCAGTATGTGCAGTTCAAAGTCTACGTGCCAAGGCAGAATAATAAAGATTGATTTCACTTCAATTTTTTTATGTTTTTGTATCAATAATATAGTTTGTTTCAGTAAAATAAATGCATCGAAGTATTCTGGATGATAAAAGCACTCTTGAAAATACACAGGGCTGTTTTGTCAGTGTGCTGGCAGTATACTGCAGGGTAAGTTGCTCTCTCCTCATGTTTACAGCAACTTCTGTCCACTTGCGTGCACTCTGTTTTTTCTGCCTGACACATTGTTAGACCTCTTGGTAATTGTCTCTCTGTTCCCCTCAAACATATTCATTTAAATATTTTTTCCATTGTATGCCTTCATGCCTTTCTAAACAAGTATTTATATTTCTGAGTAAACCTCCCACTTGCAGGTAATTAAGAGATGTCAGCATAGGTAGAAGGTTGTCACCAGAGGATGGTCTCCTTCAGCTGGAGTGCTGTATTTGGTGTTCAGGCATTTACTGAAAATAAAAGTAAAAGCAAAATTCTCTCTGGCTCTGAGAAGCATTCTGTGAAAGTACTCAGTTTCAGTGACTGTACTCCTTCTACATTAAAGGGTTAAAGTTGCTGACACCTCTGTCCCCTTCTGTGTATGCTACTACAGCATTTTCAGAAAGCTGCATTGTCAGAGCAGCTCATGAATGAATCTTTGCATCTCCGTCACCCCCAAACTGATTGAAAATGTGAGCTGCTCTCCATCTGGAGTAAGAAATGGAATATCTTTCCTGTATGGCTGACAGCTGTGCAATACATCTCTCTGTCTTTCCCACTTAGTCAGTCATTTCCCCTCACATTTTAGTATCTGCTTCAGATATGCAGCACCTTAGACCTTATGGAGATGACTGATGTGTGACAGCCTTCACAGAAAGCCCTTACACAGAGCGATCATTCAGCCTCCAGTTCCTTGGTTTTGCTTGCTTTGATTTGACCCGTGTTTCAAATGGTGTGGTGTTTTCTTTCTTTTTTTTTTTTCCTCTTTCTAGTAATATAGAAGCTTCCAGAAACTACTAATAGTTCTATTTCATTTTAGATACAGAGAGTATAAATTTTAGATAAAGAAAAAGGAGTTATAAACTTGTAGGCCAATGCTGTAATAAAGTAGCTACAAAAATATCACACAAAAGTTTAGTGCTTCTTCTCAAAATTCTTTTATTTTCTGCCTTCCTAAGTCAATAAACTTTTCAAGTACTGCCACATTCACTGTATTTCTTGTACTTTTCAAAATTGAACGTTGTTCAATTTTGTTGTCTTTTGTTGTCAATTTCGTTGTCTTTCTTCGCTGTTGTTTTGAGGGACTTTGGCTGTTTGAACATCATCAGTACCTGTTTATCAGGCAGTTTAACTTCTGTGACCATCATTCTGCTATGAGGAATGTTTTAGAAAAGATGCTGATGCTAAGTTGTTATGGAACATGCACTAAATACACTTCCTTCTGCTGCTTAATACCAGATGAGAATCCATCTGAGAACTGCTGCATGCTAACAAGCAGTCTAATCAGAAAACCCACTGAGAAGCCAGGATTCAGCCCTGCTACTTCCACCTACCTTCAAATGACATTTACTCTGTTATTTTAATTATTTTTCTTTGTTTCATGCCATAGTCATCCTCTATGGGCTTCACGCTGCACAGAGATTTAGCCCTTTGCAGTCAGCTGTCTCCTGACTCGTTTCATAGAATGATAGAATCATAGAATGATAGAATCATAGAATGATAGAATCATAGAATGGCCTGGGTTGAAAAGGACCACAATGATCATCGGGTTTCAACCCCCCTGCTATGTGCAGGGTCGCCAACCACCAGACCAGGCTGCCCAGAGCCACATCCAGCCTGACCTTGAATGCCTCCAGGGATGGGGCATCCACAGCCTCCTTGGGCAACCTGTTCCGGTGTGTCACCACCCTCTGTGTGAAAAACTTCTTCCTAATATCCAACTTAAGCCTTCTCTGTCTCAGTTTAAAATCATTCCCCCTTGCCCTATCACTATCCACCCTCGTAAACAGCCTTCCTGTTTATACGCTCCCTTCAAGTACTGGAAGGCCACAATGAGGTCTCCCTGGAGCCTTCTCTTCTCCAAGCTAAACAAGCCCAGTTCCCTCAACCTATCTTTATAGGAGAGGTGCTCCAGCCCTCTGATCATCTTAGTGGTCCTCCACTTTGTTTGTACCTCTTTCCCTCCTTCCCCGTGGTATTTTCCTCCCTAATGTGCGGTATCACTGTAGCCTTCATTCAGTCAGCTTTTACTCTTGCATTTTGCTTACTGAACTCTGCACATCCTTCCCTGTTCCACATCAATGCATCACTTGAGTGCTACCCTCTTATTTGCTCTATTCCATATTCTTTCCTGTTCACACTCACTGCTGCAGCTGGTAGCATTATGTGATACAAATAAAATAACTGATTAACTGATTAGCTCTTTTCTTTCTTTGTGAAGCAGTTATATAAACTGATTCTATTTGTTGTCAATTTATGCATAAGCCTTTGCTGAGTAGTTCAGATAGATATTTTCTAGTCTGTGGGTACTTCACAAACTGCTTACTTTGATTATTAGCTTTTCAGTGTGTGATTAGTCATCTAAATCACAGGGTATCAGTATTGCCAACTTTAAACATCACAAAATCATGAGTCAGTCTCAAAAAATCATGGGATTACTTAAAAACGATGTCTTTTTTTTTTTTTTTTCCTTTTAAATATAATTCTGCAGTTTTTGTTTTTTGTTCTGTTTTGTTTACTTGGCTTCTGAGCCTTTAGGTTTCATTTGCTTTATGTTTTGAAGCTTTTCTATGCAAGTTCAGATTAGAAAACTTTTTAATTAAGACAGTTATGCACTGTGCAATCCAGTTTGATGATGTGGTTTTTCAAGAACAATATTGGGAAAGTAAAATCAGTCGGCAGTGCTATGCTATATTTCGTTAACTCACTGAATGACTGACAATTTCAGCACAAGAAATAAGAGGGAAAAAGATGAATAGAGATTGCAATTTTCTACGTTTATTTAAATTCAAATACTGTAAAGCCTTCACATTAACACGTGTCTACCTTCAGTTTCATAACTGTAGTCCCTGCAGCTCTTGGAGAAAAAACAGATGAAAAGATGTGCTCGCATGAGGCTAACTAACTCATATGGGCAATAAACCAAGCCATAGAAAAATGCGTGCCACTCTTAAAGAACTCGTCATCACCCTTTTATATCAATGAGACACATATGTGTGCAAATATAACCTTTGTAGTGATGCGCTGCCATCCTTCAATAGTGAATTCACTCAAGCATATCTCTGCTCTGATGAACCCAAAGAAGTCTCCTGGATTAGACATGACTGACCCATGAGCTGTGCATTACCTGCAAGGGCAGCTCACACCACCCACTCTGCATGGCCTTTTTTTGATGGTAGTGGTTTTCATCATCATACCAGAAATTCATCTTGTTCCTATCCACTTTCACTATTATCTGTAACCCTTCATTAAGACCAGAATGAGCTGTTGGGATTGTGCCCCCACTTGGTTTGAAGGCACCAGACACTGGGTTTTTGAGTTTCTGGTTCTGAAGATACCAGACTAAGGGTTTCAGGATTTGTAGCCTCTATTTGCCTTCCTTGGATTCCCCACCGTGTCTTCAAGCTGCTGATGCTGCTTCTGTTACCAGCACCTCAACTGGTCAATAGTGGAAGAGCACAAAAGGCAAATTCCACCTTGAGCAAACCTTTCAAAAATATCTGTGAGGCAGCTATCAGTTCTGAATTCTTTTAACCTTTTGGCATTTCTCATTACAAATCTTAACACTCTTTTCTAGAAGAAAGTATGTCTATACAGAGCCACCCTTGCAGCAAATAATCTAAATAAAAATGATAGAAATTTGCATGAAAGCAAAGTAAATGTCACGATTAGCTTACATTGCTCAAAGGTAATACCAGGTGCAGCTTAGTTAAAGGCATAAAATGCAGGATGAAGGGCTTAAATCCCGTAAAAGGCTCCATGTCCCTTAATACTGGCCACCTGGCACCAAATCATTTGGCCTATACATGCAGCTCCCTTTTCAAATTGCCTTAATTCTGAGCCAGTGTTTATTTTCAAACCAGCTTTCTAACTATCTATGCTACACAGTTTACATGTGTTCCATTCTCTGGAAGATACATCACTGAAAATAAATAGATTAAAAATTAGAGAATGCTTAATAGTCACCTTACAAATATCTTGTATACCTTGTACTTGAAATATCTTTTACTTAGACTCAACCTCAGAGATGAACAGAAATATGAGAAAGGCCTCTTACTTAACCCCTCAATTTTTTTTCATCTTTTTTTTAAAGACAGGGATTTTATAGTAGGTCCATGGATATCCTATCATCCCAAAATATATAAGCATTGCATCACAGTATACCCAGCCCTGTCCCTGGAGGTCTTTAAGGCCAAGCTGGATAGGGCCCTGGGCAAATCTGTTCTAGTACTCAATCTAGCGGCTGGCAACCCTGCTTGTGGTAGGGTGGTTTGAACTTGATGATCCTTGAAGTCCCTTCCAACCCAAGCCATTCTATGATTCAGTGATTCACTTACACTGGGAAGGATGTTGCTTCTCCAATCTCCTCCTTGCAAACCAGTCATTTGAGAGCTGTGTGATGAGCAGTTATCAGAGAAGACTGAGGAAAAAAAAAAAAAATTGTTCACTACCTCAGCTTTCTTATTATCTGTTGTTATCAGTTTGCCTGTGTCACTCACTAGGTGGGGTACACCCTTCTGGACTTTCCTTTTCAGATTAAGATGCCTCTAGAAGCCATTTCTGTTTTTCTTGGCACGCCTTGCCAAGTTTAATTCAAGTTTGGCCTTGGCTTTCCTGACTCCGTCCCTACACAGCCTAGCAGCTTCCTTATACGCCCAGGTTACCAGTCCCTTTTCCACTGCCTGTGCATTTTCTTCTTGCTCTTTGGTTAAACTAGCAGATCCCAGTTCAGCCATGCTGGTCTCTTGCCTTCCTTTGTACATCTGGGGATGGAGAGCTCTTGTGCCCTGAGGAAAACTTCCTTAAAGATCCCAGGGTGTTTTATTGACTAACTCCCTGAAGAGCTGGAAGTTAGCTTTCCTAAAATTTAGCTTCCTAATTTTACTCTTTGACTGTCTCATGTAACTTGAGAGTGTGAACTCCACTATTGCACAGTCACTACAGCCCAGGCAGTGTCCAAACCTGATGTCACCAATCAGTTCATTTGCATTGGTGAGCAACAGCTCCAGTACTGCTTCCCCTATGGTGGGGCCATCTTATTACCTGACTCAAGAAGCTATCCTCACTGCATTCCAGGAGCCTCTTGGATTGCCTACAGCTCGCCATGCTACTTTTCCATTAACCAGCCCGGTGGAAACATCCAGCCTACGACTGCACCAACCTCTGATGCACTCCTGATAACTCTGCTGGAGTGCCGTGCCTCCTGGCACAGCTTCCCTACTTGTTGCCTGGTGTGTAAGTCATGGGATTCCCCATGCTGCAACTTTCACCATTTCACAGGTAGTGCATTAGAGGGGAAAGAGGCTATCACTGTACTCCCCCAAAGCTACACCCAAAGTAGCAGTTATATCCCCAGCATTGATGGAGCTCTGTATGCCACCTGCCACGAACACCTGAGCTAGCTCCAAGTGAGCAACACACACTATAGATACCCATGAGATTGTTTCTCTCCACATCCCTCTTGTCAGCTTTGTTTTCTACTCTGCCTCACCATCCTTTTCCCTGTTACTCTGCACAGACCAAATAGATTGTCCAGGCTCCATGCTGCTTGTTGCATATGCTGTTGCAGCCTCCTATCCACACTATTCATTTCTTCTCAGTGTTTTGTCTCAGCAGCATTTCCACATAGCTTCCCTGAGCAGTTCATTTAGTAGAGCTTGTGCTAATTTTATAGCGTTCAAGCACCAGCCACTACCACAAAGGAGCCAAAGTACCTGTTTCTAGCTCTTCTGGCAGGGCTAACCACACGTAGAGTTATAAAAGCATAAGGTCAGTGTGATGCAATTGTCAGTTTTGTTCTGTGGGTTCATATAATTTTCCTTTGAAATCAGTGTGCCATGTGCTTCAGTAGGGACTGCAGGAAATGCTAGAAGTTACAAATATAGCCAGAAGAGCTTCTTTGGGCACATCTGAGCTGAGGGATTTTGGAGTATTTCCCAGCCCCTTTATCTGAGTACTCAGGCCAGACCATCAGTGCTTGTTGGAGAGAAGGCCAAACACGTAAGTAGAGAGAGAGCCATCGTACGTTCCTCTGTGCTTTCCCATCTGGAGTGTGGCATCAGGATTTCTGTAATAGCTCCAGAGCATTTCTGAGAAGGATAAAAAAAAAAAAGAATAGTGAAGGATAAGTCTGCTGAATTATTTTCTCTAGATAGTATGCATTAACAGTTCAGCTGCCAGCAGTGCTTTGTGGACATGAACTACAAAGGACTGTTAAAGATGCTTTAAAGAACTGTTTTTCATTTCCTCTTCCAGTCAGTCTGCATATCTCTGATTTTAATGATGTGTTACTGCTGTCCTTTACATGGAATGTTGTAGAGAAATAGGCACCATTACATTACGTTTTTGTAACTATAGTCCTAGGTTTTTGGAAAACAAAAAAGCCTCAGGAAAGAACAGAGATGTGGCAATACAAGATTGGACTGAGAATGGAGAGATGTAATACTTTCGTTGCATATTTTAAGGCTTGTTTCCAGGCATGAGGGAGCCCTGTAAATCACTGGACATGTAGAAGATGGCAAATTAGTGTAAGGTCATAATGATCACCTATAATGGCAGAATGAAAGAACAAGCATATTCATTTTAATATTATAATACTTATGCTTAGAGAACAAGATTTCTAGAGGCCAAAGCACAGGAAGCAGAATGCTATTCCATTGCCAGAATTTTGTAAGATATTGTGAATTTCTCTTCAAATGTGCCCATATGCTACAACATCTAACATTACATTCAAGAGCAATCTGCCTAAAGAAAAATGATCATTGTGTGCAGTACGAGAACAAGACCTGCTTTGGAGCAGCTGACTAATGACAAATGTTAGATAAGTACAGTCAGGGAAATGCAGTTAAGTCTCTTGGATCCAGATCTGAAAAGATCTTAAGTCAGGTGCCTGCCTCCAGGAGCTGAATTCACAGGGTATATCTAAGCCCTAGATTATTATAGAGTAGCTTCCTTTCCTGGCTGCTGAGGAAGTCTTATTTTCAGCCCTCGGAGGTTTAAACCTAAGTCATAATATGTCATGTAACTGCTATGGGTCATTTTAGAGAAGAAAAGTTCCATGCTGCTTTCCTTTTGAAAGGAAAAGCAGTAGCTGCTCTCCAGGAGGAGATAAGGAAGCTGCAGCTGCCTGCTCAGGGCTCTCCTCCGGCAATCGATGGCGTATGGTTCTGATCCCTGCGTCCTGGGCTCTGGTGTGTTTGTATTTGGATAGTCACTGAATGACATCCAGAAGCCATCCAGGGAAATTTCCCTGCCTCGTGTGTTCTCTCTCAAGAAAAATGCAGTGAACTGTTTAGCGCAGCCATGCCTTGTTCTTTACCTGCATTTTGCTTTATGATTATTTTACCTATGTGGCTATCTTCTGGGTGCAACAGTCTTCCACAGAGCTGGGAGATGCATAACAGAAATTTAGTCAGAAATAGCAGATTTCACATGCATAAATATCTTCAGTGATAAGGCAATTTTATAACCTAACCTACATTTCATGAACTGGCAGTCTCAAAAGAGATACCAACATCTTTATTGAGCTCCTTTTATGCTTAGAGGGCATAGGATAGTTTTTCACAAAAAGGAATCATGCATATGTAGCATTTTCACTGTCCTGTTGGACTGAAAAAAATCAGCCACATTTAAGAGAAAACAAAAAGGCAGAAGTGTTGGGTAAAAAAAGCCTGAGTGTTGGGTAAAGAGAATCCAGTGGAAAATAGATCTTTAGTTTTTTTAATGATCTTGTGTTTTTAAAAATATATTGTTATTTTCTGTATGAGCACTGAGAAATGAGCTCTTTTCTCATCGCAGTGCAGCTGGAGGTGTGAGGGCCCCAGCGTGGGTTTCTCCCAGCAGGGCCGCGTACAGCCAGGCTCAGTTCCTGCTTGCCGTGGTGCCACACAGATTTTAGCTGAAAACTCTTCCATCTCCAGTTCTTGCAAAGTAGCTTTTTTCCTTTTCTGTTAAGTTTTGATTTTTTCAATTTAAGCTCTTCCAAGGTTTCTGTGGAAGGAAGAAGAAAGGTTGTGACCTGCCTCAGCTAAGCGGGGAGGCGAAGGCCCTGGGCTGCCTCCATGTGCTTGTCGCCTTCCCTCCTCCCGCCGAGGTCGTTGCCCCTCAGATCTAGGGCTACTTCATCTAAAGGACATGGTTTTACTTTTAAACACCTAACAAAAGGATTTGCTGTGGAAATCAGCGCTCAGGGTGAGGTCAGAGAATAAACATGGAGCTTATCTCTCTCAAGCTGCTGCCCTGCTGACATCAAACAAGGTGGTTCTGCTCCACCTCACCTCCCCTCAGCTCTGACTGTGTGCTCCTGCCCTCTCCCTGAAGCTGATCAAGCTCACTAAGAGAGCAGAAATTAGCTTACTTGTCTATTCGTTAAATTCTGGATCTGTTTTCTGCCAGTTCAGAGAAGCGAGTGGGCTCAGCACAGGGCTGACAAGCAGCCAAAGGAGTGTAAGAGAAGGTGTCTGGGCAGTGGGTGGGAAGAGCAGGACAGTATTGGCATTATTGGCTCTTCTCATCCTTTGTAATCACCTTCAAGTACTCTGGGCAGCAAACAGGGACAGCTCAGCAATGCTGCTTGATAGCGTAATGGCTGAGCTGCTTCCTGTGTGGATGTAGATCTGTGACAAGGGTGGTAACAAGGGGCACAAACCTCAGCAGCTCTCCTGAGGCAGGCCATCGCCAGTTCTCCATGTGAGCCTGACTTCTGTTTTCTTCTATCCCATATAGCTAACTCTCAGGGATGAACAGGTTTTTTATGGACTTTCCAAAAACAGCAGTCACGATAAAGCCAGCATTGTAATCATGCATCCCAGATGCTGCTTCAGATGAAACCAGATATAGAAAGATAATTTTGGAGAAAGAAAATGAGCAGGTGACGGTAGTGAAGTTGTAATGCAATTGATAGACTTAATTAGAGTATTTGTTGCTGTGAAATCTGTAATACTGTCTAATAAGTTAAAATGTAGGAAGACTAAGGAATTACTGTTTTGTCTATTTAATCTGCTATTTTTAGGATTTGTTGAATAACATACCTAGGATACCATGTAGGATGTGAAGGTGTACATAGAAATAAATAAGCTAATTGCGTATTTGGTTAAAGCAAAAATCAATAGTGCTTTTCTGAAGAAAAATAGCACCAAAAATTCTGGTAGTTTACGATTTACATTCAAATGGGTTCTTCTTGTTTTCCTGATCATCTCTCCTGAAAAAAACACTGCTAGTTTGTTCTAGTATCCTTTACTGTAGTATATCAGAATTTTTCTGTGTAACCTGGAAGAGCAAGAGGTTATTATTCCTAGCTTTTACTGTAACAAACGCCGTTAGTAATGTATTGATACTGTGAAAGACTACTGGGTTAATTTGAACCACAGCCAGATTCATTTTTATGGTTATATAACGCTTCAGTAATGATTGTTTTGCATCACTTGGTAGAGATGAGTTTGACCACTGAGCTATCTGAACCTTATGGGTTTTGCTTCTTTACACTTGTGCCAGGTCAAAAGAGAGGTCAAAGAAGCAGTGAGCAAAGCAGTATGTCCCAAATCCCAGCAATAGTTCTGCACGCTTTCTCTTCTTGCATTCCCTGTGTTGTTGTAGCTCTTTTGAGAGTAGGGCTTATTCCATTTCTATTAGTGGGCATCAAAAAATAGTAAATACCACCAGCATTAGCTTAAAAATGACAAACAGGCCACTTCCAAAACATAATAAAACAAAAACCAAACAAAAATAGAGAACCACAAATGCATTCAGAGAAAATGCAAATACCTTCATTTTACTAACATTTTATGGAATAAAAACTTCAAGCTTATAAGCATAAGAATGCAAGCTATATGTTCCAGTTTTCCTTATACCTATGGTAATGCCTATCTTTTTGTTCCAAGCCCACCTGCTCCAATATGACTGAGTCAGCAGAAGTGTTTCTGTGGGTACTGTTCTGTTCTCATGAAACTGCCTCCAGTAAATGTTATCAACATCCTCTTCTCAAAGCAGCGACTGAAGGGTGAATTTTACTCTTAGATACTAAAGCAGAAAAATACTGACCTTCAGAACTTACATTTCAGAGCAAAGTTCTCTTTAAAGAAATGGTAACCATCTGCTGTACAATATATATATATATATATTGTATATATTTTGTATAGACATAGGGCACTAATAATTGAAGATGAGCTGTATCTTCATCAGACCACCAGTCGTATGTTGTCAAAGCAATCCCAGATATGAGCACAGACTGGCAGCATTACTCAACTGAGGGCAGCCCTGTGGAGAAGGACTTGGGGATCTTGATGGACAAAAAGCTGGTAGTGTGCTCTTGCAGCCTGCAAGACCAGAAAAGCTGTGAATGCCCCATCCCTGGCAGGGCTCAAGACCTGGTTGGATGGGGCCCTGGGCAGCCTGATCTGGTGGGTGACAACCCAGCCCATGGCAGAGGAGTTGGAACTGGATGATCTTTTAGGTCTCTTCTGACCTAAGCCATTCCATGATACGATTCTATGATTCTCCTAATTTGCTTCTGCAAAGAAATAGTATCATAGCTATATTAACTAAGAAATGGTGACAAATTGGGACAATTGTTTACTTCTGTCATTATATTCTTCTGTATTAAATTTCTCAGTTAAATACTCATCCATGTTAGTTTTAAAGGTGTAACTCAAACGTGTATGTGGTGAATTTTACTAGATTCCCTACTTTAACTATTCATTAATTTGTTAATAGATTTGCTAGTAATAACATCTATGCTGTGACTCAACAAAATGCTAAAGCACATACTTATATGTTATGCATGTGATTAAATGTGGAGAGCATAAGTGCTGAATTGTGTCCCTACTCAGTGATTCGTGAGTGCACATTAATCACTAAAAAATAATACACTGCAGTGAGTGTCCATGCTCCCACGGGACATTATTGCACTGAGTCAAAGAGCAAATACACACTCCTCCTGTTACCTATCAATTTTTGTGAGTCCTATTCTGTGTTGACATTATTGTGCAAACACCTTAAAGAAAGGCTTATCACTTTATTTCACCTCTGATGCCAGTTGTTAAACCTGTAACTGCAGTCTGACTTTCGATTTTCCATACTTTTAAGGGTCACATTTCCTGCAAAGGATGCCAAGTGTTTGTTTCTCAGTACAAACTGTTCTTAATCTATGTTAGGCAGGATGAAAAGTGCACAATATATGTGAATGAAAACTCCAGCACTGGCAAGTGGACCAGCATTCATGCTATTTTCTTTGACTACATCACATCTATGAGCTTCAGTAAGCAGCAGGAGGAATCTTTTCTTTTGTTTTGTTTAGGTGGATAGGAGGGAGCTTTGCAAACATTTTTCATTAGTAATTCAGTATAGGAAAAAAGAATACATTTCCTCATACGATCATGGACATAATTTTGTTGCTCCTGCTTTCATTTCATTTCATTACAGCCTTGGAACATAGCAAGGACTTTTTAATGTTAGTTACGTGTTTAGAAGCCACACAAATACTTCAGTTGCACACTACGATTTACTGAAATGTCTTTCAGAATTACTTGTGGAAATAAACAGACCATTTATACTTAGAAATGTTGGCTGGTATTGGCACAGTGTTTGGGGAAACTCAATAGCATTTTGGCTAGAGTAAACAATAAGAGAAGTGAGTGGCAGAGCTCCTTTTTATTTTTGTCAGGACAGTTGTTGGAACAGGCTCAAGCAACTTCATTGCTAATTCTAGATTCTGATTTGAAGAAGCAGAATTCAGTTCTTGAAAAAAAAAACGACTTGCTGATGTTTACCAGGGATGAGGTAATGTCAGTGCTAAAGTGTCTGAAGGCTGAATGACCCATGAGAATCATTAAAATGCTAAAACTGGAGCATATGCCAGTGGAGATGGCTTCCCTGGTAATCAGTTGCTCATTCTTTAATGTTTTTAGTAGACCGGGCTTGTCAAGCAGACTGATTATATAGTTCAGCATTTCTTGTCTTAACCTTTTGTTCTTGAGAGGTGATATTTCCTTGAAAGCAACATGAAAGGAAGAATTAAAAACAAACAGGCTGAAAACAACCTATTTTCCATTGCATAGCCAAGTCAGCAGGAAAAATAACTCCTTTAAAACTATGTTTATTTTAGCTAACACTTAATAAAGCATGCAAGTAAAAGCTCTATTCTTCCACTTAGCTACTGAAACGGTGTTCAGTTTCATTCCACCAGTTCTTCTCCTTATTTCTCATGGAAAATAAAGCTCTTGAAGCATCAAAAAATAGCATTTTTTTTTATTTGTTTAACTGTCCAAACGTAGTAAACTCTGTGCACTGTCAATGCCCACTGCAAGCCTTATAAAACCCACAAAACATACAGAGTTGAAGGAATGAGTAATGGCTTATTTTTTTGGAAGCACTTGACATGCTCTTCTGGTACGTAGCTGAGAGAGGTCCACATCCTCCCCTGCTCAATTCGGAGTCAGGTGTCCTTGTACCTGCGAGAGTGCTCTCTGCCACTCCAGTACTGGATCACTGAGGACATTTCACTGGGATCTGCGAAAGTAATTCTGCGTTGTACAAAACACTTAATTGACTCATAGCAAAGAGGCAGGAAATTGCTTTTTTTAGCAAGTCCTCTGACTGCTAAATTGCAGAGCTCTTTGTGATCTGAGTAGCATTTTGTTAATTGTGCGAAATGGAGAAAATGTTCATCATAGAAGCTGAATCTGTGAAGAAATAACTCACCGTGACAGCCTTTTAAAAAATAAGGGCCTAGCATCTCTGTGTGGCAGCTGTTTGACTTGCAGCTCTGTCTCTCAAACTGTAGTTGCTCCTCCATCTCTGTTCCTCCAAGTGAGGCAGGTTGAGACTGTCCCTACGATCATGTTAGACCTTTGATGACTGCCAGCTCTGTTGACACTCTTGGGGATCCCCTAGGTTCCCTCAGCTCATTCTAGTGTTGGAGAAGCATTGCCTGCTGAGGACCAAGTATCATTAGGATCAGATGAGACCACTGTATGGATTTTTGATCTCTCTTTTTACCTTAATAAACATCAAAAATACCCTTTCTGTGGAGACATCTTTTTGTCATCTAGCAGTACATAGACCTGCAACTGATAAAAGAATAGAACAACCTATGGAAGAGACATAGTTTTAACAGCAAGGCAACATCAACTTGCAGATTAAAACTGCCCTGTTGCTCTTCCCATTTGTATTCTCAAAACCTGGTTGCAGATATCCATGCAAAAATCCATGCCAGAAGCAAATCTGTTCAAGTGGAATGGAAAAAATGATAACCTGCATACTGAGACCTATCCCTGCTTTTCCCACCTTCAGCAATATCTTCCAAAATGACTGGAGCTTGCAGCAACCCATCATATTATTCAATATTCAATGAAACACTGGCAATAAAGATAAATTTTGATTTTAAGATGAAACTATTATTTCCATAAGAATGCCTGCTTGTTAGGAAGGAGGTGTGGGCAGTCACTTTGTGTACTGAAATGTATATTCCCTGTGCTATCAAATACTGCTAAGGGCACAAATCAGGCTCAGGCATCCTTCTCTGTTGACTGGCTTTGCATGACAAACTCATGTAACATAGATCTATGAAATAAATATTCCTAAAAATAACCCTCCCTTCTCTCTTTTTTTTTTTTCTGATGTCACTTGCAATTGTCCATCAGGAGTGAACTGTCCCATTTCTGTGTCACCCTGAATTCTGTAGCGTGCTGCTACCTCAGTTAGTGTGTCGGGCTAAAACATGATGAAATAAATTGACTTAACTTGGAAAAAACACGCTTTCTCTGCAGTTTTTAGGCCATCTTTCACTTGGCCAGAGAAAACAAATAGAAATGGCAGAGACCTGATTCATCTTGGCAATTGTCCCACTGAGAGTAGAGAGTGCTCCAGGGTGACAAAAGCATAAAAGATAGCTTTGAGGTCCTAATACAGCAGGGACTTCAGTTTCCCATTGCATATGTATAGGTGACTTCTTAGCTATAAATAAATTTGAAATTAGCTATAGCAAACACCTTCTAAAAGCAACTCTATGTCATAGTTAAACGAGTAATAAATTATGAAGTAATAGGGAACTTGCTAGTTCCTGATCCACCACAAGTGATATACAGGGTATTTAATTCACAGTGAGAAAGGTCTTTGATATGAGGATCATAAATGCAGATAAACACTTAGGATGTTTCTTTTTTTTTTTTTTTAAGAGTGAGGCAACTTTAATACTTAAAACATTCTCTCTCATTTTACTCATAATTTTTGAACTGAATTTCTTTGTATGTGTGACTCCTACACAGTAGGACAAAGCAGGCCTTTGGGAGTTCTGCTGCCGAGTCCTAGTACAAAACCATAAACTTTCATTTTTAATGAAGTTATTTTTCTTCTAGCAAAGATGCAGGGAAAGATGTCTTTAATGGATGGGCTTCTCCAGTGCAAATACAGATATCAAAATCATCAGGATCCCTGGGCTTCACTTGTGAACCTTAAATACGGTTCAAGAGTGGCAAAGAGAAACAACACTCAGGATCCACTGGCATTTGTCTTGTACAGATTATTATTATTATGTGAATAATATGTACTCATTTATTGTAGCAGTTAATTAAAAAGTTTGTGTGGGAAGCCACAGTATAAATGTATTCCTCACCACTGTCCCAGACAAAAACGTGAGGGATCACGTTATGGCTGGCTTCACGGTGTGTGGGTGAGGTGAAAACCTGGAGAGCATCTCAACTTTCCTCTCACAAAACCTGAGAGGACCAACACATGGCTGGCTCTGTTTAGGAGCACGTGGGCAAGATGGAAGTTTGGAGAGCATCCCACCTCTCTTCTGACAAAACTTTTCAGGGCTTCACTACTGACTTCAGGGCCCAGTCAGACACCACAACCACCATCCACATTGGTATCACCAAGTCCAGCCCTCTTCTCAATTCCCAGTCACTTCTACATTCTCTAGCGCTGCTTTCAGGGTGTTCTTGAGTCAGGAAGGATTTTTCCCTCTCTACTTCTGTAGCAGACTGTTGCAGCATGGCAGTGTCCTGTCAGATGGGGATTCTGCTCTGAGTCCTGCGAACAGAGCAGGTTGGTGTTTAGGATCCAAGGTGATCTGTGGTGAGGGCTATGACTTCTTCTCAGGAGAAATAACTGGGGAGAGCAGAAATCTCTGTGGCAGGGACTCCAGCACCTGTCTCTGTAGCACATGTGTATGCTGTGTGCATGCTGGCAGCCCGTCAGCTGAATTCAGGAGTGCGGGCAGGTAGCCAGGGCCTCTCTGTAAAGCGTTTAAAATTCTCCAGGCAGACATCATTTTTTATGTAGCCTTGTTCTGTGCTCACTTTTATCTGCACGAGTTATGCTGCCATTTCATTCTGGGGAGCCTCATGACACCACCACAACAAGAATAATGCCAGGGCAGGCTTTTCCCCCAGAGCATCACTTCTCCACACACTATATTATTGCTTATCTGTGCCCCTGTACCACAGTCTCTTAAATAGGAGACCACACAGTCTAGGCATTGCAAAGTGCTTGCATACTTTGTATCTAAATAGATTAAAATGGGGAAAAAGGTGAATATTATCATTTTTGCATTTTGGAGAATGAAGATGTGGATATTTTCCTGGTCAAATAAATATACATTGAAAGCACTAGAATGTTTTATTTGCTCAAAACACAGTTGAATGCTTAAAGATGAATAAATCATAATAACTCAGTCAAGATTTCTTTTGATATATGGCTTCTTGTGCCAAATCACTCTCCACAGCTTACTCTTAAATAAATTGAGCAATTGCAGCCACGAGTGACTACTTTGTAACTTCTGAGAGAATAATTGCCTTTTGCTGATTCCTAGAGCTGCTACGCTTCTATAACGGTTTTGGGTTTTGTTTTTTGCATGTAGATGTGAATGTGCTCATTATTCCAATTTAAGATTCATTAATAGAAATAGAGGCTGCTTTTGTTTATTAAAAATAAATTTGAGGGAGGATGGTGGGACTATTGCTTTTTAATGTTATATCACAGTGTAATATTTGACTCTATTAGTACATTAAATGTAATATATTTAAACAGTGGATTAATTTATGTTGGGGGAGACATCTAGAGGCCATGTACTCCAACCCTTTGCTCTATGCAGGGCTACTTTGAAAGTTAGGGCAGGTTTCTCAGCCCCATCTCAGTTTTGAAAATCTTCAAGGATGAATATTCCACAGCCTCTCTGGGATTCTTTTTTCTCAATATCTGGATGATTTTCTTGCAAGCATTGCTTTGTATCCCTTCACTCTGTGCCCATGAAGACTGTCTGGTTCTGACCTCACATATTTTCACTGCATTTAGATCCCTCTTTAGCTTTCTCTTGTCTTCCTGAGGATGTAACCATGAGAAGACCACCACCTTCCAGAGATAGTAGAAAAAGGACTCACAGTCATTGTCCTTGGATTTAACCCACCCATCTCTACAAGCCTACCATATTCAGCTGGTTTAAACGATCCCTTCCTCATTCTGTCTAGATGTACAGCTGAAAGGCGCAGCTCAGGCACTTGGGTGAATCTCTACAGTTGCTGTAGGGCATCCAGGATCCTGGCGCCAGGCAAGCAGCAAATTTCTGAGACAGCAGAGGAGTGTCTTTGTCTCCACAGAAGGGAATATCCAACTGTTACTATCCATTCCTTCCCTTCAGTGTCCTGTGGATCCGGCTCAGGCACCTTACAGCCCTTGTAAGTGACTACCTGCTACCCTCCATCCTTGTGGGGGCCTTTGTCCATCCCTTAGCAGTGGTGGTCTCTGTCTCTCTCTCCTTCAGCAAAAGATGAGGCCTGCAGAGTCTCTGTGGAGAACCATTACCAACCTTTGGACCATTACTGATCTGCTACAGTTATTTCTGACCTGCAAACTGCATGAGACACCAGAGAGTAAGATATCTCACATGTAGGTATTGCCATTTAGTAGGAGGAGCTCCTGCTGCTTACGTTGTAGCAGGCAGAAGAAATATTTGTGATTTCTAGTTTACAACCAGATCCATTTTTCAGTCCAATGGCAAGTGCAAGTGAACTTGTTTGTGTAGTGTAATGACTGTACATCTGATACATCTGATGAGTTCCTTAGAAATATATCATTTGAAGGAAAGTTGAAAATATCATTGGTTCTGTCCTGGTCTTTTCCTCCCAGCAGGTTTGCAGTGTTAATTTAGAGACATCATCATCTCTCAGATTCAGAACACTTTGACATCATTTCTTCTAGGTTTTTGACAGTGTAGACATGGTCAACAGTGCTATTATTTCAACACTAAACTGATGTGTTTCCAATGAACCTGCATTTATAATGCTGAATTTAATTTGAGGCATCTTAAGTATCTGTGATTTTTTTTTAAGTACAATCAATTACAATAATTGAACCTAGAAGCCACAAGAGCATGGGGCACTACAGCAAGATCTTGTTCTGAATTCCGAAGAGGAAGTCAGAAAGAAATAGGGTTTGTAACTGTTATTTTCCTAAGGCTTTCCATAGGGAAAAGGCATTTTTAAAGTATTACATTGAATCACTTCAGAGCAAGATGTGTTGCTAACTTTCCGAACACCTAATTTTTTTTTTTCCACAGGGTTGCCTCTTTCTCTGTTTTTAGCC
The DNA here is from genome assembly GCF_016699485.2 of Gallus gallus. Classification (NCBI taxonomy): domain Eukaryota; kingdom Metazoa; phylum Chordata; class Aves; order Galliformes; family Phasianidae; genus Gallus; species Gallus gallus. The sequence goes on along the minus strand of NC_052534.1, from coordinate 91,088,825 downwards.
TGCATATTACATTCTTATGAGAGTTACGTAAAAGGAGTATACTTTAGATGGTAACTTCTAAAATAATACACACTTATAAGTGCTTGTTAATCACGGGACAATTCTCATTAGTAATGCTAATACAGATTAATGTTAGTATGAATCTAAAATGTGTCATAGTGATAATCATGTTTTTCTTCCTGGTCCACCAAAAAGTGATCAGATCAGTGTTTCTGTTAACGTCCCATGATGACATCAGTAAAAGGAATAAAAAAGAGAAACAAGAGTTGAACCATTCTGTCTGAAGTCCTCATAAAAGTATAACTTTTCTTGTAGGGTTGTTATCCCTCATTTAGTTTTGATTCAGAGGTATGAAATAGATTATGCATTCACGGGGTTCTGCATTACTTAAACGACTGTTACTTTTAGTTGCAAATTTTGCTAAGGTAATATTGCTTCTTTTGTTGATGCCAATACTTCCTTTAACCAGGGAAAGGTTTTTAAACATTTTTCTGTTTTTCTTTTTTTGGAGATGCAATGCAGTCTGAAAGAAAACATATTAGTAGGGATATTGTAATGTTTTCAGAATCATTCTGAGGTGTATCTTCCTTTATTTAATGTTTCCTTGTATTCAAAATTGAAAGGAGGCAATATTCATTTGATATGGTATGATAAATACATTGATGCACTATAAAAGTATTTGATAAGTGGTGAACACGATTCATCTTTATTTCATTAAAGCTCATTCTTTCAACAAATATGTTTTATTTATGCTCTTGTTATCTCAATGGGAATGGTGAATTAAGGTACAGGATGGTAAGAGAATACTCTCACTAAAAAAAAAAACCCACAAAGCAGATGAATCATTAGCAACTTCTGTTTTGACATTAAACTAGTGTGAAAGTTCAACTGTGAATATGTGAAATTGGATATCGGACAACAGCAGTCTAATGAAGTCTTGAAGAAACATAATTGGACAAGCCTGGGACAGCTCATCAGAATCCAATGAAATGAACTGACAAGTCAGCCTTCCTGCTGGGTGCTGCTTGTTGGAAGCTGTGGCAAAAGGTTGTTCGTGAAGGGGGGGGGGGGGAGAGGGGAGGGGAGCAGAGGGTCTGACAGCCTGCAAGGAGTGATTGAAAGGCATTACGAAGCTCCTCTGCTTTCAGCAGTGCCGGAGACACTAAGAACTGATAAGTCTTGATATTTGCTATGTGAACAGTGAGCTTTTGAATGGACTTTGCCATTGTGAATGAGTTCAGTACTGCTCTGGCACAGCACATGTGCAGGGTTGAGCAGGAGCTGGAAGGGCTGGCGGTCCCTCTGGTCCTGCTGCTCTCCTCAAAGTTCAGATATTTCAGGGCTGGTTTGATGAGTAGCTTCCTACTGTTGATGCCACTTAGCCTGAAGTGAGACTCAGAAAGGAGCCACTGATCTTAGGTTGCTTCTGAGTATTTCCGGGAGCTGAAATTATATCAGATATTAGACAATACAATCCCTAGGTATCCTTTAAAAAGTAAAACAAAATATAATGATGCTGGTGAGAATGGTGTGCAGATTTAGCTTCCTGTAGGTTGAAACTATTGCAAACTGTACCTGACTGCTGTGAATGAAGAAACAGGGTAATGCTGTAATGATAAACCTTTAGCTTATGATGATTTGTACCACACAACAGCCTAAAACAAAAATCCTGAGATGAGTATAAGGGAAAGTAAATACAGATGTATAATGAATAGGATCCTTCAAGTGAAAGCAATTAAAATTCCTTCTACACAATTTGTGTGGTCTGTGGGGAAGCAGCAATGCTTAGCATGGAGCAGTGCAGATAGCAGTGCCTCAGAGGTGCCTGCCATTTGAACAAAAGTGACACAGCAGTCAGAAGACAAAAAGCCAGGAACTCACCTACTGATTCACATCAAGATATCTAACCTCTTTTCTCTTCAGTACTGTATTTCTTTCAGAGCGGATGCAAGGTACACTTTATGGGATGACTCTGTCTAAGGACCATTTCTTTTCAATCATCAGTGCACGAGTAAGGGTCAAAAAAAAGCTTTCTTAATACTTTTGTAAGCTTACATATATATATATATATACACATATATATATATATATATGCCCCGTATGTATTTGACACATATTCTTTTGAATATTGCAATAATCTTGCAACCAAAATGTTTCATTTGTTAGTTGTAATAGTGTTCTGGGCTAGGAGGGTTTAGGAGGGTAGGGATTTATCTCAGAGACGATCACTGGCAGGGGTTGCACATGAGCACAAGGGTTTGTGGTTGGCACAGCCAAAAGGTGATATTCTGCTCTTATAATCTTTAGGATCACTGGATTTCTAGGACATAAAAAGCAGATAAAATGCAGAGACGAAATCCCAACACAGTTTGGAACTGTAAAATCAAGATGAAGTTCTTCCTTTCTGACAACTTTAAAGCACAGTAGAAATCCTTGTTAAATTCTGCCTTGAATTTTACACTGACTCCTGATTTGAGTGTTCTGTAATTCTGGACCTGGGAATTATTTGTCTTCAATTGCATTACATTTCAGCAGTGGTTTAAGGTTTAGTAAACAAATGTGAATAGACAGGAGAAAATAGTATCCAGCTCACTTTCCTATCACTATTTTAACAATATAATTGTAAGTGGAGTAGAAAGCAGTCAGAACATCTTTATCATTCAGTACCATAGAGAGGTCTGAACACTGTCATTCAGCAGATCCTTTTAAGTCAGTAGGTATCAATTTCACAGATGCATTTTTTCTATAGTAGAATTATTTTACTTCACTTCTTTTGGCTTCTCTGTAAGTTTTTGAAATTGTGTTAGAGGTTAGCACTTCCTAAACTTGAAAAGATTTTATGAGAATTAATTCTAGTCCTTGTTAAACCACTCTAAAAGAGTATTGCATGCAGAACATGCAGAGAATTCAGATGTCTTTTTTTTTTTTTTTTTTGTGAGATGGAATAGGCATATATATAAAAATGTGATGTAAAGATATGTTATTACCCTATGCTGCTCTGAGAAGCTTTCTGCATATTCGTAGTCCATTTTTGGAGCAACTAAAAATTTGAACATTAGTTATGACAGAAATCACAGAATCATAGAATGGCCTGGGTTGAAAAGGACCACAATGATCATTGAGTTTCAACCCCCCTGCTATGTGCAGGGTCGCCAACCACCAGACCAGGCTGCCCAGAGCCACATCCAGCCTGGCCTTGAATGCCTCCAGGGATGGGGCATCCACAACCTCCTTGGGCAACCTGTTACAGTGCGTCACCACCCTCTGAGTGAAAAACCTCCTCTAACCTAACCCTCCCCTGTCTCAGTTTAAAATCATTCCCCCTTGTCCTCTTACTATCCACCCTCGTAAACAGCTATTCCCCTCCTGTTTATATGGTCCCTTCAAGTACGGGAAGGACACAATGAGGTCTCCCTGGAGCCTTCTCTTCTCCAAGCTAAACAAGCCCAGTTCCCTCAACCTTTCCTCATAGGAGAGGTGCTCCAGCCCTCTGATCATCTTAGTGGCCCTCTTCTGGACTGATTCCAAGAGCTCCATATGTTCACATGTATATGTGTATATGTTTATAAATATATATAAGCACAGCAAGCTGTAGTGAAAGAAATGTGAAACAATTGTGTTTTGATTGATATCAACTGACATCTGTTAGAAGCTTTTTTTGAATTCTGAGGAAGCTTTGCATTGACACTGTGTTCTGAGTTCGTGCTCCTGCCACATGTGGTCACGTAACAGTACTCTATGGACTGGATCAGAGTTAATTTGGCTAATGCTAGGGAAGTGCCTTGACTATAAGGACCTGCTTCCTGCTGTGTTATTTATTCTATTTCTGCGCCAGTTTTAATTTACTGTTTCAGTGCCTTAGCTCCCAGCTGGGAGCTTAAAAAACAACTAAAGGTTAAATCTTTGGCTTAATGTAATTGATACCTCTCACTTCCTCAAGAGAAAAACAGAAACAAAAACAAAAACAAAGACAAAACGCTCAAATCTTTTATTCCCTATGGGTTTTTTTTTTGTTTGTTTGTTTTGTTTTGTTTTTCTGCATGTGAGGCTCTCCTATTGCTCCCATATTTTGACTTCCTTAGCAGAAATCACTCCACATCTGACTATGCTTAAGATTCTCAATCAGACTGCCCCTGTTTAGGTGAGATCTCAAACCACTAAATCAGTCGATCAATATAGTGTTTATCTGTGAAAGTGAAGAAAAAAAATAAAGCAACTCTGAGACATAAAGATATTTTAAGGCATAAGATTGGGATCATAACTTTCCAATGAATGAGAGGCAAGCAGCAGGGGAAAGGAAAGACATGTAGAGAGGGAAAGGTGACAATTTTGCTGAGGAATGCTTGTGTCATTTTCCTTAGGGAGGAGAGGAACAGAGTGGGGAGATGTGGGAGGAGAGCGGTGTGAAGAGGCTCTTTGGGTACCATGGAGATGGGTACAGTGTAAAAATCTGTATACTGTAGATAAGTAAGTGGGAGGTTGATATCAAACTCCTACCAGCCAGAAACTGTCTTTGTACAGGGTAAACATGCTACAGGCTGGAGAGAAAGAAGCACTGTTTTAGCCTCTTCCGTGCCAGTTGCCTACTTCACATTTAAAAGAGTAGAGGAAAGGGACGAGCAAATATTTTTCAAGCTTGTGCCTTTCAGTGTGACTGTTCTCTTATCTGTATCAGGTCTACCAGGAATGTAAAAATTGTGTTCCAGGGTGTTTCTTTTCACAAGGAAATTGTCTTGCTCCTCCAGACCTGCTTTTTTTTTCTGTCTCTCCTTTCAGTTTCAGCCTTAATTTGATTAACTGGGTGCTCATAATAAATTCATAATGCTTCTCCATGGTTCATGAATGTGAGGAAGAAAATGTGACAGATTCACTAGGAACTAAGTGTTATTTTATGTCTGAGTAAGACAGGGTGTTTTCAAGATTCAGTCTTTGTGTTACACTGCTTTGAAAGACTGTCTCTGCTCATTTTAGGATTTCTTTGTTCTCTGCTTCTAATTTTTATGCTTTCAGTGCCTGTAAGACCATGCTGTTATTTATATCCATGGCCAAAATGAAAATGCTATAGTTTGGAAGTATTACGATACACTCCTGAGTACCACTGGATTTTTTCTTTTTAAAATTCAAGAAACACTAGAAAATGATGAGTGTAGTTTTCAGGATGTTGTTTTTCATGCTGTTGATTCTTCTTAAAATACATGCTTCCTGCTGTCTAAATGTGAGTAAGGGAAGCTAATACTTCAGTTCAAGTCGTACTCTATCCCCTCATAGAATCATAGAATCATGGAATTGCTCAGGTTGGAAAAGACCTTAAAGATCATCATGTCCAACCACAACCTAACCATACTACCCTAACTCTCTGCTAAATCATGTCCCTGAGCACCACATCCAAATGGTTTTTAAATATATTCAAGGATGGTGACTCAAGCACCTCCCTGGGGAGCCTATGCCAGTGATTAACAACCCTTTCTGTAAAGAAGTGTGTTTCCTGATATCCAACCTAAACTTACCCCGGCACAACTTGAGGCCATTTGCTCTCCTCCTGTCACCTATCACCAGTAAGAAGAGACCAACCCCACTCTCACTGTAAGCACCTTTCAGATATTGGAAGAGAGCAATAAGGTCTCCCCTCAACCTCCTTTTCCCCAGACTAAACAGTCCCAGTCTCTCCTTGTAGGGCATATTCTTCAAGCCCTTCACAAGCCTTGTTGCCCTTCTTTGGACCTGCTCCAGCACCTCAATGTCCTTTCTGTACTGAGGTGCCCAAAACTGAACATGGTACTCAAGGTGGGGCCTCACCAATGCTGAGTACAGACGCAGGATGACTTCCCTAGTCCTGCTCACCACACCATTCCTGATACAAGCCAGGAGGCCACTGGCCTTCTTGGCCACCTGGGCACACTGCTGGCTCATATTCAGCCGACTGTCCATCAGTACACCAAGGTCCCTTTCTGTAGTAGTTGTACTTGAAGGAAGGACAGTTTTGTGACTGCTTCAAGTTAAAAGAATTTCTACATGGTGAAGCAGTGTACTTGCTGACAGGTCTTCTGAGTACCAAAGGAGATGACAGTGGGTGGTATTCTTCTATTAGGAGCATGCATAAATTCAGGATTATCAGCAATGCATGCATGTGCAGCTAAAACAACTATCCTTTGCCCCACAGGGACAGCAGGATGTGAGTCTTCTTCTGTAGCCCCGTGCTCAGAGGCATGGGCCTGGGCTTTGGCTCCGAGGGAGTAAACTTAAGTACTCTGGAAGCTGTTTAAACAGAGTTGCAGCAGAGTGAAGGAAAAGAGCAGGATGCATTTCAGTAGATAGCAGTAAACCTGTCACAGAATCATTGAATGGCTGAGGTTGGCAGGGACTTCTGGATCCCTCTTCCCTCAGGCCCTTGAGGGACTTCCAGATTCTGGAGTTCTCCAAAACTGAAGCTCTGGGGAGATGATCTCCCTCCTCTGGGGAGGACTCAGAAGGTCCATCTGGGTGCGTCAGCTTGACTGTTGCAGCAGGTGGTCACTGTGCTTGTTTCAGTAGAGTGCTGCATCCTTCTGCTCCCAGGGGAGAAGAAAGTAGTCTGCCTTGTGCCCTCTCTGCACACACCACCACAGTAAAGTGGGGACTGGTGGCTCCAGGCAGCTCTCTCGCCCTGGCTTCTCCTGGGCGCTTGAACTGCCTCTCACAGAGCAATCTCCTACACCACTGCAGAACAAGGCATCAGTGGTGCTGTTTGCTTCAGAAAATGACCAGAATTATTTCGGCAAACGTTATGTTTAAATGGTTTGTCTGCAGTAGAATTTCAAGGAACTTTGGGGGAAACTCTACTCCCTGTGGCTTTGTGTCCAGCACCACAGCTTCCTGTGCGCAGACTGGCTCTTCAAGTTAAAATGTCAATAAAAGCTCAGCTTTGCAATGGCACCGTGTCCACATGTGTGCTTTCAGGAGTAAGCACAGTGCAGCAAATTTCTTAAGACTTTAATTTGATGTGCTGGAGGATGGCTGAGCAGAAGAGCTGGCCCCATGGGGGTTACCACAGTGTGCTTTGGGTGAGGCCCACAGAGCAGGCTGAGGCCTGCAGTGCTGCTGCAGGGCACCACATCTCTGACTCTCATCCCTAACTGCTAAACTCGGCCAAACAGCAACAGCAGTCTTCACGATGAATAAAAATATTGCTAGGCCATAAAGTACTCTCCTTCCTGAATTCTGAAACTTAACACAAGCTGTGGCGGCGCCTAAGGTTTTCTCGCTGGTTAGAGGGCCAGCATTTCGATACTGAGGTTATGTTGGTCTCCTGTTTATAGAAACTATTTTTGGTTTTTGAGATTTTCAGACTGAAAAGGGTACACGCTAACCTCCAAGGGGAAATTTATAGAGGACATCTTAGAACATAGCTTTTAATTGGATTTTTCTCTGAAATAGCAAAGGAAAAGCCATTAAGGTTTAAGGTACGGTTTTACAGATGCTGTTAACATTGTAGAAGGTGTTAATTACAGATTTAAAAGTCAGATTGAAGTTAGGTCTTGCATGCTATAAGCACAGGTTGCTGCTGATAGGAGCACCAAAGCTGTACCACAAGAAGTGACTTCAGTGTGTAAATCTGTGAAGAAGGATGGGGCTCCCCCACCCAGAATAAAGGGCCTGTGGTGGTGGGAAGCTTCTGTGGCCTTTCTCATAGGCATCTCAGCACAGTGGTCATGATGAACTACAAGCATAGCATCTTGTCTGTCTCCATTCCCTTGAGCTTCCTATTCAAGCTTCAAGGGTTTTCTGTTACTTACTGGAAATAGGCATCTGAGAAGTGAAGCACTGTGCTCTGGAGTTTGGTGTTGAGTGATTTATAACAAACTGGACCTCCTAGCCCCAGGGCCTAAAATCATTGTAAAATCAGCATAAAATCAGGAATAGGGGTGTCACTGGCTGATAACGTGTTGTCTTTCTAAGTTGAGCACATTAACTTATATGTTTATATTATTTTACTCATTTTTTCAATATTGCAGTCTATGGGAGAGGGTGACACTACCTTTATGGGCTGTAGTATGCAGCTTACCTTATAAGATTCTTCTCAGTGTGTGATTCCTAGTGAGTGAGGCTCAAATTTGTACTGTGCAATAGTTATTTTGCATCCAGAATGAAAGCACAAAGCTCGATTACATATGCACTCCAGCAATCTTCATGTGATGTTAAAAGTAAACATACTTTAATGCCTGTTTCTTTGTTGCCACAGGTGCTGCCTGGCATACTGCAGAAGCATTGCTGTATTTTACCTGACCGGAACACAGGTAAACTTCTTTCTTAATGACTTAATATTGGATTATGGTTTGGAGAAATACAAACACACATTGAATAATGTGGAGAAGTCTTCTTTGCTACTTTCAGTCACCAAAGTCTACTCTAGAGAGTGATAGCTTGGATTCTTTGTTTAAATCATCTGGCTTCAATTGAAGATTTTGTTTTCTGTTAGCTCTCTGGAGCTATTGCTTATAAAGGTATTTATGTGAATTTCTGAATTGTCTAATGTCAATTATAAAATTACAATTCTGTTGAGATAAGAGGTTTAATACTGGAATCTGAAATCTGGTCCTCTTGATTCACAGAGGTGTTAAGCTGTAAGTTGTATGTGTAGCAGGGTTAGAATATAAGACAACTCAAGCACATTTAGATATGAAAACAGATGTTATTTCTATTGCTTCTATGTGACTGCTAAAGTATTTCTATGCTTACCTACTGTATAGTTGGGAGTTGCCAGCAGGTGCAAAGTAAATAATTGCTGTGTTCCACTTTCTCTGTTTCCTCCATTTATGGTGTTTAAATCTTTGGCAGAAAGCAGGAGAAGAAAAGTTCAGAATAGATGTTTTGGGGATATTTCAGTTCCTTCCTAGCCAAGGGGAATGACTGAATTTCTAGCAGGTTTCAGATGCTGTTTCTGGATCCCAGCACAAACAAACAAAAAAAATGGTTAAACAGAGGTGAAGAGATGGCCATTGTGTCATCTGCAAGCTCACTCTCCAGGATTTTGTGGTAGTAGGCTTTGTCAGTCTGTGTTCAACGAGAAGAGCTATGCTCTCCAGGAGCCCTTACAGATGGAGCTGTGGTTTTCCACTCTGCAGGGGAACTAGTTCTCTGCAGCTCTGAAAGGAAGTGCACAGTTTGAATCCCACAGCATTCAATTTTTCTTGTGTAGCCCACAGTAAATAAGTTGTCTGTCCTTTCTTTGCTTCTTCCTATCTCCGTCTTCTACATGTCTATAGTTGATGGAGGCAGCAGTAGCTTGCAACCACTTTGTAGGAGTCCATTTGTATTTCTGGGACGCTGAGTTTGGATGATGGAGTTGATTACACATAGACGAACCACTTTCTTGTTTGATTATGTTGGAATCCATAAATACACATTAAGAAGGCAAACATTAAATCTGTGTAAATTTGGAGTGTACTATTTGAAGTCAGACATTTACATCATATACAATCTTGTACAGCTCCGTTCTCATTAATTGGCAGGAAAAAATGGCCTGATTGCAAGCTTTGGATCTCTGTCAGTTGCTAGTGTTTGGAAGAATTTAGGAGTGTGCAGACTTGGGTGTTTTGCCTGATGAAATGGAGACAGGGAGAAAGATGCAAAGTGGAAGATGGTTTCTTTCCATCTCCCATAAGTTAATGAGCCAGCAACAACTGGGGTACGTTAGCAGATATAAAGTTAATTGGAAGAAAGCAGTTACATGCTCCGTACAGGTGTTACTAACAAGATCATAAGGAGAAATAGTGTGAAGATACTAATGACTGGGCGGGGAGCAGCTTTCTCATTTCCTTGAATTATATCCCTCTCTATTTCAAGCTCCAGCTGGGAAAAATAAGCCACCCTTTTTGATATATGCCCACCAGCCTCTGTGCAGCCAGATATAATCCCCTTTATAAATATTTCCATCCCCAGCCTACTGGAACTTTTCAGACAAGTCAGTGATCTCTTTTGTAACTGCATGATCACTTCTGTAAATCTCAAACAGATACCAAGGATGCCCTTCCCCTCCTCCCTTCCCCCTTAGTAAGGTTTGCAGTTGTAGTGATGGCTTAGAGAGCTGTTCACACAGTGTGAATGTCACACATTATACCCCTGAAATAGCAATAGAGAGGTAGCCTTTAAGTACAAAGTATCTTGGCACTCCAAAACAAACAAATAAACAAAACCAAACAAACAAATGAGGGATGGAACTTCTATGGAATAGAGAATTTAGTCAGTGTTTGCTGATGTGGATTTTTAAATTAAATTTGCGCTTTTTTAGTTTTAATTTTTATTTCTAGTCCTTCTTGAAGTACAGCTCTTCGGACAATACACGTGGGCTGTTTAGCTATAGATGCATTCACACAAAGAAAAAGTGGAAATGAATGTGAAAGCCTTTGCTTTTGTGTATGCTGTGTTTAAGCAGACTCAGTCTAGATCAGTGAGTTTGGAGTTTGATTTCTCCTTGTGCCAGGGCTGCCAGCATTGTGATCTAGCACTGTAAATGATCCTTGAGGTGAGTACAAGTATACCTGGTATAGAACAACAGGTGAGTTATCAGTGGGACTCATTAACAGAATTGCTCCGTGCAATTTTTACCATTGCTGCAGCTGCTAAATGGACATTCTCATTCTGCAGAGATGCTGATGGGTGTGTGCATTGTCTGCCACAGCTATGCTCTTGATACACAATTATTAGTTTCCTATGATGAAAGAAAATTGCACAAGAAGCTTCTGTACTATTTTTTTCCATCAGAGGTGTGAGTTTAATATATTGTGGACTCTAAATTTGGGCTCAGTTTTGCAGTGAAGATCCCAGAGAAAGCAACGAATCAATAGTCACTAACAGCTTCTGGTGTTGATTTGTTCTCTGATGCTTTAAGCTTGCATTTCCTCTCTGATGGTGAAGAACACAGGCACAATAAAGCAGATCCACACACCTATCAGGCTGACTTGATTCTGATAAATAGCTCTGTTAAACTTTAAATAACACTCTTAAATTAAAAAAAAAAAAAGAAAAGAAAAGAAAAGAGAGAGAGAGATTTATACTGTCTCAAGTTTCTTCATCATCCATTTTCAGGTCAGCTCTTGTGTGCTGATATTGAACTTGCGCAAGACATTACATCCTTTATTATAATCATTTTGTTTTGTCCGTTGCATTGGCTGAAATTACATTGACACAAAGTGGGACCACTGTTCTGTTCTCTGCAAAGAATGAATAATATCTGCTTGAGAAACTGGTAATTGCTTGAGATACAAAAGCAGGAGTTTAATAATAACCAATCTGTTGTTTGGGTAAAGTATAGCGCAAGACAGTAATGTTTCATCCTTCCTTTGTTTGCTTTTCTTTCTGTTGCTTGAAGAGCAAATATTGAACAGGAGAAAAATCTAAGATGGTATTAAAAAGAATAACTGCATGAAACTTTACTAAATTGTGTCAGGAAGTTAACATTGTTTTTTTATTTTCCTTAATGATGTCTACAACTGGGTTGCCTTCATAGATTTTAAAAGGCAAGTTTTGGTGATTTATATGACTTATAACTAGCAAATATGTTGTTAACTTCTAGTGTTGTTTTTTGTTCGTCTGCTTGTTTGTTTTTAATATATAAATATAAAATGCATCTATATGGACCGGGCATCGGCCGGTTTGATTTCATGGGAGGAATTACAGAACAGTATCTGACAGTCTGGCAGCTCTGTTACAAAATAAGTTATCACTTTTGCTAATATGTCATCTTCCACCTGAACATTTCAAAATACATTTAATTGTGATGGATTTTTGTCTGGTGCAGTTGAGATAAAGAAGCGTTATCCTTGCCTTTTTCAGAAGATGAAATCAGATTATCAAATGTTGCAATGCGAGAATATTTGCTAGGTTTGTATGTAATCCTTCTTAGAAGTCCTTTGCCTAACTTGAGGTCATCCTTTTACTTTGAAAGCGTGGCTATAGATTTTTAGGCAGCTCCTGCAGGTTTCACCTGCTGCCTGCTTGCTGAGTTCAACACAAGCACTCTCATTCAGATGTTCAGCTGCAGGCTGCCTGCTGGTACTTTCCAGCCCTGTTTCCATGGAAATAGGAATTAGAGGGGTGAAAATAAAGCAAGAGTAAGTATTTTCCTAATCTTCTACTTAATCCGGAATCTCTGATACCTTGCCATCAAGGTTGTTTTGCTTTTAGTTGGCCCGTCATGTGATGGTAACTTTTGCAAAAGAATAAATAAATAAATTGCTGTCACTTAGAGCTGTGGTGAGGAATACCTATTACCATAACTCTGTAGAGGTATATGGGATCACCAGCAAAGGATGAAGAAGGGAGAATTGAATTGGACTGCAAGGATAAACGGATGAAAGGATGTGAAGTGATATCCAGTGGCAGGGGTGATAAACTGTGACAGAAGTTCTTGTCAACTGTAGCTCATATGGTGACAATGCTGACAGTAATTAATTAGAGAATGAACCTAAGGGAGGAAAACATCCTGGCCAGAGAAGATCTAATTTAAATGCTCCACTCCAAGTGTGAAACGAGGATATCCTCAGATGCATTCAGAACATAATTTGGAGTACTCAAATCTCCTGAGAGATGCCTGCTCTCCAGTCTCTGTCCCCCTAGGCTACTTACCACTCAGCAGAATCAGGGCTGCAGAACAGAAGCTGTGCAGGTGGCTGTGTGGTGAGGTGAGCATTCCAGTTATTGTGAGCAGCTCTTATATCCACTCTGCCCACTGTGGGCTGAACTGCAGCCCCTGTTTTGTGTTGGCCATTCCTTGGGAAGAATAGGTCTGGGGTCCTCGGGCTGTGTTTCTTACTCTGCCATCAGCGGTCAGTCATGTCAGCAGAGAAGCAGGAACGGGAGGTACCCAGCCTCTGTGCCAAGGGAGGATCTGCTTTATGCATGTCTGACAGCTGCCTGCATAGCCTGCCTAGGCTCTTTATTCAGCTTCCCCGATCCTACCACTGAAAACTTCCTTGTTCATAGCCTGAATCTTCCTTGCTGCAGCTTGAGCTTATTAACTTGTTTGTATGATGGGTGCCTTCAGTTTCTGAGCTCCTTGCAGATACCCTTTCTATATTTGAAGACTGTTTATCCTGTCTTCTCTCCCCTTAGATTCTATTGTCTAGGCTAACAAATTCCACTCTTCCCCTCTTCCATATGTATTACATTACCATACATCTGAAACTGACATGTTTTGAATGTAACTTTTATTTCAGTGAGTGTTTTTATCCCTACCTGGATTTGTTTAGGAAAAAGAACAGAGCGTAGCAGTTCTCTAAATGTGATGTGATCACTGATTAGCTAATGGCTAATATTCGATTTTTACGCTGCCTAAACTTTCATGTTTCATTCTGTCTGTGGCCTTTCTTCTTCCAGAAGACTTGATTGACTTGTGTGAGCATGTTATTAGGAGGTTTGAGTAAAGGTACTAAACATTTTTTACTGTAACATTCCTGAGTGGGTTGGGTTTCACCTGTGTCTTTCCTGATTCTTTCTTTTAAGCTCTTTACTATGAGAGTGGTGAGGAGCTGGAACGGGCTGCCCAGAGGGGTTGTGGATGCCCCATCCCTGGAGGTGCTCAAGGCCAGGTTGGATGGGGCCCTGGGCAGCCTGATCTAGTATTAAATGTGGAGGTTGGTGGGGGGCTTGGAGATTCATGATCCTTGAGGTCCCTTCCAACCTGGGCCATTCTGTAATTCTGTGATTCTGTGATTTTCTTCCTGTCACCCAGCTCACAACATCAATACAAGTCTATTACCTGAACTTTGGTCCTAAGTCAGTGTTTTCTTCTAGCTTTTCTAATAACGACAGAAGATCAGCAGCACATGTAACATGGCCATAAGGGGCTTGTGTGTTTTCTCCATTTCTCTCAGTGATTCAGCATCCAGATGACAAGCAACTGGCCAAAGCTATCAGCTTTTCAATACAGATAATTTGCAGTGAAGTCAAGAGGAAACCAGCGAGCTGTGTAAGAAATCATCTTTTAATTTTAGTTTCTATCCTGTGGGTCAGTTTGGATTTCTTAGTATTGTTAGATGTCTAGCTAGAATACAGAATGACACACTTGTAGTCTCAATCCAGCCAAAAGACTGCCTTGTCTTATTTGATTTGGCTCTACCTAAGACCATCTAGTTTAAACCACTAAAATCTAGTCTCTGTGCAGTGCAAAATTGCAGGCAGTTTGGAGTAGACCCAGATTTCAAAGGGGGACAGAACTATTATCTCAAGGCCAGTAGAACCTCCACCTTCAGTATCTTCAGTACTTCAAATTCTTTAATATCTTCAATACTTCAATATTTTCAGTACCTCTTTAGATGTAGTACAGGTGTAGAGCTAATTAGGATTTGTTGTTCCACATACACTAATTGATTATGTCAAGATATTCTGGATATATGTGAGGACGAAACTGTTTTAAGACTCCAGTTGGAGCAGATCTCTGTACCATTTTGCTAATGAAACTGAATGCATGGCTTTAGTGCATGGCTCCAGTTCTTCAGCCTTTGCACTGTACTGTAGTTGGCTAGGAGTCCTTTTTGGATTTCAGCATTCTCCACTATGCCCAGTTCCTCCTTCCTGATGCTTTTTCCCTCTCCTGATGGGAATTCATGGTTGTGTGAACGATGTCATCTCCAAACCAAAACAGAGCAAGAGAGTTCACTGATGTTTGGCTACTGTATGAAATGTTCCAAGATCAGTAAAATGTGCTTCCCCGACAGGCGAGACTGACTAGCCCTTGTGCTCTGGGGACTAAATTTAAACCATGAGCTCTTAAATGCCACTTTGACAACGATCTCAGCCTCATGTGCCTTGACAGGGATATGTGTAGGTGAAGAAGGGACTCTAAGTCAGTAAAGCATACTTCTAGAGACAGAAATGTGAGTGGGCATATGTGTTTGCAATGTCTTTGTCTAGCATCAGAAGAGCTCTGGTGGCTGAAGGTGTGTAGGAAGGAAATTCTCTCCAGAAAACAGCATCTCTTACAAGAAAGCTTACTTGACCTTTATTTCTGAGATGTTTTGTAAAGCATTCCCAGTGTGTACAGCCCAGTTACCAAAGGAAGAGATAATAAACATACATCATCATCAGCAGAATCTGCATGCAGACCTGATAACCAGTCATGTTAGTAATGTCGCTAAGCATTGCTAAATGAAAGCAATATGTGGAATGGCTGATATCTGTATGCCAGGAGTTGAGATTTTTATTTTTCAGTGCTTCCATCTATTTGTGAAACAGTTGCCCAGGCAGTATATAAGTCACGTGGACTGAGGGGGTGTGTACGTGAGTGTACAATACACGGGCATTCTCCTGCAGAGGAATAAAGTTTTGAAGTCCACTGCCAAAATGTATGACTTTGCCAACACAGTGTGCTATGTGTGGGTAGAGGTAAAGAGCATGTAATTCAGCAGAGAAATCAAAAGACAGAAATTTTTACTCATACTGTAAGGCAAAATGTGTCTCTGAAGAAGCTAAAATGTTAGTACTGTTTTGTAGAACAACTACCAATTAATGGTGAGGAGCACAGGGAATTCATAAAGGTCTCAGAAGAATCTGGCTGTAATACCGGATTGGATTCATTGCTTTGATATATATGCAATAGACCACACTGGGGCTTCATTCCCATTAGAGGATCTGGCTTTGATTGCAGGCCAAAAGAAACCACCCCCTCACCTTTTGAAGGGCCGCGGTGCCTCCACAGGAGTGTCTGTGTTACCTGTTTCTGTACTGTCTTTTCTCACTCCAGCCATGGTGAGACAACTCTGAAAGAAGAGAACTCATGGCTGGTACATGTAAATCATTCATTGTGGAAAGCATAAAAGTAATAAACATGTTTTTATTTGCTGGCAGCTCCTTAACATGTTGATGATATTCCTTTTTTCCCCCTTTGAATTACAGATCAATTGTACAAGCAGATTTAGGAGTTATCCTTAAAATGCATTCTTCTGTAACCTGGGAAGCGTCCCAGTTCTGAGTGGAGGAAGTGTAATGGAAGCAGCATTGTAGGTGACCATCGCGCTCTTCTCCCACAGACACTTCAGTTCTATTGTAATCTCCCTTTTTCGTGGAAGATCTTCATAATTCTGAAGTTAAAAGCACTGGGTTTTTCTTTTGTTTCTTTTTCCAGAAGACATGAAAATAATAGATATTAACACAGAAACTTCCAGGGAAAAAAAAAAGTTAGAAAAAATGAGAAATAGAGCTCACAACTCCCCCCAGAATCATCAAGAAACTCATGCTTGCTTTTTTATGTCCACTCTTCTACTGTTACTAGAAGATGGGGAGAGTATGGGGAATCGAGTTCTCTGAGGTGCTCAGTGTTAGGTAACATGTATTTTCACGAGATGCCTGAGTGATACTCGTGTGCTCTAAGGCATGCTGCTTGATTTGGAGCAGCCTGCCACACATTTAGGACTTGTATTTAACTCCCCAGGATTAAATAACAGGCTTATAAAGCTGTCGCATATAAACCTCTCCACGACAAAAACATGAGAGCTGTCTTATCTTCCAGTTATGTGTTTTCCAGAAAAAGACACCCAGCTTGCACTGATGCACCGATGCACTTCCTCCAGATCTCTGACTTTATTAATGAACAATTTTTCCTGTCCTCCTTACTTCTTCTTGTATTATCTGGCGAGGTGGGAGTACTAAAACATACATTTTGTTTTGAAAACATCTGAGCCGTTCATGCTTTCCTTTTAAAGATAAACTACAGTGATATTCTCTGTGCTTAAAAAGGTTATTCTAAGCTAGAATGGTTTTATTTGTAGTAATGCTGCATGACGTGGTTCTCCTGTCTTTTGGGATACTATAACATAATAGGCACTATAAATAACAGCTGCTAATGTCTACAATTGTGTACAACAGGCAGTAATTTAACCACTTGTCTCCTTTCTGTCATGATGGGAAATATCAAATGTTTCTGCACCAATAATGCCTATGATCCCTAAAGCTGTTAGTGGTGGTTATTGTAGAAGTGTATCACCAGTGGCACCGCTGCAGCCTCTGCCCTTGAGGTTAAAATACAGAGAATGCTTCGACATGCATGGTTTAGGTGTCTCAGTGTGACTCTGCATTGGATCAGACACCGGCCATACCTCCTGAGAATCTCTCCCCAGCAGCCAGCTAAGAGGAGGGATGCTGCTGAGCAGAAAGGAAAAGCAGGTGAAGAGCTCAGGAACAGGCAAAAGCATTCTGTTAAGCTTATCCTCCCTGTAGCAAGGGTCACCGGGGCAGAGAAGTGGCAGAGGAGAAGGTGAAGGCACTTCACCATAGAAGAAAGTGGCATTTCAGTATACCTCTCTGAAAATAATTCTTCAAGACTGGGTACACATTGACACTTGTAGGTGATGTTGATTATATATATTAGTTTGCTAGACTTCAGTAGATAACTGCTTAAGTGAGGAAATGTGAATTTAGAGTTGATGAAGGTTCTGTGAACAAGCAAAGAACAAGAGTCCCCCAGGTGTTACTTGGACATGGCTTAAAATCAAGGAAGAAGCGATAGGGAAGAGGGCACTACTGGAGAAACCATGAGAAGCATAGCTCACAATTGTTCGCATCTGACAGCAAACCCTGGGGATGAATCATTGAAGATTTTCAGTGGTATATTTAGGAAACCTAAACTTACCAAGGAATAATGATGGCATGACAAAAAGCCATGGGGGCATTTGCAGGCTGTGTTACATTATACAATGGCTTCTCGAGTGTCCTTTGTAAACTGAGGACTGATCCTCTGTACTGTGCTATTAAAACTTCCTGGGAGCCAGGAGCCTCCATACTGAACATGGGCAGAACAATGCTGGAGGCTTCAGCTGACAGAACTTCAATTCATGAACCACCTTCACAAATATATTTGGAAATTGTGAGTCACAGGAATCAGCCCACAAGGCATAAGAAATTACATCATGGTTAAACTGTAGGTGATTATAAATGTAAGGGGTAAGATATCATATAAGCTTCAGGGAAAGGAAAGCATATTTGAAAATGCTTCAGTACTGTTTGCTCCCGCACTTGTTTGTAGGGCAGTTGGAGACCACAATAGGAAATTGAAAAGCCTAAAGAGGTAGAACAGGCGTGATGTGGACTGTTATTAATGTATGTTAAATGAAGTGATCTTTCTCTTATTGCCATAAAGACTTAGAAATCCTGTACAGTCATGAGCTCCTCTGCATTAGGACTACTGATCCGTGTTTCATACACCTGAATGTAAATCTTACTGATGCCTTCTGTGTACACTAAATATATATTATAATGATTCTGCTAAAAAGATCATTAGAATTCATTGCCCAGTGCTGAAATTTCCTAACTCTTCCCAGTTTCTATGGAAACTGGAATAGTAAGAAGACACAATAAACAGATGCACTGTATTATAAGCCTCCACTTCTATAGGACATCTATTTTATTAATGTATCCAAATTATTCTGGTGACAGGTATTATGCATTTGATCATACGTACAGTAATGTATCTATTTCCTTTTGACCGAAGACTTACCTTCTAGCTTTGAGGGCTTTTACTTTGGTCTTTAATCATTTTCCTGAACCACTGGTGGAGTGGTATGCACCAGCAGTTAGTGCACTACTGCTCATAACACTTAGCTCATAAGGGAGTAGTAGGTGCTTAATGATGTTTAAAATGCTTCACAGATTGGAAAATCTTAAAATGCAGAAGTAGACTTGTTACTGGCTAATACAGAACATCAAAATTTCCTTTGGATGGGATTCCTTTGAACTTGCTTGCATGGCATGGTTTTCTGTGGGCCTAGCTGGAAAAGTATAGCCTGCTGCTTCTAAGGATAACCAACATGCCTTTTATGGAATAAATTACATCTCACAAAGTGGAGTGTCATCATATGGAGCCACGCTCGGTTTCAGTCCTTGACGCATGTTTTTTGTGCAGCACTGAGAGCCCTCCCTAGCAGAACTAGCAGGCTGCAGGAAGGAGCACGGAGCATATCCCCTGTCACACTGGGGACCTTATTTCTTACATCTTCTGAACCAGGAAGTTCAGGTTGAGGAGGCGAATTTTGTACTCACTGTTGATACAGTGAACTTCCCACAGGATCACTGATCTCACCTTATGTTTTAGAAATGAGCTTTTCTACTGTGAAACAAGATTTACTACTGCTGAAATAGGTAGTCAGATTTTAAAAAACTATGGTAAAAGAATTCAGTTGGCTTAGTGAAATATAGTAAGAGATGGGGTTAGACTGAATGGACAGTACTATATAGAAAGGAATGCTTTCCTAAATTATTTCACTTTTTGTGAATGATAAAGAGCTTAATTTTCAAAAAATGTAGGGTTTTGATGAATGGAAAATGCATGAAGCAAATTGTGGTAGCAAAAAATTATTTTCATTTACCTGTCTTCACCAAAATAGGAGGGTTCTTTTTTTTCGTTCCTTTTAACTTTGACCAGGATCTACGCTTGCTTGAGTGCTTTACTGAAGATTAAAAAGTTGAAATTGAAATGTGCAATGGACAATGTATAATGCTTAATTCGTCGAAGATCTGCTGCATTAAATGTTTGCCAAAATCAATTGCTAATTTTATTTAGTGGTAGTTGCTTTTAAAAATGCAGGAGTAAAACTGACAGGGATGCTGGGGCTAAGAAGGGAAAAATGTTCAAAGAATCCTTTCCTGAGGATCAATAAGTCACATCTGGAAAACCTTGCTGTTCTTCTGGTGGTGGTGGGAAAACACTACAAGCCCAATTTGTACGTTTCTCTTTTCAGATGTTTTAGCACTATTCTGCTTATCACTGTTGGTGCAAGGCATGAGACAAGCTGATTCAGCAGCCTTTGGGTTTTGGATGCAATGGTGTCAAATGGTGATCCTCAAAGGCACATAATGCTTTGATATCCAAAAAAAGCTAGGCTGTTGGATGGGATAATACACAGGTATTTGTATCAGCCCTTGCAAACAGATATGTCTTGATATCACCCAAGTATGTTCAGATATGTTCTACCACCACCACTTCAGAGAGAGTAGTGCTGTGAGGGAGCCCCCATGTTTAGACAAACTTCTTCATAACTGCTGGACTCAAGGTGCTAATAAAGACACATCAGTCCGCAGAGGCAGAGAAGATTGGTTAGAAGGAGATAATATTATTATTATTATTTTCCATGCAGTGTAGACTGTAAGCCTTTGATATGATTGTCTTTAAATTTATTGTATTAACTTGAAAAAAAATAGATTGCATCATCCTTTTTTTTGTTTGTTTTGATTGAACTTCTTGTCTTTGGAATTATAGTTCAAGAAAAGATAAAGCTTAAATAGATTTGGTTGCCAGTCCTTTGCATAAGATTTGCCTTCACTGTTAAAGGCAGATTTTGTCCTTAACATGGACTTCATCAAAACCTCAACCTTATAACCATGAAGATAGAGTTCTGTTGGGAACTATTAGAAGCAGTCTTTGCTGGGCTATATTCATTGTTTTCTGCTAGAGCTAGTCTCTGACTTGTTTGCTTGTGTAATTTATGTGAGGGGAGGATGTTGTCATCTTTCTTTTTTGCAACTCTTAACATAGAAGTCCTTGTGGAAGACATCCTATGTCACTTCATTATTTTTATTTTGTTGAGTTGTAATTCAAGAGCATCACAGATCACAAATATATTCTCTGATGTTTTGTTTGTTCTTTTTCCTTAGGGCCTTTTGCAGCTCAGCACAGTCAATAACTCCAGTCATCTCCCTTGTTGGTAGTTCTTCTAATCTCTCTCTCTCTTTTTTTTTTTTTTCCATCACCTTTATCACTTTATTGGATATTTTGCTGATTTCCATGTCTAATGTTTTGTGGCTCCCTGTAGGATATTTTCTCTCCAGTTTAGTGCCCTTCCTTTCTATGTTCTGATTTTATTCTTTGTAACTTACCTGATTTTTAATTCTTCCTTTTTTTTTTTTTTGTTTCTTTTTGTGGCTTCTTTAATTTTTATATATATATAATGTAAGAGACACTTCCTATGTTGATACTCAGTGTATTTAAACGTAAGTAATTTACTCTTTGAGCTAGCACATCCATAACTATTCAACATCTGGTAATGCTGGGCTGATTTATCTGACAGTGTCTTTCAGTATATAGTAATGGAAGTTATCAACAGATTATTCTCAACAGTAAACTGCAGAGCATCTTTAACTCTCACGGACGTCTCTGCTTGGCATTTTATAAGACTTGTGGCTTCCTGAACCTTGTGATTATTTATCTTCAATATTATTTCCTTACTATTGGATCTTTTGAATAAGGTTCAAAAGCTTCACCATAAATATTTCTTTTTCCCATTTAAAGAATTTGATGGCAGCCAAGGTGTCATGGTTTTATGATTTTTGGTTATCAGTATTCCACGTCATAACATCATGCAGTGTATTGGGCGTTAAAGAGCAAATGCTCTAGTTCTGGGTACTTGTCTGGAAGAGAAGAACTACGTTCCCTAGAATACTGTTCGAGTATTGTTATCGTTCCTGCTCAGGGGAACAGATATAAGGCCTGTAGTCACCTGACCTGGCTCCTCTCTTTCTTCTCGTCTCGTTGTGCTCGCTTTCGGATCGTCTCACTGCTGCTCCCGACTGCATGCAAGGCTTCAGTATTAGTGTAAGGCCTTTAGCTCTTGGACAATCCTTCTCTCAATTATATTTGATTTTATTAACAATTATATTGAATTATATTGTATTATAGTGCGTTACTGTGCATTCTGATACTATATTTAGTAAAGTAGTTTGTTTCTCCTCAGATCGTTGCCGCTGTTTTTTTAATTATTCTTTCTTGTGAGGGGTCCACTGTTTCCCTTTTCCGGAGGCACGGATTTTGCAAAGAAATCCCTCCACCCCACTAGTCATGGAACCGGGCCAGACCAGCCCGTAAACCGCCAACACAAGGCTTGATAGAACTTGGGAGGTTTAACTTGCAGTACACATCTTCTGGTGTTTCTTTGTTACCCA
The DNA here is from genome assembly GCF_016699485.2 of Gallus gallus. NCBI lineage: Eukaryota > Metazoa > Chordata > Aves > Galliformes > Phasianidae > Gallus > Gallus gallus. The sequence goes on along the minus strand of NC_052534.1, from coordinate 91,066,922 downwards.
CTTCCTTCTGGCAGTCATGCCACAATGTTTTTGCTCCTTAAGTTGTTTTCAAACTCCCCCAAGCAGCCCCTCTTCACTAACAATCAGTTCTTATTGCCTTTATTTTTTCAGAAATATTCTTTTCCAAGTCTCCTGGACTGCATTTTATAAGTTCTTAGATGATAAAGCTTGTCTACAATTCAGGTTCTCTGGTGTGGTTTATAGTATGTGTCTCTTTAGGAACATGTTCTCTACTCTCACATTTGATATCTTCCTTATGGGTGGGAACTGTGAACTTACAGCACAATCTACCTATAAGCATAGCTTAATGTGGAATTGTTGGCTAATTCTTTAGGGAAACATAAAATGATAGAATGCTTTGGGTTGGAAAGGACCTTAAAGATCATCTTTTTTCCAACTCCTCTACCATGAGCAGAGACACCTTCCACTAGATCAGGTTGCTCAAGGTCCAACCAACCTGGACTGGAACACATGCAGAAATGGGGCATCCACAGATTATCTGGGCAGCATTTTCCATTGCTTCACCACCCTCCTGGGTGGAGAGTATAAACATTGAACATTTCTTAGAAATGTTTAATCTAAATCTCCCCTTTTAAGTTTAAAACCCTTACCCCTTGACCTATCACTACAATTTCCCTCCAGCTTTCTTGAAGGCCCCCTTTGGGCACTGGAAGGATATAGTTTAACTGAAAATATATACGTATAATTGATATGTAAGTAATTTAATAAAATAATCTGAAAGATAATTTCACCTCATGGAATTTCGGGAGTGTATGAAATGTGCAAGTATTCTGCCTAATGTCATGTTTAATCCAGTATAAAGCTATCTATGACAGAAGAAACCAGCTGTCTTCTTATTTTTTCATTGTAATTGATTTGGTGTGTTTTCATGGTCTTTCATGTGCTTTCCATTTTAATTCATTCAGATAACAGATCGTTTATCTTCATCTTCCCTTTGGCTCATGTAAACTCTGTTCATGCCCACCAGGAGGTCACTTGATGGCTGTGTAGCCTGTGATAGTTTCCACAATGTTCTAAAGCAGTATAGGTCTATGTTTGATTAGCCTTACTGCTAGATGTTGTACAGAATATTTCAAACTGAATGTACACTGTTGCAACTTTAAATCTACTGCTATTTATTCAGTCCATCAGGGACAGAGAATAGATGATTGTTATCTCGTTTTTTTTTGCAGTAGCGTTTTATATGCCTGGAAACTTTTGCCCTTGATTTCAGAATTCTCTTTTCCAGCACAAAAAATACTAAAACACTGTCTTGGCACTTGACTGTGTTTTCTAAACCTCCTGGGAAAAGGTAAATCTTTCCTTCATAAAATCTTTTTCTCAAGTGTGATATGAGTGCACTGAAATGTGCTCTTTCGGTGGGAAGAAAATGTGACCACAGTTCATCAAACCCAAGAGTGTCCTGTGGTTAAATTTGTTTGTTTGGTTGCTTTTTGTTGTTGTTTTGTTCTTTTGCCCAAATGCAAGCTTTTTAAACTTGTATTAAACATTTGCCTCTGTTCAGGTACTAACTGAAAAGCCAATGATAAAGGAAACACAGCAGCCCAGCAGAATTAATGTTTATAAAATTATGTGAATTTGAAACAAACAAAAAAAAGTCCTAGGTTAAAAGCTCAGTTTTAGAAATGCATTTATATATTTGTTTGTAGGTTGCTTCTTAATTATTGAATATATTTTTTCTCCCTTCTTTCCTTCCTAAAATCCTCCATTCATGGTAAAACATGCATTTCTTAAAGAATTCTTGTTTCCATATATCTCTTTAACCATAGTGTTTCATTCACTCCATTTAGTTAATTTAGAAGTGATCTTTGCAGAAAGCCAACAAAACATTCAGTATATTCTCGTTAATGTCAACCTTGGAATTTTTAACACAAAAGTTTAATTTTGTGTTAAGCTACTGAACTGACATAGGGATGCACAGATAATACTGCATATTCACCAGTCAGTGAGTAAATGATGGCCAAAACATCAGGAGTCTGACTACAGCGGCCTATTTTTGCATTCCATTTTGGCATTTATATACTTTTATATATATATAATATATATATATATATTTGTATACTTTTATAATAACAACTACCATCCTTCTGGTATTCCATATTTTCTTTACTTAAGTGTTTTTAATTGAATATGTTTACATTCAAAGGACACAATAAGAATTAAATATAAAGAAGTTTAATGACTCTGCTTTTGTAAGTTATAGAAAATAGGTATATTGCCACAATGATGATTTTGAATGTTAAGTGTTTTATGGAAACGCATTAAAGGTCATATGTGTGTGTACTAAAAGTTGCATAGTTGTCTTCCATCTAGTCTCTTCTCTTCTGCAGATTTCTTAACACCAGAACCTCATCAACATTTTTTACCCTGAATTTACCAATTATATTTCTCAGATGGAGGAGTATGAGGAAGCTGTAGCGCAATTGTAGCTTCTTTGAGGTTTCTGAAAGCATTTACTTTAAATTTCTTAAAGTTCTTTTATTTATTGCATGGTAAATTTTAGCTCCAATTCTCGGTATGCAAGTAAAAAAATTATAATATATTCTGTCTGGGATGCTCACTGATGATAGAATTATAGAATCATTAAGGTTGGAAAAGGCTCTAAGAATATCTAGTCCAACCATCAGCGTACCACGAATGCTTCTGGGAAAGTAATGCTTTGGAGTTAGATGAGTTTGTAAGACAAAGAATCACATCAGCTTGGTTTGCAAATGCAAAGGTTGTCTCTAAATATGGCTGTGTAGTGAAAGGTATGCAGAACTGGCTTTGGAGCTTTCTGTCGTCACAAGGAGGAATGTTTCCATAGATCTGATTCCTTCCTTGATTAGGAGCTGATACAGCAAAGCACTTGAAAGCGTTCAACGTTCTCAGTGACCTCAAGGGTGTCAGTGAAAAATACATTCTCAGTAGAGAAAAGTCTAATGGAGGATTTCTTAAAAATCTTAAAAAAAGTTTTAGCAGAGAAATAAGTCTATTGTAGTTTCGTTATTGTTTCTGTAACAAAGATGAAGTTAGAGGGTTCCAATAAGTATTTTCTGTTCTGCCTATGACTCTACAGGTTATAGACCTTGTAATTTGCATGTCATTCGGACGTTTTGTATGCCAGAGGTATTTAAGAAAAAAGCGTCTGTAAAATCAGCTCATTTACACCCATGTATCTGAAAAGACTCATTTGAGAAAGCTTTCTGGTTTATTAATCTAAGGCTGTATGTGGCTCTGGGCAGCCTGGTATAGGGTTTGGCAACCCTGCCCATGGCAGGGGGTTGAAAGTCAGTGATCTTTGAGGTTCTTTTCAACCCAGGCCATTCTATGAGTCTATGATAATATTGGAATAATTCAGAGAGAACCAAGAAATCTCTATAAACGCATCAATATTAAACCAGTATTCACAGTAGCAATTGGGATGTCTCCCGAAATGATTTAGTTTTGTTTGATACAAAACCCGAATCCTGTTTCATCTGGTTTTTTTAATGTTGTTTTGTTAGTAAACAGTTACGCTTTTAGACTCTGTAACAGGTTTTCACATTTCTTTTAGAATAGGACCTGTCAACAGATATTTTTTTCAAGGTTTTAGCTCATTTCAGCCAAACGTGTAAAGAGTGCTGTAAGCAGTTTGACTCTATGCAGATGATTTAAAAAACGTTGTTTTATTTTGACAGAATACAGACTGAATGGGCTGGGTGCTGGTTAAAGGACAGCTCTCAAAAGGTTGTCCTGACTGCAATGAAAGAGGATTGTTTTTAGAACAGCTCAGCTGCACAGCAAATGGCATCGGGTTTAACTCTATTAACACTAACCTGAGGGTAAAGATGAAAAAAATCTTCTAGATGGTGTATCTGAAATGATCAACTGTAACACCATGAATAGCTATTAAAGTGACCAGGTATATAAATCAATCTTATTTGTGCCTAGTAAGCTGGGCACTTTCAAAAAAATTTGTTTTGGTTTAGAGGAAATGAAATGGTCTCTTAGAACCAAGCCAGGAAGGTCACACATTCCAGTACTGACTACAGTAGTATAATTAAATATTCTTGGAAACTTCAACTTTTTCTGTTCTGTGGTAACAGACTCAATAGGTTGTTTTAAGATCATGTTGGGAGTTATAGGGCTGGCTAACCGATACAGTATTTAAATAGAAGACAAGTTGATAGGATGGAAGGAATAATTTCATAATCACAAATGGTCACCTTGAAATTGATATTAGAACATTGCAGTTTTCTTGCTTGCAAGTGATTTTGAATAAATTTATGGACCTGCAGAAATAAGGAAAAAAAAGACACACACACACACAAAAAAAAAAACAACTGAAAACAAACAACCAAAAATTCCAGCACCTTAAGATCTGGGTAAAAGGCCTCACAGTCTGACTTAGAGTTTGATCTTGGAGTTTACAGAGATTAAGGTGTGTTTAGGTTGAACTAGATAAGCATCATTCCAGAGTGACAGCATTATGTAATACAAAGTTCTTCAAATCACCTGGAAAAAAGTAAAATAAGAATATGCAGACAGACTGCATATAATGCAAATTTTTTTGTAGTGATGAGAACTGTTAGCCATTGGAATGGCCATTTCCATAGCAAATTCTTCATTTCTCCTATTCAGGTCTGATTTCTATCACATCTATCATAGAAAAGGAACTTGGGTTTATCTCTTCCAGCTTGGGGAGACCAGGCCTGTCAGTAAGAGATATAGAATATGCATGAGGCATACACTATGAGTCTTACCAAACGATAACCCCTCTGAATGCCACACTCCTTAGCCTTTCTCACCTTGGTTTATTAAAAATTGCAGGGTACCTATCGTTCAAATACCTTGCTAGTGCACTTCAGGTAAATCTAAAGATCTTAATCTGTTCTACTTATTTACTTGCATAGCTGTGTGCATGCACTGATTGCCTTTACAAATGTGATTGCTGTTTACCAATTTGGCTAAATATAAAGTTTGATATTAGCTGCAGTGAGGTAAGCACCAAATATATTTTTAAAAAAATAAAAAAATAATATATTAAAAAAATCCTGCTAGTTATTCTATGTAGATTTTTTTTTCTCATTTTTATTACATGTAATTTTTCTGAAAATGCTTTGAAGACTGGAATGTAAGTGACTGAGGTACAGCTGCTGTTGCTACCAAGACCACCACAGGGGCCCGCTGAGCACTAAGAGGTTACCCCTAATCCAGGTCAGGGGCCCCCAGCACAGGAAAGATTCAGAGATTTTGGAGTGGGTCCTGAGGAGGGTCACTAAGTGACTGAGACAGGACAAGGGGGAATGCCTTTAAAATAAGAGGGGAGATTTAGGTTAGATGTTAGGAAGAAATTCTTTACTCATGGTGTGGTGGGGCACTGGCACAGCTGCCCAGAGAAGCTGTGAGTGCCCCATCCCTGAAGGTACTGAAGGCCATGTTGGATGAGGCCCTGGGCCACCTGGTCTGGTGGTTGGCAACCCTGGCACAGGGTTTCGAACTGGATGTTCTTTAAAGTCCCTTCCAACCTAAGCCATTTTATGAATTCAAAGTCAATTTTAAAAAGTATTAAAATATGAATATTTGAAAGCAAATATTTCACACCTTTGATGTGCATGATCAAGGTGGCATCTTTGAGACGTTTCTCTAAACATTAGAAAGTATTGAACAAATTAATGCAGTATTTTTCTTGTTGCATATGAGAATTGTGTGATTGTTGCAGAGGGACTTGTGCATGTCTTTAAATAATTCTGCTTGATAAAGGAGGGCTCGAGCTGTTGCTAAGATGTAGATGAATGCAGGTCCAAAATTATTTTCAAAAAGAAAAGTCCAGATTTTTAATAGTATTTTACTACCTAAGTGCCAAGAGAGTAATTAAGAAATTTCATGTTAAAAGAAACATACAACACAGTAAAACAATTATGTCTAAATAGAAATGTATTTTTGTTGCATTTACTTAAATTTCTAGGAAAACATCCATCCTGGTATGTTAGAAGCATGTAAATGAATTCAATCATATGTGATAGCAGAGGGGCTGATGTTAAATAAGGACATCATTAGAATTTGAAACAGTTGTTCTGCAAACATTTATCAGGGACAAGCCATGGGTTCCTGACTAGTTACACTACTCCTACCATGCAGGAAAACATTTCAGGATTAATTTTTTGATCTTATTTACTACATTTTGGGTTTTTTTTGGGATACATTAATCTGGCATTTGAGGAAAATAATAGGGAAAAGGTTACCTAATTTTTCTGACAGAGGGGAGTTACGTTAGTGCACTTTATTGATATGATGATGTTTTGTAAACTTGATGGTTTCTGAGTCATGAAAGTTCAGTCTTGTCTTAAAATCACGGTATTGCTGAGCACACCCAGAGTAGAAAGCTAGTAATTCCCACAATTGGATGAATATATAATGTTCTTGGGTTTTAAGAATCTCATAACATATTTATCTTTCCTGCAAATATGAAGATAAGTTTTGTTCTGAGTTCCTGTAAGTTGATGAGCCTGTTGTTTAATAGTGAATCTACTTTTGTAGGCTGGAGCCTTTGGCAAGGCAGACTCCGTGTATCATGCATTGCAAAAAGATCAATCCAAGAGTAGTTCAATCCAAGACTGTTGACAACCTCTTAACTGAATTTTATAATGGGAATGATAATGCTTGCTTCAGAGAGTGGAAATTTTAAACGTTATTAAAAACTAAAAGCAATTACAGTGACTCAGAAAAAAAATAAATACAATAATTGAAACTAGAGAAGACTGTAATGAGTTTATAATGGTACAATAATAATAAAAACAAATAATAAGCAAAGGAAGATTACACTCTCAAATATGTAAAGCTCCTGACAATAGCTGGTGAGCAGAATGGGTAAGATGGATGGGGAACATTTTGGAAAGTTGATGATGTAGTAATTACCTATGAGCTGTGCTGCAACAGTGTTGGAGGTGGCAAGAGATGGTCCTCTTGGAGGACATGTGGGCTGGTCAGACCTGAGCAGTCTCTGGATTGATGCCAGGAGCACGACACGGGTCGGGCAATAGAGGCATGCAATCCACGTCTTCCTTTAAAGTTGAATGTAGGACATGTTTTGAATTTTCACTCATAAATTAATTTCCCATAGTACCAATTCTGTGCTGAGATCCTATCCTATTTCAGCAGTGCTATTAAAATTCAACAGTGAGAAATTAGGTAAGAGGGAGATCTGAATGTTGTTTCTCTCTGTACTACGGTAGCTCCCAAAGGTCTTCTGGAACCTCTGATTACCCTTATTAATATTTCTACAGACTTAGTGGTGATGATACTGTGAACTGGGACACGTTACTGGACTTATATGTGCACAGGCTTCCACCAGGGCACTGCAGTGGGTCTGGCTGCCCTATGCTGCAATCCCAAGAGCAATTTAGGCTGGTGCTGACAGAAGAGCCAGTCCTGAGCTTGTCTGGCCAACCCTGTACCCCCCTCACTGTTAAGGTGGTGGAAACATCCATGAAAACATGAAGTGAACTGCAGAAAGGAACCAATCCAGACTGAACCTTGTGCTTTTAACCTGCATCTATTCCCAGTTATGAAGCTGTAAATCCTATTGCAGTACCACAACGGAATGGTCAAGAGCTGGCTGGCACTGCTGCCTCTCAGCAGGGCTGCTCGTGCAGGGTTAGGTGAAGGGATTTATTGTTAACATTTTTTCTATAGCTACTTACTGAATTTCCAGAAGTTGTTGGGTTCGGTCCTTCCTGTCTTCCAGGTTTAAGTCTAGATAAGAATGTTCTTTTTAATACTAAAAGGAATATTTTGTTCCTATCTAGGACTGAAAAACTTCAGTCTGGTTGCAGGCTTTTGTTATTACAGGGTTGGTATCTAGGAATTTGTGTTTCTCACAACAGTTTGACATGAACTCTTCTTGAGAATATGCACAAGTTCTGTGTAGTTTTTTTTTTTTTTAATGTATTTTCTGTTGATCATTTCAAGTGGTTGCTTTGAACTCTTTGTTTTTTCTACTTATTCTAGATTAAAAATGATGGGTATGACTTCGTCCAGATTGTCAATAAAGAACAAGGTTACATCTGTACTAATAAACAAAACCATGCAGTACATAGATCTTACTGTTCCATGCAAAACCTTGTTAGGTTTTTCCTTTTCCTTTTCCTTTTCCTTTTCCTTTTCCTTTTCCTTTTCCTTTTCCTTTTCCTTTTCCTTTTCCTTTTCCTTTTCCTTTTCCTTTTCCTTTTCCTTTTCCTTTTCCTTTTCCTTTTCCTTTTCCTTTTCCTTTTCCTTTTCCTTTTTTTTTGACTAACCCTTTCTCAGATAGTGCCTAGATATGGATGAGTGGTGGCTGAGGCTAAGGACAAAACCCAGTGAGCAGCTACTTAGATGTAGCCACTCTGTTTGGGGCATAAAACAGTATGGAGAGGTAGAACATGTTGACTTTATAGTAAGACAGTGTTTCCCAGTGAATGTTATTTCCTGATATTGATTGGCAAAAGCCTTTGTGAGAAGGGGGAGGTTGTTTGTAGTCTGTGTCCCAGGAATGCATGGAATGGGTCTGACTGCAAGTGGGATTCACAGGTTTTTGCTGTGATCCTAAGATCACAGTTTTGAGTATCCCAAATTCCTGGCTGGTGAGGATTATCCCTTGTCTTTGTATTTCCAGCCCCCCAGTGGTGGTTCTGCGTCTCAATGTTCATTCCTCTGTGCCCCTTAGGCTCCCTGCTTTAGGTTCACCTCTAGATGAGGAAGTCTGAGCCGCTGCCTCTGAACTTGCTCCCAATTCTGTCAGCTTGTTCCTCAGCCTCTGCGCATTAAGCTTGATTAAACAGAAATACACATCGTGCAGTGGGGCTGTGCATAGCTTACTCTGTTGTTCTAAGGAAATTTGTGAAATGAGACAAACAGTTGGAAGGAGGAATAGGGGAGGTACAAATTGTTCCACTAGATTTGTTGCTGCGAGGGGGAAGATGATCAGCACCAAAAGAGGGGTGGCCAGCTGAGAGAGAGATGGGATTGTTCCCCACTACTCTGCCATCATGAGGCCCCATCTGGAGTACTGCGTCCAGGTCAGGGGACCCCAGCAATGGAAAGATTCGGAGCTGTTGGAGTGGGTCCTGAGGAAGGTCACTAAGATGATCAGAGGGCTGGAGCACCTCTCCTGTGAAGACAGGCTGAGGGAGTTGGGCTTGTTTAGCTTGGAGAAGAGAAGGCTGTGGGGAGACCTCATTGCCACCCTTCCAGTACTTAAAGAGAGCTTGTCATTAAGGCGGAGACTGACTTTTTTTACGTGGGCTGATAGTGACAGAACAAGGGGGAATGGCTTTAAATTAAAAGAGGGAAGATTTATTTGTTGAATTGTTTTGTTGAATGCACAAAATCTTTCAATGAAATATTAACATACAAATATTTTTTCCTGCTATCTCTAGTATGATTTCTTTGCTGCTCGGCAATTGAAAGAAAAGGAATTGTAGTTGTTATTCCTTGTTAAGTTAAGCACATTTTATTTTGAATAATGCAAGGTCTATTGAATGGAAATAATTAGCTCTTAATCTGTCCTGTTGGGTCTATGCCTAAGCCCAGTACATGCAAAGAAAATACCAATTATAGTTTTCTTTCAATTGAATCTTTAGGTCTGAATAAGAAAGGATTTTTCTGTTTCAGTTTTGTCAATATAAATATTTCTCATCAGTGTAACTGTTGAAGAAATCTCAATATTATTTCAGCATAATTCTAAGGAAAACAAAAAAAAAAAGCAGACGAAGAAATTATTATTATTTCCAGTGCTCACAACAATTAGAAAGTTAAAGTAAGAAAAGGGGGCAGCCCGTGAGCAAGAGAGGCTGAAGTTTTAATGTCAGTCACATTAGGATTGCATATACCTTACCGCTTTGCACCCATTCGTTACATATGTAAACAGCTGGGCCAGAGGAAACCTCTGCATGGAGTTCTGCATGGGTATCATGGGCACAGTAGAAAACATTCTCTTTAATTAAAATGTGGCCCTTTGCAAGGTAGGAGCCCTGCTGAGAGAATGGGTACAGTGAAGTTATAATTGTAGAGATGTACTCTGTTTAAGTGAACATCAAGCACAGGGAAATTACACATAACTGACTGAAATTGGCATCCTGAAAATAAGGTTTTTAAATCAACTTTAGTGTCTGGGAAGCTGATGTTAAGCTATAGTTAGTTTCTCCCCACCATCCCCACTAGAGGCCAATAGTTTATATTTTTTGCCTAAAATATCTGTTCTGTTTACTGTTCCTGAGAGAGAAAAAGTGTACTTTTATGATATTTGATGGTCATGTTTGCAAACTTTAGTACTGAAACATGGTGAAATTCTCATCTGTGTGCATTAGTTTAGTGTTTCCCTTATAGTATGGGGAGGTGAAAACCCCCAGCTTCGTTCTAGGAGTAATTCCTGTACCAGATTTCCTTGGCAAATTTCAAATGAATGAGTATCCCTAACAGGCTGATTCCTTTCTCTTTCTTACATTCTGCAAAGACCTTTATCTGTTTTTTTATTGATAATAGGAGCATACTTATGTTTGTCTTAGATTGGTATAGACACAGAATTATATTGGGTCTAGGGCTTCAGTGCAATGCCATTTTGTTCAAGCTGCCTTGTCCTTCAGTAAGGATTTGGCTTCTTTGGGTATCTGCTGGAAACCTGTAGTAGCACTAAATGGGCGGTCAGTATGATCACACTCAGGATATTGCACAACAAGCAGGCAAATTAGCTAAGATGAGGCCCAGTGCACAATTTAAATGTAGCTGGTAATCATCGAGAATACTGTATTAACAAAAATAGGCCAAGCTGGACCCCTCACTGTAAGAAAGACATTGAGGCCCTGGAGCATGTCCAGAGGAAGACAACAAAGCTGGTGAGGGGTCTGGAGCACAGGACTTACGAGGAGTGGCTGAAGGAGCTGGGATTGTTCAGTCTGAAGAAGAGGAGGCTCAGGGGAGACCTTATTGCTCTCTATAACTACCTGAAGGGAGGTTGTAGTGAGCTGGGGGTCAGCCTCTTCTCTCGGGTGACTAGTGATAAGACTAGAGGGAATGGCTTCAAGCTGCGCCAGGGAAGGTTCAGGCTGGACGTTAGGAAATACTACTTCTCTGAAAGGGTGGTCAGGCACTGGAATGGGCTGCCCAGAGAGGTGGTGGAGTCACTGAGCCTGGTGGTGTTCAAAGAGCGTTTGGATGTTGTGTTGAGGGACATGGTTTAGCGAGAACCATTGGTGAAGGGCGAATGGTTGGACTGGATGATCCTGTGGGTCTTTTCCAACCTTAGTGATTCTATGATTCTAATACCACCTGGTCACCATGCATGAGCTTCCTACACTATGAAAGAAGACGAGTGTTCATTCTGCACGCTTAGTCACTGCATGTCCTTCCAGCCTGGAAGCTATTCAGTACATCTCTGAACAGCTGCAGACTTTACTGGATGAGAATCCTATCCTGAAATAAATCTTCACAGGACAACCCATCAGGGCACTGAAATTATGCTGATTTGTGCTAATGTCATTTTGCACAAACATACTGCAGGCTGAAATGAATCAAGACATTATCATGAGCTTGTGAACTTAACACATCCACACAACAGGTATTCATCATTCAAATTTTGCCTATAACAGAACCATCAAAAGTCTTGCATATAGCAGGATGTAACCTGCTTTATTTAATGCACCGATTAGCTTGAAGATAAATACTGTGAGCTACTCTTTTTGGTCCGTGTGCCTGTCTTGAAGTTTGCTATTCCTGTTTTGGACCCAATGGGTGCTTCTCAACACATTTCTGCTTCCTCTGCGTGTTTGAATAGTTGATTAACAACAGATTCTTATGTCTGTCCATAGTGTTTAATTTCCTAGTATGAGCTCATTCATCGCCTCTTTCCAGTTCACCAATAGATGGTGTAGAAAGTGATGATAATTCTTTAAAGATTCATTCAGATCATAGCTTTACTGTAGATTAATTCCAGCTTGAAATAAGTTATGCAACATGCAACAGCTTTATGATGGGTAAATAAAATAAAAATACATTCAAGTTCTTTCACAAAAGAAGGCATTTGACAAAAAGACTTCCTTTTACCTCAGCCATTCTTTGGTATTCTAGCATTAAGTAAATTTTTTTTGGAATATGCTGTTTTACGCAGCTGTTTGGTAGGAGGAAGTGGGGGTGTCTTCAGTGAAACACAGAAGTTTTGCATGCAAGGACTACTATTTTTGTTGTGCATTAATATTCAGATTTGTCCAAGTTAAAGTGAATCAAGAAGAAACAAGTGTTGTGATGAACAGATTCTTGACAGTTACCAGTTCTCTGACAGTAATTTCATGACTAAATGTCCTTATCTTTGTATATAGCCTGCAAAATTAATGTCACTGTGTACCTCCCAGAGAATAAAGTGAAACCCATTATGATGTGGGGATTTATTGATTTTCCCTTTTTTTTTTTTTTTTTTGCTATTATATCTATTATATCTTTATGCTTTATTATTCCTGGATCGCTCTGTCATGAAATGTAAATTAGATTTGTTTGACTTTATCTACTCGATATTGTTAAGCTTTGTGACATAGGACCTAAAATTTGAATATAAATGTTATTTTCATTCGTTTAGTACTACAGTAAAGTAGACTGATATATCAAGAATCAGGCTTACCCCATAGATTTCAGATGGAATGAATAATAAAATATGCTTTCTCTTCTTTCTCTTTGATTCTGTGATTCTCTTAGAGGTGAAGCAAATAACCGGTGCATAGTTTAGTAATCAGAGTTGTCTGGCCCTTATCTTGCTTTTCTCCTCCCTGTTCTGTTGTTCTGTCAGAGATTGTCTTTCTCTAAGGCAGCGGTTTGGACACAAGAGAACTGACCAGTTTTCTTAAAATTCTGCTAAAATCTGGGCAATTTGGAAACCAGTTCTGGAGAAACCATGGCTTGAGATATAAGCTAGCATTTATACTTTCTCTTATTTCTGTCTTTGTCTTCGTTTTCCTTTTTTTTTTACAGTTACAAACCGTTTTGTAAACATTGGCCTGAAAGTTCAGTTAGAACAGAAACATTGTTAGGTTTTCTTTTTGTCTCAAACATCAAAATAAGCCCCAGGCTTGTGTCTTCCCTTGTTGAACAGTCATATGGGCATGTGGTGTTGACAGGGGAACAAATGCTGCGTAACCCTTCCTGAAATCAGAATAGCTGAAGGATTGATTTGTGTTATTGACAGAATAAGGTTCCTGGGGAGCTTATGCCAGCTCTATGAAGTTCTCACCTATGCACACTTCTTGTTCTGCTATGTTCCTCTTACCTTTTGCAGGAAAGGAAGGTTTGGGTTGTGATTTGACAGCTGGTGCAAGGGTGACCTTCGTGTGAGCAGAGGCTTCTGCAAAGAGTTCTTCCTTTCTTGTTTGCAATTAAAAGTCTCGCAAATTGCTCTGTCAGAGGGCATTACCAGGGACTGGGGTACCTGCTACTGCTTGCAGAGGTAGACCTAGTAAGTACATCATTTGGCTAACAGGAAATAATACTGACTGATGGTATTAGCAAAAGTATTTCAGTCTCCTTAGGCAAAGCTAAGCAATAGGCTTTTTAAAAGAACGCACTTTTTATCCTGAAGCCTTTTAGTAGGCAATCTGAGAATATTACTGCCCCAGACATTTTTCTTTTTGATGTTCAGTTATTTGTGATAACTTACAATGCAGTAGCATTGGTAAGCCATTATTAGCCAAGACCTTTGTGTTGCGCACAAGAATTCTGCTGGTAGTTGCTGTTCTCCCCGCCCCTCTATTCTCCTTGAACATCACGCCAAGAGTGATGTCTGTATCCATTATAAATAGTAATAGACCTGGAGGGAATTGCCTGTACCTGAATTTGCTTTCTCTTAAAACAAAAGAGACATAACATTTTACTGATGCCCCTTTCTGCTGCCTGCTTGGAATGCATGGTTCATGCCTGTGGCTGCTCGTGCTTACAACTTGGTGTTGCTCTTTGTTTTGCACACTTTGCCACTCTCCTATTTGTTAAACATCTTATAACAGAGCAATGAATAAGAGTTGAGGTCTGTCCTTTTCACCCAGACAGATATGACTGTAAATAAAATAACTGCTCTGAAAGAAAAATTGGTAACTAGAAAATAAGTCACTCTTTAAATGAGCGATAAACCACGGTCATATGCTTCAGGACAGATTTTAACCCCAGACTTGCACCACAATTCATCTTTATTTTGACATGCTCCTGGCACAGAATAGACAAGGAACATCAGATACTGCTTCTGAAAGAGCTTATTTACTGCTGGGACGCCTGCAGAGTTCTCGTAGCAGTGACCTGAAGACCCCAACTCATAGCAGCTTCCAATTGCTGGGCTAGTCATTTTGGAGAGCCAGGACAGACTTACAGATTTTTCATGTGCTATTTTCTCTCTAATTTAGAACTATTGATTTCTCAATGATATTTATAAAGGAGTCTTAACTGCTTGCAATTTTATTTAATAAACTAAAATGCTTTTATGTTACATATTAACTTGCAAATAAGTCTGTCTAGATTTCTGATACACATTTTGCAGTCAGGGTAAAATATGGATATCAAGATGGAGTTGCAGGTTTAAAGAAATCATAATATCAGTAATTCTGTTGGTTATGAACCAAGAAGGTCTCCTGCAATTGCTTTGCCTAATCTTCTATACAATAGAGTTCATAGGACTTCCTTTAAATAACATTTGCATAAAGTAGGCTGTATCTTTTGGGGGATGAAATTCTGATTCTGATCTAAACAGACATTTTAATAAGAATTTTAATAAGACTTGCCCTTATATCATTATCTTCCTAATGCACGTCTGGGCCACATACTTGACAGAGGTTTTCTTCAGTGCCATTTCAATCCCCATTAATACTTTTTCAATATATCTCATTGCAAGAGCATAAATAATACTTAGTGCCTTTCCAGGACTTCATATTAATTAAGCTGAAAATACTTCTTATTTCCTAATGTAGATGTGCTGTAGCATATAATTAGGTACTCATTGCTGTCTTTGTATCTCTGTGTGTGTTTGGATTTTCTAAGAATGTCTTTGTTTTGAGTAACATACTTTTATTTTAAAGAAATACACTGCAAGAAACAAAACAGTTAGAGAGTTGCTGACAGTATTCACAAATCTTTTATTCTGAAAAATGTGAAATCATTCAGTTTACCATAGAAACTGCGAATGAAGGCAAGAGCGAGGATGCTGGCTTGATCACTATCTCCAGGACTCCAATGGAGTAGCACAAATAAAAAGTCAATGTTTTCCAAATAAAATAGTCTTTAATTGTTTTCCCCAGGAAGGACTTCTTGCACATCCACGCTTCTAAGCATTCTTCTGTGCTTCAGCTAGCTGCCCACTCACTTTCTCTCTTTAAAGACATCGTCTGTTCCAATTACCATTGAGAATTTTCAGTCTCTCATTAAATTTGGAGCAGTAGGCAATTTAATCAGGTGGTGATCACTGTAACATTACAGAAAATGACCTTTAGAAATCATCTTAGAAATGTGGATACTGTTTTATGAAACTCATTCTTAGTGTTTTGTTAGTTTACAGTTCTCTTCGGGGAAAAAAAAAAAAAAGACTTTTAGGCTGAACTGGAATATGTTATAAAGTAGGAATAATGTATTTCTCTATACTTCACTGTCTTTAAGGCCAATCTCTTGCATATCAAGCAGATATGAAATTTTGTCTTCCCTCCCTAAGTCCTGTTTGTATACTTACTGGGCAAATAGACAGAATAGGAAAGCTGCCAGCCCCAAATGAGTGTTTAGTTTGGCACGGTGTAGTTCTGATGAAGCACGCTAAGCCATTCAGTGCAGTTGCTACCTATGTTCATTAGGAGCTGGCAAATTATAACTACCCTGACACAAATAAACCGTTGCAAATTTGATTTTTAAGTAAGCAAATTTAGTGTGTATCACAACCCAGATCCAAAGTGACCACATTTCCCTTATTGTATTCAGCTCACAAATTTATATTTTATTCTCCCAATCATTAAGCACGTGTAGTCCTTACAGAGTCTGGAGTTTGAGATTAAGCCTGACCCTTAGTCTCAAAACTCTACACTATCTCCAGTGTGAGGCTTTCTATGCGTGATCCAAGCCAGTTAAAACCAGGCAGGCTCTCTCTGTAATGTCAGAATCACATGAGGTGAATAGCAAGTTGGACAGATAAGATTTGACTTCTGGCACTCTTTTAGCACTAATGAAAATTGGGTGTATGATGTGGGGTAGTACATCCAGTGTATTTTCTATTTCTTACCCACTAGCGTCGTCTGAAAAGCTAAATATCTTTTTCATATTGTATTGTATTGAATTAGGTTATACAACATTATTTAGCACTGCCAGCCATAAGGGAAGACACAACATCCTCTCACACGTCTCTATCAGAAATACGGAAGTCACTCTACCACTGTTTCTTAACAGAGGTAATGCAAAGGTGTTGAAGGTGTTGTCATAGCAGCTCTGCTTCCGTTCTTTGAAACCTGAATCAGTTCCTTGCAAGAAAATAATACCGGTTTCATGAGATCAGAATTGGCGAAGAGGCACCAAGGATTTCTACCCTTGGTGGATTAGAGAAATTGATGAAAAAAAACAGCATGCCAAAATTGAGCATCCCAGTTCTACCTTTACATACTGCCTGAGTGCACATCCAGGAAGAAAATTTGTCAGTGAAGCAGTATTTAATACTCTTTCTTTCACAGTTGGTGAATAACAAAAAATGTTCAGCAAAATGAACCTCAGGAGGGAGGCCAAACTCAAGAGCAACTAAGTGGAAATTAAAAACCAAAAGAGAACTTTCAGTTACTCTGAAGAGAAATGGGTTCCCTCTGCTGTCTTCTGGATAAAGAATTGCTTTTACCAAATAGGAAACCAGAACATTAAAATACTGGCCAGGGATACTGTAATTCGCTGAATATTTTCAGATTCTGCTTTGAGCAGTTGTCTCTAAGCAACACATCAGGCAGTGTTGCAGTATTTCATATGGTTATAAAATGTATACATCTTTTTCATCTCAATAGCAAGGTTGTTCAAACCTTTGAGGACAACTGTGTCCAACGGTGGATTAGTCAGTGAAAGCCAGAAGATCGATATTAAATTGCTTTGACTCCTCATTATAGGACTCAGCTGGGGAAGCTGCTCATTATAAACACATTGAAATGGGGACAAAAAGGTAAGATTAAGAAACAGAATGCTTTTAATATAATTTAGCACCTAAAATTATCATTGAGTTAAAAAACATTTTGTTCGGTAGGGCATGGTTTTAAGGGCATACCTCTGTCCTTATTCAGATAAATGAATAACTGGGTGTGCAATGAGATTAATTGAAGAGAAGCCTGGAGGGAATTTTACAGATGTCCAAGTCATGAGAAACTTTGCAAAAAGCTTGTGAAGCTGCCCACAGATTTTGAAGCTGTGAGAAATCTGAAATGCCATGGATGACTACGATGCTATTTAAAATTGCTGAGGTTAATGGACAGCGTGGTAGGTATTATGAATGTCACTTAACTGCACTGCTTTTCGATAATATAGTTTTCCTCTTCAAATAATATTAATTATGAAGCACACACAACCTGAGACAACATAATGGATGCTATTGTTCCTTGTGTGAAAACACTTGTTTATCAGTGCTGTACTTAATTTCATATTGTACATAAGAAAATGCTACTGCAGATACACTTTTTTTATATGCCGGTACGCCATGATACAGTAGAACACCACAGTTTTCATCTTTCCATTAGAGCATACAATACAAAGCTGTTCCCACTTTTATTACAGCCAAGAATGCAAAGTGCACCTCATCCAATACCTTCTTTATTTTAGAAAATGAGTGAAGGGTTTCTGCAGCCCAGTGAGTCTTCCATCTCCTGTTATAGCTACTGCTGAACTATTTTGGTCTGAACCAAGACATAAGTAAAATTACCAAATCTCATTAAACTGGTGACATAGGCATAAGAGCAGATGGCAACAGCTACAGAAGGGAATCTAGCCATAATGCCTGGCCTATTTTGAACTTAAGTCCCTTCCATTCCGTTTCCTTTGGGAAGTGTGGATAACAGCATTTCAATTTGATCCTCTATATGCAACTATGTATGTCTTAATAACCAATTAAAATTTATATGTGTATTTTAGTGTTATGTTCTTGTTATGAATAAATGAGGCCAGAGAACAGAGACCTCTTTCAACTCTTTCAAATGTCACAAAGCACTTTCTACAGTGATAGACTTCATCTAATATTTGTTGGCCTCTATGAGGAGAGATATTACTCCTCAACTTGAAACATTTCTAGAATTTCAGTGGTACCCTCTCACTGGCATTTGTTTGATGCTGATTGAGTGAGATATGTCAAGTCTCATCTCCCACCTGCCCCGTGATCTACTTTCAACTAAATGAAATGTTGGGGATTGAGAAGGGTTTTTCATTTACTATTCTGACAGCAAAATTTAAAACATAGTTGAGATTGACTATGCTCCAGTATTCCAGGAGCTCAGGATCTCATTTTCTGTTAGATTGTAGCAGGTTCAAAATTTAAGTATTTTACAGGCTCTAAAATTATTGCTCACTGAGCTGCATTTAGCCATTTCTAAGATACTGTGAATAAAACATTCCCTGCCTCTGCATTACAAGCAAAGAAGCACTGATTTGGTGATTTGAAGAAAAGTTATTGAAGATACACACTACTGTTCATTGCTCTGAGGTACTAAATTGCAGAAATTTCCATTATGCTCCACTCCCTCATACCCATCCCTAAGAAACTATTTCGTTGAAAGCTTAAATTAATATTACAACAATAGAATTCACAGCTATTGTTCAGCTCTTGATTCAGTTGCTGACTGACCTGTGAGTGCTTCCAGACTCAATAAAGGATAAAATTGTCTCCACATACCAGTGTGGCAAAAAAAGGGTACTCTGATCTCTTTGCTAACAGATTTTTGTGAAGTGTCTCTGAAGTAATAGTAGATACAGAAAAAGTGAAAAAAAATAGTTCAGTTAAAAAAAAAAAAAAAAAGAAATTGTTGATATTAGGAAAGAGAAAGAATGAGAAAGAATACCAGTGGGTGCTCCGTATACTTACTTTGAATTACCTATCTATCAAGGAAAAAAATAACTAAATTACAAGTTTTATTTGATGAACTCAGAAATAACTTCGCGTTTTTTACACACACACATTCTGAAAATGGCTTTTTAATCCACAGTTCTAATTTGGTTTGGACTTAGTCTTTGATGACATGTTTTGAGTTAGAAATATATATTTTCAGTTCAGTACTGGCTGAAAATTATCTTACTGCTAGTGATCTATGTCAGATGAATCCAGTCCCTGAAAAATGCCATTGTAATGAGCAGAAATCTATTCAATTTTATTATATTTTCTCCGAAGGATTATTTTCTGAGCCCAGTAAGTCCTTGTCCAGCCACCTCATTTAGAAAGGTGCCCCCATTAACACTCATGAGTGTTTGCTCATGTATGAGCAAAGCCTACTGCTGCTGCCAGCACTCTGTCAGATAAAAGATGATTAACCGCTGAGAGTCCCAGTCTGGAAAGTGAAGTCTTAACGTCCATTTCCCTTTCACTATTATTTTGAGCAGGCACATTCTGTAATGATCCTCTATAGGGAATAAAGATGCCTTCCCAAATCCCATTAGCTCTTCTCAGAGCTCCTGGATTGCTGATACATATGCGCAGCCCAGAGGTTTGCACTGGTTCATCTCCCTACAGTCTGTAACCAATTCTTGACCTGCATGATTTTCTCTTTAGCTTCTAGAAGCCAAAACAGGTTATGGCTAATGCTCTCTGAAGAAATGGAAGAGCAATTAAAAAAAATGATGGAACAACAAGAAATATTCACATATAAACTTTATTTTTAGTACTTATTGGCTACTATTGTTTGGGATTGTTTAGAAGAAGAGGCTCAGGGGAGACCTACAATTACGTAAAAGGAGGTTGTGGTGAGGTGAGGATCAGCCTCTTCTCCCACATAATAGCAATAGGACTAGAGAAAATGGCCTTAAGTTGTGCCAGGGAGGTTCGGGTTGGATATTAGGAAAAGAATTCTTCTCTGAATGAGTGGTCAGGTGCTGGAATGGGCTGGCTGGGGAGGTGGTTGAGTCACTGTCCCTGCAGGTGTTTAAGAAATATTTAGGTGTTGTACTAAGGGACATGGTTTAATGATGAAATATTGGTGGTAGATGAATGGTTGGATTAGATGGAGGTCTTTTCCAACCTTGGTGATTCTATGATTCTATGATTTATTTTATTGTCCACAGAATCATAGAATCGTTTGAGTTGGAAGGGACCTTTAAAGGTTATCCAGCCTAACTCTTCTACAGTGAACAGGGACATCTGCAGCTAGGTCAGGTTGCTCAGAGCTCCATTCAGCCTGATCTTGAATGTCTCCAGAAATGGAGCATACACCACCTATACAGGCAACCTGTTCCAGTGCTTTTCTCTTCCAATTATAAAAAAACCTTTTCCTTGTATCTCATCTAAATCTCCCCTCGTTTAGTTTGAAACCATTTCCCCTTCTTCTGTCACAACAGACCTTGCTAAAGAACCTGTCCTCTTCTTTGTTGTAGCCCCCCTGTGCTGTCGGTATAACCCAAATTCAGAGAATACATAGGGCACTGAATACTCCATAGTTATATTGCAGTCATCACTAAAAGCTAGACCTGGAAAGTTATAAGATTATTTGTGTCACTGAATCCATGAACGCTCTGCTGGGTCCTGGTGTGTCTGATGTTTAAGCCATTGGAATGCTCAGAGATGAAATGGTGGGGAAAAAGATCAAGTCACAGAATCACAGAAAGGCCAAGCTCCCTCCCCTACCACAGGTAGGGCCACCAACCTCCACATTTAATACTAGACCAGGCTGCCCAGGGCCCCATCCACCTGGCCTTGAACACCTCCAGGGATGGGGCATCCATAACCTCTCTCTGGACAGCCTGTTTCAGCACCTCACCACTCTCTCTGTAATGAACTTCCCTTTGACATCCAGCTTCCCTCCTTCAACTTAAAACCATTTCACCTTGTCCTGCTGTTATCTACCCTTTAAAAGAATTGACTCCCCTCCTGTTCATAAGCTCCCTTTAAGTACTGAAAGGCTACAATTAGGTCACCCCGCAGCCTTTTTTTCTCCAGGCTGAACAAGCCAGCTCCCTCAGCCTCTCTTCATAGGGGAGGTGCTCCAGCCCTCTTATCATCTCTGTGGCCCTTCTCTGGACCCTCTCCCACAGCTCCCTGTCTTTCTTATACTGGGGGCTCCAGATCTGGACACAGTACTCCAAATGAGGCCTCACAAGGGCACTGTAGAGAGGGACGATCACCTCCCTGTCCCTGCTGGCCACTCCTATTGTCTTCATTGTTATCGGCACACGAAGTTTAGTATGCCATTAATTTACCAGGTTGAGAGATTTTTCAGAATTTCTACCTTAAAAGCCAACCACTGTGTAGTCCACCTGAGCATATACTAGACTTCTGTTGCCTTGTATATAGAAATCAACCAAAGTCACCCAGGAGGCAAGAACCATGTCTCTCATGTGGCATCTGGCTTGGGTCAAGAGGATATAGAATTTAACTCTATGGGTCTTGGTAACAGATGGCCTCTCTGACCATCCATCTCCACTCTTACGAAATAAGAATACAAAGAATATCTTCACACATATGCTTTAGGGGTTAAATAATTAATGTTTTGAGTAGCTTAATGCAAAACAAACAAACAAACAAACAAACAAACCCACAAAAAACAAACAAACAAAAAACCCACAGCACTTTGTATGATTAAGTAATTAATTTAGGAGCTTGATAATATTCTTTGTGTGCTCCTGCTGTTGTTCATTTAGAAGAATACTGTTCAATCTTCCCATGGGAGTATGCTGGACAGTGCACTGAGAACACAACCACAGCCCTCATCTCTGTCCCTCTAAATGAGACAGAACTCATTGTCAACTGGGGAAGCTCCATTTCTTTGTATCTTCTCCTCCTTCACATAACTCCGTACTGAGTTTGATTTAGTATCCTGGGATGGCCAAAAATACTCATTTTTCTACAGAAGTATTAATTGGAGGAGCTTACCTAAAAATGCAGGAACCCAAAGGAAATATTAGTGCTGTTGGACAGGACTGTGTGCACAGAATCATAGAATAGTTTGGGTTGGAAGGAACTTGAAAGATCATCCCATGAGCAGACACCATCTGCTAGGCAAGGTTGCCCAAAGTCCCATCCAACCTGGCCTTGAACACTTCCAGAGTTTCTGTTTAAAATTGTTATCCCTTGTTCTTTCACTATCAGCAATGATAGAAGTCTTTCTCCACCTTCCTTATAAGAGCTTTTTATATATTGAAAGGCTGTGTTTTGATATCACTGCCTATTTTTCTAACACTTTAATTGATTCTTGGGTTCTAATGGATCAGAAACCTGTCTTAAATTATACCTGCTATATTAGTTGATATTTGGTATCCTGAAACAGAGACTGGGAGGGTTCTACTTGTCCTTCTCAACTGGTTCATCATGGCCAATTTCATCTCTTTTATTCTATATGGGAGATATCAAAGGGATACAATGCAAGTCAGGTCCAATGCCTAAATTCCTATCTCATTGCAGAAATAAAATATTTATATGTGGTTGTGCAAGTTTGTATACCCAAACAGTAATGGTTTTGTTTTTTAAGCTGTCCTTCCCACTGAATATTGTGGATAAAGTACTCTTTATTTAGAAATGCAGTGTTGACTTTGATGGGTATAATGGCTGGTAATAATGCCAACAGTAAGTATGGATCACTGTCCTTTTACATTTCAAGAGAAAACAGAATTCTTTTGTAAACATATCTGTTCTTCAATAAATGAGAGGCAGAATTGCACTCTTTTTTTTATGATAAACTTTAATAATCCGGGTTCACACTACGCATAGATTTCTGAAATGGCATTCTTAAATTTAAGGCACAAATGTATATTTGAATAGGAAAAATAGATAGTGGAGTACAATTTCTTTATGGTGAAATAGTGCCGCTGTTCTATTTTTCTTCTACATGTTGAAGTGAGAAGGGAGAAGAGATTACTTCATGATTCAGTGCAAATATGTCTCTTCTTCCAAACTGATAAGCTTTCACAATCTTATTGATTTGCACACTGAGACCACTGTGCTTGCAAATGTCTCAAATGTTTGAAGAATTTTAACCAGAGGGATATTTCCCCTATGCCTGAAAATATCTGCTGTCTGCTGTAGGTGGACAGTCACCCCTGAGCCTTTTAGCCTATTTGTCTATGCTAATGCTGAAACCGAGCTCTACTTTTAACTTCTCTCCACTTCACATCAGTTCCTTTGCTCTTGTCTTCGGGTGCTAGCTCTCAGCCAAGTGGCTAGCATGGTGGAGCCCGATTCCTGATTGTAGCTTCCAGATGCTATGGAAACAGAAATAAATATTTTTAACTGTTTTTTATTTTTTCTCTCTCTCTCTCTTTTTTTTTTTTTTTTTTTTTGGTATTTCATGTTATGTAAGTGCACCAGGAACAATGCATGGCACAGGGAATGCAGTAATTGAATGTGCTGTGCAGAGCTTACTCTTTGTTGCTTAGCAATTAAATGTATGCACGTAGCACCAGCACTGACAAAAAATGCTAATAAAAGGTGACAAGTTATATCTCCAGTAAAAATTACACAATTAAGATAAAAAATCTCTGACAAGATACAGGAGCAGTAGCAAATGGTACATACTGATAGATCTTGTCCCTCCTGAAGGCAAGATCTGCAGGTACTGGCCACTAGAGGGGCTGAGATGATGGGAATAGAAGGTATCCACATTTATAGCATGGGCTACAGACACACAGTTGTGCAAACATCATGGTAAGGCTTTTTGTTGTTGTTGTGGTTGTCCCTTTATTATCTGTACATATTTTTTCTCTGTAAAATGTCTAGAAACATGTTCTGTTTTCTCTGTTCCATTTTTTTTCTCCTTAGTGTTCAGATTTGCAGCTTTCTCAGAGCATCTCTTTCTGACTCTCCTAGCAGATCCTTGTGTCACAGTATAAGATCTGATTTATATAACAGCGTGCAACCTGTCGTCTTAATGTAAAAAAATTTGTCTATAAAATTGTTTCTTTGATGGTACCAAACTGCTTCATTTGTCCTCTTGATTCAGAGCAAACATGAAGCAGAGGAACTGTATTGTAGGCTGCACTTACCAAAAAATCCCAGCAGTTAAGGACGCCTTTGTTTCTGGGATTTGTATGTTTAACCTTTCCCTCCTCTCTCGTCTTTAGTCTTCTTCAAAAAGCTCTGTTGCTTGGGCTGTGCTCAGGAAGTGCACTGGTACCTGGACTGGCTAATACTTACTAAAGCACTTGCTTTGCTGTGGGTAAACACGGTGCTCAGGTTATTTTAGACCTTTTATCCAAACCGGCTTGACACAGTGTTGCATTGAATTCTTTTTGCTATATGTGTGAAGAAATTCTTTACAAGCCGGAAATAATTGCTCTTAAAGAATTTGCGGCTGTCTGTGGTATTTAGCAGATATTAGTTAGGTGCAGGATTTCAGTAGTTTTACTTCTAGCAATTCTGATTATTATTATTTTTTTAGAGCTGTCCGTCATTAGCTTTCAGCTCACCAAAGTGCTGATTCTGCCTTTGACAATCTGCCTGCATAGTGAATTGCAGGATCCGGGCCCAATTCTGATGTATTTATATTATAGACCATTTCATTTCAACTGAATGCAAGTACTAATTTGGCCGTACTTGCTTTCAGTGTTATCCCAGTTTGTGCCAAATCATCAGACAGTCCATTTGGAGTTTGGCGGGCTTTGCTGAAACTCCTGCATTTTTGGTCAGATGCTACTGAAGATACTTTTATCTATCAAACAATAGTAGTCTACCTCTAGGCTTGGTTCAGCAATCCCAATTTCCTATCTCATGCCTTAGAAAATAAGATAATACTGGACCTTGAACTTGTATTGGTTGTATTCTGTGTAAATAAAATGAGTTAATCTAGTTTTAGTTCATGTACTATACCTTTTAAGAAATGAAACGCTCACTAAAAATAATGATGACAAGCCAGAACATTAGTTGTCTTCTCTTCTCTGGCTTCTTTATGAGTATATTGGTAGAAGAATAATTGAGACAACTCTGCACATAGAACAGAACTGTCATATGATGCTAGCAGCAAAAGACGATTCAGAGAGATTTTTCTAGTGAGTTCAGTTTGTATGCACTTCACTTCTTAATTTTTTCCAAAAAGGAGTGATTTAACTCGTGTTAAGCAGGTAGGAATCATCCCCTACAGATGAAGCTGGACGTAGACCCCAAGCCGTCAAGGTTAATGAAATCAGAGTGCAAGGTAGAAAGACAATGGAGGAGCAACAGATCACTGTGCTAAAATATTTTGGGTGCATTTGGTTGTGATCTTTCTGATGAGATGGTTTACAACTTGTTCAGGACATTGAATCAAACATGCAGAAAAGGAAAGATATGACTCTACTGGGTTGATATAAAAACAAATTTCTCTGATTTCTCTCTTCCCCTTACTCCAGTAAATGTCATCCTGGTAAAATAAGCTCTGAGTGAATCAGTTTGATTTGTGAAATACTCTCTTCCAAAGGCTGCATTTTGAAAACTACTTTCAAATAAACGTATGCTATCCAAAAGTAGCAGAAATATTTCATGTCTTAGAAATATTTTTAAAGACATTTTTACATCTCTTCCAATATTACCTGCAATAACACGCAAATCTGGTTTGTGCATGTGTGTATATGCATTTATGTGTGTATGTATATGATGGAATATGAAAAAACAAATACTTTATAGAAGCATCTATTTAAATGTCTGCCTGGAAATGCATGCAGTATGTTCTTTTTAAAGTAGCCTCCTCCTGGTGGTAACTTCAGTAAGATTCTCACCAGCTCCCATGGAGTGTTCTGTAAATACCCTGTGAGAATGACTAGCAGGGAGGATGATCTTGCATAACAGGCAGCTGACTAATTTAGACCAGGAACATTGATCTACAATGACTGAAATAGCCTTAGTCTTGTTCTGTTTTTGACATTTGAAGTTTGGATATTACACTCTTTACCTCTGTGATTCAGTCTCCGGAAGTCACTGCTCATATAGTCTACCATTTTCAGGTGGAGCAGGGAAGGGATAAAACATTCCAAATGCCAAAGGAAGGGGAGGATTTTGGGCATCATGCAAAGTTCCTAACACATAGAGTGGGCTAAGTTATGTTTATGTAAATTACCTCTACCCTATACCACTTCTTTAGGTAAATACCATAGTAAGGGAACTTATCTTTCTGAGATAGAGACCTTGTCCTCCCTATTTCAGTCACCTTTCACTGCACTTTCTCCTAATCTGTTCTTAATCTAGCTAGATTAATTCAGGTTTTAACAAAGAAACAGCCCCCAAAAACTTAGTGAAATAATGCAAGTCTGTGGTCCATCTCTCACCCACATAATCTTCGGGTTTGGACCATCCACATAAAGATGGACAGAGTTATATGTTTCTGAGGTGCAGTGGTGTTGCCACCTCTATGGCCGCTAGTTTCTGAGACACTGATCTCAGTGCAGCTCTAATGGAGGCTGCAAAGAATCAGGACTTGCCCATGGATTGCTCTGGTTGCTTGGCTGAAGCCAAGGGACAAAGCTGAGCTCTCAAGGTGAGCATGTCTTTGAGTATTAATGACTGCTGATCAGTAGAGCTGCTTGGAGATCTCCTCTGGGTTTTCATTTGATTGATGCTCAGCTCTTGCCACAGGTGTTCATACAGATTTAGAGCCATAGAGTGATATGTGGTATTTACATAAACAGCTGAGAGTCTGCTGGGTGACTGCAATTTCTTTTCCATCAATGAGTTTACTTTTCCTCCATGGTCTTGTATTTTTGTTAGAGGAAGCTTTAAAAAACTTTGATGCAGTATTCTGCATTTGATACACAAAGAGCCATACATCTTGTATTCCTTGCTACCATAAAGCTGTGACTCATACTTCAACTAATTTTGTTTTGAATAACAGCAAATTGCATCTCAATTCCTGAGGTAGGAAGAAGTCAGGGAAGAAATGAGGGTGTAGTTTGCTAGTTTTGTTTTAATCTGAATCCCTTAGGAAGACCAATGCTTTATGGAATATATGCCCACTTAAAACAAACAAATCAACAACAACCACAATAACAAACCCCCAAAACCCTAGAGCTTAATTTACATAGGTGGATAGTGATAGGACAAGGGGGAGTGGTCTTAAACTGAGACAGGGAAAGTTTAGGTTAGATATTAGGAGAAAGTCTTTCACTCAGAGGGTGGTGACACACTGGAACAGGTTGCCCAGGGAGGTTGTGGATGCCCCATCCCTGGAGGCATTCAAGGCCAGGCTGGATGTGGCTCTGGGCAGTCTGGTCTGGTGGTTGGTGACCCTGCACATAGCAGGGGGTTGAAACTCCATGATCATTGTGGTCCTTTTCAACCCAGGCCATTCTGTGATTCTGTGATTCCATGATTTTTTTTTTTGCCTCTGCCTCTGTTTATTTAGCTTTGTGTTCTTATTATAAAAAATACATACTAAATGAGAAAAATGAAGAGTAATAATAGATTAAGAAAAGAGTAGCCAGTTGTTGAAATAAGCTTTATAGCAAAAGGAGCATTCTTCTGGTTTTTCTTTTTTTTCCCCCAGGCATGTCTTGCTTACAGTCATGAGCTCAGCAGTTTTTTAAATTGGTTTGCATTAACTGCTTGTACCAAACTTGCAGAATATGTCATCTTGAAAAAGCAAAACTTGTTTGAGTCGAGATTTTCTTCCTTTCTAACAAACACAAGAAGGAAGTGAGGGGTAAAATTTAGAACACTACTGTATGATAAATGACTAATCGGGGGAAATATAATGCACGGACAACAATGTCTGCTTGCTGTTGCTCAGATACACAGCTTGCCTAAATCTAAATATATTGATTTATAAAGGGTGCATTTTTGGTGATACATATCCTGTAAGCCTGGAAAACAGTTAAGAAAAAAATATTGATGTAACTGGTTACGTATTTGAATAAGCCCATCTAGGAGTGCAGCAAGCTACAGGGAAGTGAAGCTTTTAAACTTTCATTGTGATACAGGTTTTGGACTGTGGCAGTAAGAGAGGGGGGCTCAGAGCTATCTTCTCAAAGGCTTTTTTTATTCCTGATCGGTGCAGAAGAGAAGTTCCACTGTGGGAGTAGCCCGGCACACATCCCACCTCATGGCAATGGAGAGGATGAAGTCAAACTGGCATATTAGCATTTTTCAAGTGTGGGATTTGATGCTCTCAGGATTGTCAGACTCCTTGAAAATATTAGCATGGTGCTGCAGATGTTTGTTAATTCACTGATAGAAAGAAGAGCTTGTTCTTTGTTAGTAAAGTCTTTGCAACAGAAAGGACTATAGCCACCCTCTCTTATAATCTTGCATTTTAAACATTTCTTCAAACTAAATACTGATGCTCTATTTGCTACTGACTGTAGATGCCTTCATGAAGATATGAGTGGAAAATACATTGGCTGCCTATTTGCTAAGGAACACAAGTGGTGAGGAGTCTGTGGGCTGTCTGCCTGTGGGCTCCATTCCCTTCCCCAGGACAAGAGTAGGCTTCACTCTGCGGCACTGTAGAGATGCTGCATAAACTGCTGTTACGGGCTCGGTGCTGGAGACCATTCAGATGAAGAGGTAGGTTTTGGGAAAGGCTGGGATTTCTTTTGGGCTGCACAGGCTTTCCAGACGTGAGATTGGCCTGGGTGTTCCCACTGGAAATCACTGCCAGAGGGCAGCTTGGATGCTGTTGGGAGTGTGTGTTGACCTGTGAGTGAACAAAAGGCATCAGGGATGCAATTATACCGCCGTTAACAGCTGAAGGATTTGTTGCCCTCTAGATGGAGCTGTGCACTTGTGTTATAACGGGTTGACTCCAAGTATGAGGATTAAAGAGGAAATCTCTCTTAAAGGATTGGGTGGCAGAGCCCTGCTGCAGCAGACCCCCTGCTCAGGCACAGCAGGGGACAGCAGGCTTTCCACTGCCGCTCCTACACGCGTGGGTACGGCAGAGCAGGCTGTAGGGAAGATTTCTGTTTACAGCAAAGACTTTTATCCCTGCTCCCATTTCTGGCTATTTTCTCTCAGGCTTCCGGTCCTCTCTCTCCCTGTTCACCTCTTGCAACTCACTTTCTTTCCTAGCATCTTCCAGGCCCACAAAAGCTGCCATTTCCCCAGCATCCTCATTGTCTCCTTAAATCTACCTGCCTGCTGTTGTATATGATAATAACTTTTTAACTGCTGTATTTTCTTCATACTCAATTGCTGTTATTGTGGATCACCACTATGTTTGCCTGTGCTTTAGCTAAAGTGAGGGCATATCTTTGGTGTACGTGTAATTTCACTTAGAATGCTTTATAAAGCTTTGTTCATAGCTTTATGGGACATTTTGTTGCTAAATTGGGTTGAATTAATGTAAACGACGTCTCTTCTTGTCTTAAATATCGTGCCAACATAGATTAGCTTGTTTATGGAGTGGAGTATTCTGTCATTTCTGGTCTCTTTTCTTGTCATGTTGCAGCCGAACCTCTGTATCAAGCCATTTAGTGCTGACCACTTAGGTTCCCCAACAGCTGGATCTGTGAATTCTCATTGTGCCTTCTGTGTGTATTCCTGAGCAGAAAAAAATGTGCTAATGTGCCAGCCAGCCTCTAACATATTTTAAGTAGCATGATGTGGCATACTTAATAGTCAGTATACAGAGGTCACTTTATTTTTTGGCGTTTCTCCCGGGAAATAAGACAGAAGCACAAGTAAGCAAGCAAGAGTAACAGAAAACAGCTTTAAAGACCAACAAATACCAGCCTTTGGTGTACTCTGCTTCCACAATTACTCAGCTTTTGTGAACTCCCACTAAACTGCTGAAGCATGGAAACAAATGCATTTGTTAAGGCTTCCTGAAGAAGGAAAACCCTTTTCACATTCTCATTTATATTGAAAAATATGGAGGGAAGTATTGTTCAATAGTATCCAAACCAGTTTCTATTACTCACGTAGCTACTGGTGACTTCGACTGAAGTCATAATGTAGTTGCCTTGTGACGTGTTTGTCCTTGAGGACTGGAGATTTCAGACAGTGGATTATACTACTTCAAATGAGCAGCCGAGCCCTCTGGTTTTCTAGGAGGTATCTTCTTTAGTGTATGACTTAATGTATGCCATACATGGTTGTGAAAGAAGAAGTGGCCACTGCTGGTTTGTTGTTTCATGTGACCCCTCACACGCTGCCCAAAGATTTGGGTTGTTTTGTTTTTGTTTTTTTTTTGACAGTGAGGGATAATGGGAAAAGTCTTGTTTGTCCACTGGGAAAAGAAAGTAGTAGTATGACAGACAGTATTCTTAATTCTTAGAGATTGTAAATCTGATTGAAATATACCCTAACAGCTCAAAACTCATCACCAAGGGAGATTTGCTTGTGATTTGGGGAAAGCTCTGTTTGTGGCTTTTTGGATGATATTGTCTCAGTATTTGGGGCTGGCAGTGCTAGAAGAGATTATGTGTAATTGAGTGTCGAGAGGTTTATAGTTCCTGTACAAACTGTAGCTCTATTCCAGTGCAATTCCTGCTGATGCTTTCAAGTATTCTGCCTGTGTTCTCCATAGACATTGAGCACTCTGCTCCTCCTGAAAAAGAGGGAAAAGGTTCTTGATGAAACCTTTGCTGAGGACCTCTCTGAGGATACAGAGAGTAATATTAAGAGCTTTCACCTACAATAATCATCAGCAAAATCACACAGAGGTAAAATGAAGGGAAAGGGCTGAGCTGATAAAGAGTGCATTGATTGGCTCTGTCAGATGGGTCACCTGGCTGCTAAAGGCAGCGAGCTGTGAGGAGGCGGTGAGAGAGGAGAGGAATGGGCTGCTTGAGTGTAGCAGGGGTGGTGGTGTGGGTGTTGAGTTTGCAGAATAACAGGCAAGGCTGGGAGCAGACTCACCTGGCATGCTGCTATGAAGCTCAGCAGAGAGCTACCTGTGGTAGTAGAAGTAAGAAATGGGTTTTAGTGGCTTAATGGTATATCAAATGACAGTGAATCTGGGAAATGGAAGGTTCAGCCAGTTTGATATTTATGTAAGAATACCAATAGGAAGAATCGTGCCAATTACTGTAAAATAAAGGAACTCCCACAAACATTAGTTTTACATATAGCTATTTCTTACTCCAACAGACAGGGAATCTAATCAGGGAAGACCAACTTTTAATTTTCTTAGAAACAGAAAGATTTACAGTGATGCTAAATGTATTCCTCTGAATTTGGCTGGCTCAGTCCCCAGCTGATGCTTCTCATCTGGCACCCGCTATAGCGTTTTCTGGTTTTCAGCTCTGTGCTGGCCAAGAGCAGAGTGCTGCTCCTCACATGCTGCTGAAGCTGCTGCCTAATGAGGCATTCCCACCGCAAGGCTTCTGCTGCAATAACCGTCTCCATGCCCAGATGGGTGATAACGTGCCTCAGCTAATGGTCAAAACTTTAAAAGGTAAAAGCAATACAGATAAAAGGCTGATAAACCAAAGAATCTTCCTTTTTATTTCTTTTTCTTTTTTTTTTTTTTTTTTTCTGTCTGAATAATTTTGGTGCATTTGGTGAATTTTAATGCTTATGAAAATGAAAGCTTGTATTGGAGGCAAAGCAAGTGTAGGCAGTAACCATAGTGACTTCTACACATATAAGCTTTGCCAGTGTGCTTCAGTTCTAGTCTGCAGAATTCTAGTGATAGACGTTTGTAGGGCAGTTACAGTGAAGGGCCGATGCAGGGAGGTCCCTGTCCTTTGAATATGGTCCTGTGGTCATAGAAACACAGTGCTCTTCTGCCAACTTTCTCACAGAGGTCAAATCTGAATTACGAATGCATCAGAGGTTGCCACTGTGAATACTATTGTCACTGGTGATGCTTTTCCATTGTGTGCTGGTGGGGTTAAATAATCTCTTGGTGATACCTGCATTTTTGGCACATTGTTCTCTGGCCCTCAGCCACAATTAAAGAAGAACTGGTGGGCAGTTGGGCAGGGCTATGCACTTCTGAGCTGCTGCTGGGTGATTTTAGTTCCTGTCCCTTACCACTGTTAGTAAGCAGTCCTGAATCCATTGTCTTCCTGCAAGAGACATGAAGCTTAATTGAAATAATCTTCCAAAAGCCTAATTCTTCTGTTTCGTTTGCTGTGTCAGAAATAACTTCACTATTTTTAGTAGCCCTGCTAAACAGTACTTTCGTTGCACCTTTTAACAGCCACAGCTTATGCTAGAAGGCTCTGCATTTATTCAAGATTAAAAAAATGTGTTAAAGGATGTAGTTTGGGTCATCTTGAGAACTTTGTCCTGGGCTCCGTGAAATGAACAGGTGGGCTGGCTGAGGAGGTGGATGATCTATCTGCTGCTACATGAAATTATTGTGCATTTCAGTACTGAACATTGTATGGGATATAATTTCATGAAAGTGTTCTGGGCTTCCCATCATTACAAAAATGGAGTTTTCCCACCCCACATTGTGCATACATGTCTTTTATCCCCCCCCCCAAAGAAACATTAAATATAATTTAGTTTAGTTTCTGAAACAAAAGGCAGAGTCATTGATGAAATAGGCCTCTCAAATATTGTAAGAAAGTAACATACACTATTGATAATTTTTATCTTTGTATTGCACAGCTGTTTGCCTTAATTCTTTAAGTTAATGCATCAGCTTGAAGAGAGTTTGTATCAGAAAGTATTTTTAAGGCACATTGTGGGACCCACTGTACTATGTTTCCTCTTATAACCACTGTACCTTGTTTTTATATCCGCTCAGGTTTGCCAATGGGGAAAGTTATTTTGAGCACTGTAGGTTTTTCTGCCTTTGAAATGTTTGCTGGTGATATGCAGATACTTTAGTTTGACTTCCCAAGTTTATTGGGGATGGAAACAGCATATTAAGCTGGTGCATACATTCAGTATGAAGTAGGGCCTCAGAAGAGCAGCCATTCACTAGGGCTTTGTAAAACAGTTAGAAGCAGCCCTTGCTTTGAGGACCTCTCAATTTATTTAAACAAAAACAAAAAGTCTTTCTTTCCCTGATTTGATTTCAAGTGGATGAGCCCAGGCATTGTTGTGTGAACTGTTTTTTTGAGGTTTAATATGCTCATCTGAGATGCTCAGAAACAGCAACAAAAATATTAAGCCCTATATCTTTTTCCCTAAGAGCTAAATCATTCCATCTCACTTAACTAATGTATTGATTGCCTTTATTGAGTGCATAATAGTTCTGAGTTTATGAGCTGTGATGCCTGGAAATGGATTAGTGCCAGTGGCTGGGATAAGATATGGCCGAGAGACAACTATTTTGTCTCGTGGCAACTTTTGTGGTTACAGAACTTGACTTTACTTGACCTTCAGAACAAAGTTTGTCATCTTGGATCACTGTGTATCAGCCTGAGCAAGGACTTGAATGTGATGTCAGTGAGTTTCCACTTGCAAAGCCCTGAACTCCGGCGCTCCAGCACACATCAGTATTGGGCTTACTTAGCAATCGTGTGTGCATCCTGGAGGTACAGGTCATGTGAAGAAGAGCCTTATTTACATATCAAGATTATGTTATAACCCCCATTATGTTATTACTAGCAAGTAGCCTTGAACTATCAATGAGAACCTGTGTGCTTTGTAACTGCCCTGACCGTACCTGAGGCAGTGATTCCACACAGGAGCAGAGGTGTGGGGTTTCTCCTTTGGACACAGGGCCCTTGCAGAAGCCTTTCAGTACTCTGCAGCTGCTGTAAGATGTCCCTCTCCCCTTTCCTCAAAATGTTGCTCATCTGCTTTTACTTCTCACAAAGCCTAGTCTCAAAGTCATGCTCTTCTTCTTTCCTGGGCTAAAACCTCAGACCCTACTTTTATCTGTAATAAGTTTGGCTTGTCATACAAGTGTTTCTTACTTTCAAATTCTTCTGGTTTTTGTTTGTTTGTTTGTTGTTGTTTTGTTAAGATATAAAATGCACAAGTTGATAGCAGAAATCATATTGACCATTATTTCCAGAAATTCAGACTTAACAATGCATGTGGGGACCTCCTGGCTTTAAACAGTGTGACTGGGTGGGAGCACAACCAGGAGCTTGGTCCTGGTGGTATCACTGCTTCCCAATATCTTATTGATTCTAGTGCCTGGCCAGAGCCTCTGTGACCGAGCTTCAACATAGCAAGCTTTTTTTCAGTATAGGACTCACATGTCTAAAATAAGTTTTGCCTTCATTTGAAATCCTTAATGCCTTAGAGCAAGCTGTTCTTGGATATTTTACAGTGTTTTTTGCTCACCTCTGCAAACTTGAAAGCGTTTAAATCATGTGTTTAAGACCTAACATCAAACCAAGGCATTCTAGTCTTTGCCTTTGCTATCTTCACATTTCATTATTGTCATTCTTGGTAACTGAAATTAAATGTGAAGATGGAAGTTCTGGCCTCAGAGAAAATATCTGTTTTCCCACTTGCATACAGCTGAATTGAGCATACTGCAATCTAGGAGTCCCATTCCAATGTTTTTCTCTGAAATGTTGTTACTGATCACATCTGCAAACTGATCAGATTTGCATGCTGTCCACGGTGCTGTACTACTTCAAGATATAGCAGGTTCTGCATCTAGTCAAGGGAGAACATATTCTTTGGTGTGATCTTTGCCCAGAATCTGTTCATCCTCCAGCCGTCTTCCATCCCTTCTTCTTGCAATGTTTTTTCCATAGTTTTCAGAATAGTTTCTTAGGGTGCCAGCTCTAATCTTGTCATCGAGTCTATTGCTCACCTTTCAAAGAAACTAGGTACGTGTAAAATACAAAAACTGATATGAGATTATTGTGCCACTCTGTAGCCTACTTCGGCTTAGAAAATCTGAAAGGAGTAAGGGAAAAGGTGTGGGGAAGGATGGAAAAAGGGAAAGAAGGGAAAGGAGAAAGGGAAGAAGACGAGGAAGGAAAGGCAAAGAACATAGGAGTGCAAGTGAAAGAACTGTGTTTGTGATGTGACAGATAAGGAAGAAAAAAGGTTTAAAAGATAAAAGCCTGTCATTTGCCACAAATCATCTGGAGCTGTTTTCACTCAAAACTGGAAAGGCTCAGAAAGTTCACTGCTGACACTGACAGGTTCAGACCAGTGGTTTTGGAAGCTGTGTTAGCTGAGGAAAACATTCATAGCTTTTGCTAAAAATCACACCTTGGTTAGAAGGTTTGTTAAAAGTTAGCAGTGCAAAGTTGAGACAGTTCTCAGCTGCTGTGAGCTTGCGTTTCTCCATAGGCAGAGCAAGTGTTTACTGTTCATTTTTCTTTTCCAAGAATCACGTTGCGATACCAAGTTCTTGGGTACATTCTGAAAATACTACTGCAGTGCAAAGGGCTGGAAACTCTGGAGAGGAAAAAACAAATTCTAAAGAATTTTTTATTCTCTACATTAAGATCTCTAGAGGTGTTGTTAAGAAGAAACAAGCGGACTTTTAGAAGCAGCTAAAAGGTATTAGTGGTACCTTTCTGTGTTGTGCTTTTATGGGTTTTTTAAGATCGTCTTTCTCTTTGTTTCTCAACACTTGCATTGCGGGCTAGCTGGAAGTTTTTACTGGATGACC